>NC_073378.1:101623797-102223797 GCF_028641065.1 Leucoraja erinaceus | reverse complement strand
GTGAACTGTGAGGAGGATGCTATGAGAATGCAGGGTGACTTGGACAGGTTGGGGGAGTGGGCAGATGCATGGCAGATGAAGTTTAATGCTGATAAATGGGAGGTTATCCACTTTGGTAGCAAAAACAGGAAGGCAGATTATTATCTAAATGCCGTCAAGTTGGGAAAAGGGGAATTACAACGTGATTTGGGGGTCCTTGTACATCAGTCTATGAAAGTAAGCATGCAGGTACAGCAGGCAGTGAAGAAAGCGAATGGCATGTTGGGCCTTTATAACAAGAGGAATCGAATATAGGAGTAAAGAGGTCCTTCTGCGGTTGTACAAAGCCTTAGTGAGACCACACCTGGAGTATTGTGTGCAGTTTTGGTCCCCTAATTTGAGGAAAGGCATTCTTGCTATTGAGGGAGTGCAGCGTAGGTTTACAATGTTAATTCCCGGGATGGCGGGACTGCCATATGCTGAGAGAGTGGAGCAGCTGAGCTTGTACACTCTGGAGTTTAGAAGGATGAGAGGGCATCTCATTGAAACATATAAGGGCTTGGACACGCTAGAGGCAGGAAACATGTTCTCGATGTTGGGGGAGTCCAGAACCAGGGGCCACAGTTTAGGAATAAGGAGTAAGCCATTTAGAATGGAGACGAGGAAACACTTTTTCTCACAGAGAGTGGTGAGTCTGTGGAATTCCCTGCCTCAGAGAGTGGTGGAGGCAGGTTCTCTGGATGCTTTCAAGAGAGAGCTAGATAGGGCTCTTAAAAATAGCGGAGTCAGGGAATATGGGGAGAAGGCAGGAACGGGGTACTGATTGGGGATGATCAGCCATGAACACATTGAATGGCTCGAAGGGCCGAATGGCCTACTCCTGCACCTATTGTCTATTGTCTATTGTCTATTGAGTGCAGCCCCATTGTCCATGTTTAGCCCATGGGTATAATGAGGTCAGCCGCTGAGTAACTAAGAAGGTTGTTGAGGACAGTAGACTTTGTCTATAAGGATTTGAGCAACATTCTTTGAAAATGTACTGCATGGTAGGCTGCTCTGGAAGTTTAGATCAAATTGGATCTAGGGAGAGCTAGCTAACCGGATACAAAATTTGCTTCATGGTAGAAAGCAGAAAGTGGTGGTGGAAGATGATTTTTGGAACTGGAGACCTATGTGCCTCAGGGATCGGTGCTGGGTGCATTGTTGATTGTCATCTATATCAGCTACTTAAATGTCAATGTTCAAGGCATGAATGGGAAGTTTGCAGATGAGAGTCTGACGCAGTAGAGTGCAACACTGCCCTGAACTAAGATGGCATTTTTAGAAGTGGGACAAAAATAAGTTACTTTGCTCAAAAGGTAGTGAATCTTTAAGAATTCTCTGCCCAAGGGCTCAGATGATGAATATCTTCCATACAAAGATTGGTAGATTGGAGGATATCAGGGGAATCAATGGGTCATGGGTCACTATAGGAAAGCTGTATTGAGGTAAAATACATGCTGTTATAAACAGTGCATCAGGCATGAGGGATCAATTATCCTGTTCCGTGTACCTATTTCTTACATTCTCACCAGAAACAGCTGACTGCATTTATGGAATGACCCTGGCAGACAGTAGGATCCATCTCCAGGCTGAATGGTTAAACAAAGCTGTCATCAGCAGCTTGGCACATATGTGACAATCAATACCATTTTTTATTTTTAATAAAATGTCACCAGACTGGTCCTGTTAAAGGATGTGTAGAGGCAGGTCATTGATGAAGGAGTGCCTGTCCTGATTTGCCTGACCCAACAGCAGATTACATGAGTGATCACAAAATGTCAGTTGCATCCCATTTTTATGTGTTTCAGAACACATCTGCCTCAGCACATCATGCAAATGGAAGACCAGGACAATTTTAGTGCTCCATGCCACATGCAATATATATGAGTTTTTAATTAAATTCTCATGCTGAACTTTTCCCTTCTTAGAATCTTATGATTTTAAATAATGTGTTACCATTGAGATTTCGACAGCTTTTATAAACAGTTTCTAAGTCAATATTATTGAAATTGGAATGAAAAAGAACAGCAATTTTATCTTAATACAATGCTGCAGCTGCCAGAAATTGTGTTCAATTAGGGAAAACTGATCTTTTGTTTTTTTGTGAGCAAAGAGGAAGTACTCAATCAACTAATTTAGACAGTGCTGATAAGAACAAGAAGTGGATGAGCCATCTTGAATGCAGAAGTTCACATTCATTTGCGGTCAAGAAATCTTATTGTAGTTTCACAAATAGATATGGTCAATTATTTTACTTGTAAGATGTTGCCTTAACTGCCGAGAATCCGTCTTAAACCATTCAGTAGTTAAAGCAACTAGGATTGAATGGGCAAAAGTAATTTGCTCAAGTTCCCATTAAAATTAATGAGACATTGAGTCACAGCTCTGATATGCATTTTGACATTGTGGTATGTAATGTCCTTTCAATGCACTTCCCGGTCATACTTTCTGTCTGGAGTTGTCAGTCCCAAAATGTAATATTAACGAGCATGAGCAAAATGATAACCCATGGAATACAGCAAAAAAAAGCATAATTGAACCAAATGTTTAATATACAATTGATAGAAAATGGAGAATAAAAGAACACATGTCCTTAATCAAACCAGTAATACAGAGTTGAAAAAAAGACTAAATCATTTAAGTAATGGTGAAGAATTCAATAAATATATTTTTTAAAGAGTTTTTAAACATATTATCAATATATTTTTTCTATCACAATGTGCCATTATTTCCTAAATTTAGAAATGCCTTTCGTAACAGCCAATCCATATTAGCTCAGAGAATTAATTATTTGCGAACTATTACAGACAAAATACGCTGCTGTGACATTTCATAGTAGCTTACGTTTGGCATTCAAAATCTGCAAAAATGAATCTATAAATCTCCTTCCTCTCACCTTTAGATGTTACTTCACTGGCATTTCTGGAATAACTGAAACCAAAAAGAGAAATAAGAGCATTTGTCAGTGCAATGTTGTTGAATATAAAGTTTATTAATATTTATTGCAATAATGTAATAATCACGGGGTTGAGAATAAAGGAATTTGTAATTAATTGCATCTTGTATCACATCGCTACTCCAGTATATTAACACAAGGGATGAAATCACCTGAGAATTATATTACTGTGTTTATTGACAGAAAAAGCAATTTCTCAAAGTGATATGAATCGATTTTGACGATGAAATCAAACAGCAATTTTATTTTGCTTTCTCAAATATCTCCATTTCAATGCCGTGCATACACCTCACAATATGAGGTATATGCAGGTTATTGAAATGGAGGTAATTTCAATGCCTCCATTGAATGCTGAAGAATGGTCATTATTACATTACATGATTCATGCCCACTATAGGGAAGCATGAGCCTTCAAGGACTATGTATCGTTGTAGAAGGGATACGAGGGTGCGGGTGTCGGAGAATGGAAGCATTCTATCATTCATTGATTAGGATCAACACAAATGCTGGAGTAACAGTGGGAAAGGCAGCATCTCTGTAACCATATAACCATATAACAATTACAGCACGGAAACAGGCCATCTCGACCCTTCTAGTCCGTGCCGAACACGTATTCTCCCCTAGTCCCATATACCTGCACTCAGACCATAACCCTCCATTCCTTTCTCATCCATATAACTATCCAATTTATTTTTAAATGATAAAAACGAACCTGCCTCCACCACCTTCACTGGAAGCACATTCCACGCAGCTACCACTCTCTGAGTAAAGAAGTTCCCCCTCATGTTACCCCTAAACTTCTGTCCCTTAATTCTCAAGTCATGTCCCCTTGTTTGCATCTTCCCTCCTCTCAGTGGGAAAAGCTTATCCACGTCAACTCTGTCTATCCCTCTCATCATTTTAAAGACCTCTATCAAGTCCCCCCTTAACCTTCTGCGCTCCAAAGAATAAAGCCCTAACTTGTAGAGAAGGAATGGGTAACATTTCGGGTCGAGGCCCTTCTTCAGACTGAAGAAGGGTCTCGATCCGAAACTTCACCCATTCCTTGATTTGATTTGATTTGATTCCTTTAGTTCCTTGAGAGTGCAGTGGAGAGATAAGTTTTTTTTTGGCCTTCCATCACAGCAATGTGATGGATGTTTATGTAAAATGTAAATGATGTTGTGTCTGGGGTCTATTTGTTCGTAATGTATGGCTGCAGAAACGGCATTTTGTTTGGACCTCAAGGGGTCCAAATGACAATTAAATTGACTATTGACTATTGACTATTGACTATTTATTGTCATTCAGACCTTTTGGTCTGAACGAAATTACGTTGCCTACAGTCATACACAGTAACAATAAATAACAAAACATACAATAAACACAAATTAACATCCACCACAGTGAGTTTACCAAGTACCTCCTCACTGTGATGGAGGCAAAAGTCTTAGTCTCGGTCTCTTCCCTCCTTGTTCTCCCTCTGCTCTGAGGTGATCGATCCAGGCCGAAGATGCCACTCTCCAGTCCAGCGCACCTCCGTGGTGATGTCGCCGCTGCTGAAAACTGGAACGCCGTCTCCGCTCCGAGTCGGCCGCCATAGCCTCAGCTCCGGGTCCCGCTGCAACAGCTCTGAGTCCCGCTGCATCAGCTCCGAGACCCGCAGCCTCAGCTCCGAGTCCCGCTGCAACAGCTCCGAGTCCCGCAGCCTCAGCTCCGAGTCCCGCTGCAACAGCTCCGAGTCCCGCTGCATCAGCTCCGAGACCCGCAGCCTCAGCTCCAAGCCCCCGCAGCATCAGCTCCGAGCCCCGCTGCAACAGCTCCAAGTCCCGCAGTCTCAGCTCTGGGCCGCTGCCGAAAGCTGGAACGTCGCATCAGCGGGTCGGGCCACCACTGCCTCGGCCCCGAAGACGGCCAGCCTCGCATTGGTAAGTCTTGGCTGGCTCTGCCTCCGGAGCCTCGAGGTCGGTCGCAGGTTGGAGACCGCCAGCTCCGCCATTAGGCCTCAGCGCAAACGGAGGCAGAGAAGGGGGATACGACAAGAAAAAGTTGTATTCCCCCGAAGGGAGAGACAATAAAACATGTTTCACCCACCCCCCCATAACACAACCTAATAAACTAAAACTTAGCCAAAACAAGACAAAAAACCCCCCAAAAAAAGTAAAGACTGACGGACTGCAGGTGAGCCGCAGCTGTTAACAGCACCGCCAATTCCTTCTCTCCTGAGAAGCTGCCAGTCCCGCTGAGTTACTCCAGCATTTGTGCTTATCCTAATCAATAAATGATAGAGTGCTTACATTCTTCCATTCTCCGACACCCACGCCCTCGTATCCCTTCATCCATCTGAACATTGACTGAAATGTACTGAAGACCACAATTTGTTTGTGATGCCAGAGGATCTCAACCCAGTTAGAGTGAGAAAACTACCTATTCCATGCTACACCAATACTTTCCAAACTGGTATAGTTGGTATCAGAATTATAATTAATTACATTTGGAAAAAAAGTAAGGTTCTCTAAATTTAATCTAGAATTAAAACAGGAACATATGGGAATTTCAAAAGATCAACGAGTATGTGGGGAGGGAAACAGTGCTTGCATTGCAGGCCGATGACAGCTCATCAGAACTGTATTTCAATAAAAAGCCATTGACCTGAAACATTAACCCTATTTGTCTTTCCATAAAAATGACAATACAGTATGTTTGAAATGTCAAGAACCACTATCTGAAGATTGTACATCAAAACCTACAACAGTTCTCATTTCATGAACATTTCTTCTTATAGCCTGAGTTTTGAACCAGGAGAGTAAAAGCATTTCAGGATCAGAGGCAATGGGGAATTAGTGATAAAAAGCTCAGCAACTCAGTTTTTATTGATTTAAAAATCTTGTGACAATGAGCATAAGATGAGATATGGCATACCTGTATGAACACAATGAACAATTCCCTGCTATTGATAATTGGTGGTCCATTGAGTATTATAAGATAAGATAATTGTTCTTAGATTAACAGTTCCTAGACCCAATAGAATACCAGGTATTCTTTTCCTCTGTGACTAAGGGCCAGTGTTTCATGATAGTAGCACAGTTCCAGAGTATTACACCCTGGGTGCTGTAGGACAGAGACAACTATACTTCTGAAGTCTCATTACTTAATTCCTCACATTCTTTGCACATTATTGTTAGCTACTGCAAGGCAACTTGTCTTGCTTTCTATGATCAACGTTCCAAGTAACATTAACAAAACTAACCAGACAGAAGGAAGCCAACAGTAGCAGATCTGAAGGATAAGGCTGAACAATTCAGAGATAGCAAAGCATGATTGAGGAAGGAATGATTTGGTGAAGAAGTAAACAGCAAAGGCATGGACTCTTTCAGCAAAATAAGGTGTCTAAAGGATTCTATGTGCTGGAACGTAATTCACAAAAGAACCAACTACAATAACTTTTAATATTGGATTTAATTAATGTGATATGTTGACTATTAGGCTGTACTGACGATGGATTTTAAATGAACTAGATTAAATGTGGTAAGGTCCTCTCTCCCACCGTATTATGTTCATGAGAAGCCAAAAGAAATGAGAAGTAATATGATTATTGTTGCTTTAGTTCACGCATGGGTGCAAATTAAATACTTACTTGGTTAGGAATAGGGCTGCTGCTTATGAGTAAATCTGTGATGATACTTCTTATCGAGTCCGACATAGGATTAGTTGTTCAGCCAGAGCTGAACACACTTCCCGGCATCTGCATACAATGGTGTCTGTCCTGCGCTTCTTGTGTTTCTTGTGCGTGGTGGTGGAAAGATTGGTGAAAACAGAGCCGCGACGTGAACGCTCTTTCCTTGACCCCTGTGATGAGTAGCTGCAAGTATCAAAAATACTCGTGAAAACAAATAATTGTGCATGGTGTCAATTTAAATAATGATGGGACTTCATTTGATAGATCTGAAGAAGGGTCTTGACTCAAAAAATCACCCATTCCGTCTTTCCAGAGATACTGCCTGTCCCGGTGAGTTACTCCAACATTTTGTGTCTACCTTCATTTGATATATCACTAACAGTGCCATGTGGATAAAACAACATTTTCCTAAAGACATTAAACTTATTGGTCAGGGTTTACAACAGAATAAAATACAATAGAATGTACACTGCGAGGTGCTGGAATAGATTTTAACCAACAATATAAATACTGCCACCTTACTTTTCTCAATAGAATGTGGGGTTATGTGGGGTGGGGGGTGTGGGAGGGGGAAGGGGGAAGGGGGAGAGGTGTCCATGTTATTAATTCCAATATTTCATGATACTGAATGGGAGTATTAAAATGCGGCGTTGGAAAGACTCAGCTGGGCAGGCAGTTTATGGAAAGCGAGAGTTAATGTTTCAGGATGATGAGCTTTCCTCAAATATCTTACCAATAAATGAGTTATTTTACCCCTAAAAATGAATTGCAGTAAATATTTAAAGATGGTCCATGCTTGAACCAACTCACTGCTTAGACTCACCCAGTGCAGCATCCACACTCCGGTACCTCCCTCCCTGTGCTGGATGCAGAGGGAAGATCAAGCTGACTTTCTACAACTGAGAGACTGCTGTTGTTTATTTTAAATATAAAATAGTTATAAACCACAAAAAAAGTAAAAGATAAACAGGGCAACATATTATTTGTTAAAACTGTGAGCAAAGCTCGAGGAACCAATTTTACTGCAGACTGCATGTCAGGCAGCATCTGTGGAGAGAGAAATAGAGTTAACATTTCAGAGCAATAAGAATAGGAAATATGGGTCAAACAAGTTCTAAGATGCAAAGACAATAGGGAATTGTGTGAGGCCTCAATGTGGAGGACTGATAACATGGAGGCAAGGGAGAGATATTGATGAGGAAAAAGGTCTGAAGAATGGTCCCAACTTAAAGCTTTTTCTGTCTATTTCCTCCACAGTTGTTGCCTGGCCAGTTACTCCAGCAGCTTGTGTTTTGTATGAGGTAATAAAAGATGGTTAAGAGATAAATAAAGAAACAAGAGTCTAGTTTGGAAGTGATTGAATTCAGGACAGTTATCTGATAACTGTTTCCTATATTCAGATAATGATGCTGTAACTTTGTGACAATTACTTCACATTTTGCAGAATATACCTATCCATATCTCCCTGCGATGCTGCCTTCCTCCAGCATTTTGTGCTCCCTCTTATGCTCCAGGTACTAGCATCTGCAGTCTCTTGTGCCTCCATGTAGCACAACCCATGATAAATTGCACAAGTGAAATAAATAGGTCCACAAAGTGGTGGGGGAATTGGGATGAAGTTGGGGGAAGTAGTTGGAGTTGATGGGGCTGGAGTTACTGCTGGGAGAGTAGAACTAATGGGATAGCTCTCACAAGAAACCCAATCAAGCATGACCAATCCACTTCTATACAGCAATGATTATCATGCTGCTCAGAAGTTTAGAGTTTTCTCTCATCAACGATGCCTTCATTTAACTGTCATTAAATTAAAATCAGTTAATGTTGACAAAGTGGGAAAAACTGCAATATTCACCACAACCATCGAACTATCTTTAATGGAAATGGAGCTTTATCAATCTGACAAATGTAAATACCGGACACTTGAATTTGCTAATGTCCTATATGTTACAGTCATCAAAGGTTCAGAGGTTATTTATTAGTCACATACACCATAGGTGTAGTGAAATGCTTATTGCCAATGCAGCACATAAAAAAAGAATACAGACATAACAATAATAAAGAGATTTAAACATAAAAAAACATCCCCCCACAATGGTTCCCATTATGAGGGAAGGCACAATGTCCAGTCCCCATCCCATGTCCACCCATAGTCAGACCTATTGAGGCCTCCGCAGTCACCTTTATGGAGGCCCGATGTTTCAGGCCCTTCTCGCCGGATGATGGTGCTCCGGCGTCGGGAGAGTCCTCACAGTGGCTTGGGAAACCTGGAACGGCCACTTCCTTACCAGAGACCGTGGCTTCCGAAGCCGGCAGGCCGCGCTGGATGGAGCTCCACCACTGGCGATCTCGGCTAGAGATCCCAGACTCCCGATGTAAAGTTCAGCGCCGCAGCTCCACGATGTTTTTCTCGGCGGTCTCAGCTCACCGTAGTGCCAGCGCGGCGACCCTGGCAAGGCATCGCCCGCTCCATGATAGCGCTCCAGCGCTGTGCCACCGCCGAAGCCGAGGTTCTGGCCGGTCCCCGACAGGAAACGCTGCTCCAGGCCCGCTGGTAGGCCGCAAGGACGTGTCGACGGTGCTGCCCGGAGAAAAGCCACCTCTCCGACCAGGTAGGGACCCTGAAAAGCAGTTTCCCCCTTCCTCCCCCCCACCCCCCACATCAAAAAGACTAGAACTCTAGAAACAAAACACTAAAACTCACTAAAAATAAAAGAGGAGGTGAAAATAACGGACAGCTGCTGGCTGGGCAGCCATACCATACAGGACGGCGCCTCTTATCTTGATGTCAAAATAATCAGTATGGCTTCTAAATGCAGAAATGAGCATTCCATTTTTCAGAACTGTTCAGCCTATTTTTCACACTAAATTTTTAAAAAAAGATCATTGTTTCAAACATGTCACCCTTAATCTTTTTCATCAGGAAAGATTACAACCTGAATGAAGGTGTCTTGTTCACTCTCAGGCATAATTCGCAGTTGACTTCTACGCTTAAGGATAAAACCTGCCTTGCACAAATCCATTGAGATACAGAGATAAGATCCCCTTGCATCTCACTGAAGCTGAATCTATTGAAAATGATATTAAAGATTATGTTTCATTCTGCCAGAGCAGAATATCTTAACTAGAAGAACATGAGTCCAGACATCCCACTGAGATTTGACATGACAACCATTCCCAATTCATCGAAGTTCAGCCGAGTCTAAGCATGCCCATTTATACACATTTGACAATCTTTCTCACTTGGAAAGCTTTTTAAATGTACAACTCCCCGAGGGAACAGTTCTTTTCAAGACAGAAGAAGCCATAGGTATTTTCCGTCCATTCTTGATATTTGTAGACAGCACTGTAAAATACCATTGTCTCATTGTGATGCGATTATTTAGCAGGAAATCATCATTTAAAGGCTATTACCAGTTTTTTGACGTTGAAGGAAATGATGTTCAGTGGCGTTTTGCTTTAACAATCACTGTGCAATTTATTTTTTATCCTCTGTCTACTCTACACCATCCAGATTTTAAATACCAAAGACTTAATCTTTGTTTGACAAGCAACTTCCGCTTTCACTGTTCACTTGCTTTGCAGGATGTACCAGGTACTAACCCCTCTATGTGTAAAAACTTGCCCTGCATATTTACTTCAAATATTGCTCCTCTCAAAGTTACACCATCTAGTCTTTGACATTTTCATCCACGGAAAAATGTTCTGGCCATCTACTCTCTCCATGCATCACATCAGTTTACATACATCTACCAAGTCTTCCCTTTGTTCCAGAGAAAACAATCCAAATCTTTCCAATCTCATTATTCTAATCTTCCAATACAGGCAGGATTCTGGTCAATCTTTTCTGCAGCCTCTCCAAAGCCTCCACATCCTTCCTGCAAAGGGACGTCCGGAGCTGGCAAACATATTGTTAAAAGAGAAAAATCATTCTGCCCACAGCCAACAGCTGACTAGAGGAGAGAGCAAGAAAAAACATTCTCTTATAAACCAGCAAAAACCAGTGACAGAGTTCTTGCAGCACCAACTGAAAGCATACCTGAAGAATAATAAAATGTATTAGACAATTAAGTACTGACAGTTAACACGATATGACTCATTAACCCGTATGCCTAAAGCCTGAATTTTGTTGTAAAATTAAATATTAATGTAATCGAAAATTACCTAATTTAAAATGTGTTTACTTTCTCTCTCCCTCCCCCCCCCCCCCCCCCCCCCCCCCCCCCCCCCCCCCCCCCCCCCCCCCCCACCCACACACCCAACACACCATCTGATGATGTGTGGCCTTAGCTCAGTCATGGAACATTTGGCTTCATGTTCAAGCTTTTCTCCAGCACACACAAGAATCTTGAGAACATTCAGCAGAATTATCAGCATTCTCTCCAAAAGCAGAAACAAAGTTAATATACCTTAGTGAAGGCTCTGAAGGGTTTTTCAAACTGAAACGTTAACTTTGTTTATCTTTCCACAAGTGCTGACTGATCTGCTGAGAGTTCCCAGCATTTTCTAACTTTATTTCAGATTGCCTACGGTTGTAGTTTTAAAATAAAATGATTCTCTTTTCAATCTTATTTCGCGTTCACATGTTATACATGGCCGTCCAAAGGGGGGGGGGGGGGGGGGGGGGGGGGGGGGGGGGGGGGGGGGGGCGACTGCACCCCCCCTTTTTCCCCCAGAGTAAGAAAAAAAAAAAAGTAGGGAAAATCAGCGTTTTTGGAAACAGCCAGTTCTCCGTTCTCCCGCCGCCTCCAGATGGAAGTAGCTGAATCGGAACCCAGCGGATGTAACCCCAACACCAGACGCCGCTGTGGCAGGCCCGCTCCCCTCACCTCACCTCACCCCGCCGCCGGGGCCCAAGCCATCTCCCGCCCACGCCATCCTCGCTGGGCCCCTGCTGCTGGGCCCACGCCACCTCCGTTGACCCCCACTATGCCCATCCCACCCCCGCTGGACCCACGCCACCCCCACTAGGCCCATCCCACCCCCGCTGGGCCCACGCCACCTCCGCTGGCCCCACGCCATGCCCGCTGACCCCCACTGGGCCCACGCCACCGCCGTTGACCGCCGCCAGGCCCACCCCACCCCCGTTGGACCACCCCCACTGGGACGCCACCTCCGCTGGGCCCACGCCACCCCCACTCATTGATAGATTCTTGATTGATACGGATGTCGGAGGTAATGGGGAGAAGTTTCAATGAGGTCCCCCTCAACCATCTGAATTTCAATGAGTAGAGGCCCAGTGCTGTCAAGCGCTCATCATTAACCCATTCAATCCTGGAATCATTCTTGTAAACTTCCTCTAAATCGTCACCAGAGCCAGAAAATCCTTCCTCAGATATGGGGCCCAAATTTGCTCACAGTACTCCAAATGCGGCCTGACCAGCGCCTATAGAGTCTCAGCATTACATCTCTGCTTTGTATTCCAGTCGTCTTGATATAAATGCTAGTATTTAATTTGCCTTCCTTACTACCAATTCTACTAGCAAATTGTTTTTGGGAGTCCCAAACCCCATTGCACCTCTGATGTTTGAATTCTCTCTCCAGTTAGAAAATAATCTACGCCTTTATTCGTATTACCAAAATGCATGACTCTGCACATTGCTACACTGATTTTCATCTGCCATCTCTGCCCACTCTCCTAACCTGTCCAAATCCTTCTGCAGAGTCTTTGCTTCCTCTACACTACACCATACTACATTTGATGCGATGTCTAGAATATCATCATAAGCGTGTGTGCTAATTTTCACTATCATCTATGATTCTTACTTTTCTAGGCTTTACAAACAATAGCAGAAGATTTGAAAGATTACCAAGTAGAATATTTTTCATAGGTGCCTTTGTAAATACCTCACTCTAAGCTTCCCCCCAGTCTAGTTTCAGTCAAAAATCACTGAGTCTAGCACTTGCGCAACTAAACTTTATTTTGGAAAAGGCACAATACAGGTCCCACTATTGTACCTAACCACTGCGGGTTCGATCCTTGTATTTGCCTGGCCAAGTCCTCTTAGCCTCATTGAAGCAGAGACACTCCAGAAGGTCACGCAGTCCCACGCGTTCTCCCAGAAGATCGACACAGGGCCTCGTGGGAGCGGCCTTTTATAGGTCCCTGACAACATGGGGGTGGTCTCTTCACAGTCCAATAACAGATATCGATTAACACAGTATATGATAGACATTTCCCTAACCCAATAATCCAGTAACCAATACAATGTGTTTGAAAGAAAGTTCTAGAAGGAAGCAAACAACCTCTCTCCATCCTGCATACCAATCTGAGCCTAGACTAGCTGGCGCCATTCAAAGCCTGTAAAGTTTAGCTGACAAGGATTAAGCAATTCTGACAAGTGCAGGGATCCTCCATTTTATGGTGTCTTTAATTTGGCCATTATTAACACCTTTGCATGAGTTTTATTTTAAATCAGTATTATTTACCCTCATATAGACTATTGATGCTTAACGATGGCTCATGTCTTCCATGAATAACTCCACACAGGAGGATAGATATAACAAAATGTACACCAATGATCACACAGCAAAACTTCAATAGAAACATAGAAACATAGAAAATAGGTGCAGGCCCTTCGAGCCTGCACCGCATTCAATATGATCATGGCTGATCATCCAACTCAGTATCCTGTTCCTGCCTTCTCTCCATACCCCCTGATCCCTTTAGCCACAAGGGCCATATCTAACTCCCTCTTAAATATAGCCAATGAACTGGCCTCAACTACCTTATGTGGCAGAGAATTCCAGAGATTCACCACTCTCTGTGTGAAAAAGGTTTTCCTCATCTCGGTCCTAAAAGATTTCCCCTTTATCCTTAAACTGTGACCTCTTGTTCTGGACTTCCCCAACATCGGGAACAATCTTCCTGCATCTAATCTGTCCAACCCCTTAAGAATTTTGTACGTTTCTATAAGATCCCCCCTCAACCTTCTAAATTCTAGCGAGTACAAACCGAGTCTATCCAGTCTTTCTTCATAAGGGGTCATAGATGTAAGTCCTGACATCCCAGGAAACAGTCTGGTGAATCTTTGTACTCCCTCTATGGCAAGAATCCTCAGATTAGGAGACCAAAACTGTACGCAATACCCCAGGTGTGGTCTCACCAAGACCCTGTACAACTGCAGTAGAACCTCCCTGCTCCTATACTCAAATCCTTTTGCTATGAAATAGAAACCTTCATCCTGTTTAATTTTGAATCTTTACTAATTTTGTTGCCTACTTTATGCAAGTTGAAAAATAATCTTAAGAAATCCATTATATATCAATGTTGTGCGCCCAAATGCTAGTAAGCTAGCGGAGCAAGCCATAGAGACTTTCAAAATATTTTCATTATACTTTTTAATGGAACTGTGGAAAGCTGTATTCTGCCTGAAGAACAAAATAGATGGGACCTGCAAGCACAAGGCAGAATTCACAGGGCAACATCCAAACATGAATAATCTCTTATCCGTTGATAAGTGTAGTATTGCTTGTGAGGACATTATTGGGAACAGCTACTGGGGAAGATAACTGCAGATAAATAATGCCTGTTGATTCAACATTTGGAAACTGCCACAGTGCATTCGACTGGTTTAGGGTTAGGTTTATTATTGTCACGTGTACTGTCTGGCCGTGCAGTGAACTGCGTCTTGCAGCCTAGTTGCTACAAAATAGTAGTCATATAAAGCTGTGCCATGGAACATTTACTGTCAACTCAGGCAACATTTCTGAAGGCAATGTATGCATCCAATTAAAAAAAAAAACAGATATTCTTTTCTGGAGGACTGGGATGTCCATTCATTTCTATCAAACCAGGGATAGAAAAATCAAACACATGGATAGTACATTATGACATTGTAGATGTCCCATTTTCTCCTCCCACTTTTTCCTGATTGGGCGTGTCACATAGTGGGTGGCATTTTAAATGAAAACCTGTTTAACCTGTTGTCATCTAAGAGGCCAGCTTCAGTTGTTGTTGTTGACCTTGCATATATATCAAACACACCAGATAATTGAATTGTAATTCTTAGCGCCTTTTCTATAATATGATGTTTAATTAACTTAAATCTTAAATTATCTTCCCACTTATCTCCACTAATCTCTCCAGTGCTGATGGTAGACGATGGTTGCACCAGAACCACTGGAATGGGGATGAGCTGGGTCAATGCTGACAATGGGTACTCTCATCAAGTCTTTACTTACCTCTCTTCCATCCCTGACATCTCTACTACAGACCCTTGTCTTTTGCACACTTTCTAACGATAGACACAAAAAGCTGGCGGTCAGGCAGCATCTCTGGAAAAAAAGAATAGGTGACATTTTGGGTCAAGTCCCTTCTTCAGACCATGTTTCCGGTCGAGACCCTTCTTTAGACCCAAAACGTTACCAATTATTTTTCTCCAGAGATGCTGTCTGACCCGCTGAGTTACTCCAGATGTTTGTGTCTATCTTTGAAATAAACTTTGGTCAGGTCTCTCCCTTAGATAGGGAAGAGTCAGAATATTTTCCCTAGAGTGGAAATTTCAAAACCTAAAGGGCACTGTTTTAAGGTGAGAGAGGGAAATGTGTGGGGCAAGTATTTTACACAAAAGCTGATAGATGCCTGGAACACGCTGCCAAGGGTAAGGAGAAGGCAGACATGCTATTGGTTTTTAAGAGTTTTTCACTGGACATGTGAATATGAAGGAAATAGAAATCGTATGCAGGCAGAAGGGATTCATTTAATTTGTCATCAGTTTCATCACAGATGTTGTAGGCTGAAGGGCCTGGTCATGTGATGTACTGTTCTTTATTTAATGTTTTAATTGCCCTTGACATCAATCATTTGATTGAGAATGGCTAAACTGAAGTCAATGGGAATCCAGGAAAAAACCTTCACTTGATGGAATTATGTCTAGCAGAAAAGAAAATTGTTGTGTTCCATTCATGTCAGCTACAGGACATCTCTGCAGATGTTCCTTCGGATAAAGTCTTGGGTCTGACCATCTGCAGCTGCTTCATCAATGACCTTCTATTAATTGTAAGACCAGAACTGGTGATACTGTTGATAATTGCACAATGTTCAGCACCTTGCGTCATCCTCAGATAATGAAGAAGTTCACAACCAAATGCAGCAATTATTGGACAATACAGTGGCCTCGACTGATAGGAGGTAAGGAACATTCAGGCCATGCAAGTGGCAAGCAATGATAATTTCCAACAAAACAAAATATAATTTTCACTCACTGACATTCAATGGCATTACAATCAATGAAAACCCACTATGTATTTTCTGGGGCTCTATCGATCAGGATGTGAACTGGAATAGCCATATGCACAAAGTGGCCACAAGAACTGGTGAGATGCTGGGAATCCTGTTGCAAGTCATTCACTTCCTAAAGTAATTAATTCTTTAAGTAATTAATTTCCTAAAGCCTGTCCATGATCTACAAGACTTATGCCAGGAGTGTAATGGAGTTCTCTCCACAACGTCTACCAGCCGGAAGTGCAATGCCAGTAGCATAAGAACACCACCACATGGAAGTTGTCCCCAAAGCGCACACCACCCTGACTTTGGAAATACATAGCTGCCCTTTCACCGTCACTGGGTCAAAATCCTGGATCTCCCTCGCTAACGACATTGTGGGTATACCCACCCTTCAAGGACTGCAGCAGTTCTAGATGCAGCTCACCTCCATCTTCTCAAGGGCACTCTGGGATGGACAATTAAATGCTGCTCGGTCTGCAAAGGCCATATCCTTTGAATGAACAAAATAATATTGGGTGACATTCCGATTTTAATCTGTTAATCCTCATTGCACTTTTAAAATTATTTATTTCTTCCTGAAAGTCTTTCCATGATATAAAGGTTCTAAAATGGTTCAGATATTTTGTAGTAATGTTTTTGTGGTTGTGATCTGTGAACAATGACTGTTGAGATGATTTTGGTCATTAGCCTCATTGCTATTCTATAAGAAGCACGGAACAGGGAATCAATCAGATTAAGGGGAGTTGCTATGTAAATTAGATTCTTTCAGGCTCATGTTTATTGAAATTAGTTTAAGTAGGCTGCTTTTCTACTTCAGTAATGTTCTGCAGCTGTGATATGCTAAAAAATATAGATACAGGGCTAAGTATAAAAGCACATTTTTTTCATCTGTGTAGTACATAACAATTTACAGCTGGTACAACATAGCCATCCAAAGTATTTGATGGTTAACACATCTTTTGAATATGTAAAAAAATTCCCTCACTACCTCCTGTGCTGACATTTTGTACACAGACAGCTGGGGAGATCAATGTGGCAATCGGTGATATTTCCACACAGTTTATTCCCAGAGAGGAAGGGAGTTGTTTACAGACACTATTGAAAATAGGCTCAGCTTCAGAGAAATGTGGCTGCATTTTCAGAGCAGTGGATTCAAACTACATCCAGGTATTAGGCTAGACCCATCCACCATCTAGTCAGATGGCTCCAACAACACTACTCATGTTGGAACTCAAGGTCAAGAAAAATTAGCAACAATGGCTGAAATTGTTTTCAAATGATAGTGTCTTGTAAAATTACATCTTTACTCTTTACTAATCTGAATTTGAATAGTTTTGGCAAAATTACCACCTAATCTACATTGTAAAAATGCTATCTATATACTTTTAAAACTCTGTGTGTGTGTGTGGGTGTATGGCATTTTGCGTTTGCAACGTATCTCCTCGAAAACCAGACGCAAAAATGCGGAGATTTTTACATTTTCGATAGGGATTTCTTATGAGTTCAGAAATCCACTCCTTGGTCAATTATTTCCCTAGATTTTGAATAATATTGATCACAAAACTCAATTTAAAACATATATAATCGCCACTTGAGCTGCTGATATCACAATGCCCACATTCCCACCAATCGAGACCCACCTGCCCCCAGGCCCCCCCCCCCCCCACCCGCTGCTGTGGACTAAAGCTCCACGCCAAGCCCAAGTTCCCTCACGCCACGCTTCCCGCAGCTGGTCCCCCTTTCATCTTGGTACCCCACCCCAATCACACCGGGTACCCATTTGTACTCAGCGGCCTCCCCATGCCGGATCACACACGGCGCCACAACAGTGCCTGCCGGGAGCTTCCCCAATGCAGGTAGTTCCTGCATGGAACAAGGATATGGCGGACCAATTGAATAAAGACTTTGGTTCCGTCTTCACTAAGGAAGACATAAATAATTTGCCGGAAATAGCAGGGGACCGCGGGTCAAAGGAGTTGGAGGAATTGAGTGAAAACCAGGTTAGTCGGGAAGTGGTGTTAGGTAAATTGAATGGATTAAAGGCCGATAAATCCCCAGGGCCAGATAGGCTGCATCCCAGAGTACTTAAGGAAGTAGCTCCAGAAATAGTGGATGCATTAGCAATAATCTTTCAAAACTCTAAAGATTCTGGAGTAGTTCCTGAGGATTGGCGGGTAGCAAACGTAACCCCACTTTTTAAGAAGGGAGGGAGAGAGAAAACGGGGAATTACAGACCAGTTAGTCTAACATCGGTAGTGGGGAAACTGCTAGAGTCAGTTATTAAAGATGGGATAGCAGCACATTTGGAAAGTGGTGAAATCATTGGACAAAGTCAGCATGGATTTACGAAAGGTAAATCATGTCTGACGAATCTTATAGAATTTTTCGAGGGTGTAACTAGTAGCGTGGATAGGGGAGAACCAGTGGATGTGGTGTATCTGGACTTCCAGAAGGCTTTCGACAAGGTCCCACATAAGAGATTAGTATACAAACTTAAAGCACACGGCATTGGGGGTTCAGTATTGATGTGGATAGAGAACTGGCTGGCAAACAGGAAGCAAAGAGTAGGAGTAAACGGGTCATTTTCACAATGGCAGGCAGTAACTAGTGGGGTACCGCAAGGCTCAGTGCTGGGACCCCAGCTATTTACAATATATATTAATGATCTGGATGAGGGAATTGAAGGCAATATCTCCAAGTTTGTGGATGACACAAAGCTGGAGGGCAGTGTTAGCTGTGAGGAGGATGCTAGGAGACTGCAAGGTGACTTGGATAGGCTGGGTGAGTGGGCAAATGTTTGGCAGATGCAGTATAATGTGGATAAATGTGAGGTTATCCATTTTAGTGGCAAAAACAGGAAAGCAGACTATCATGTAAATGGTGGCCGACTAGGAAAAGGGGAGATGCAGCGAGACCTGGGTGTCATGGTACACCAGTCATTGAACGTAGGCATGCAGGTGCAGCAGGCAGTAAAGAAAGCGAATGGTATGTTAGCTTTCATTGCAAAAGGATTTGAGTATAGGAGCAGGGAGGTTCTACTGCAGTTGTACAGGGTCTTGGTGAGACCACACCTGGAGTATTGCGTAACGTTTTGGTCTCCAAATCTGAGGAAGGACATTATTGCCATAGAGGGAATGCAGAGAAGGTTCACCAGGCTGATTCCTGGGATGTCAGGACTGTCTTATGAAGAAAGACTGTATAGACTTGGTTTATACTCTCTAGAATTTAGGAGATTGAGAGGGGATCTTATAGAAACTTACAAAATTCTTAAGGGGTTGGACAGGCTAGATGCAGGAAGATTGTTCCCGATGTTGGGGAAGTCCAGGACAAGGGGTCACAGCTTAAGGATAAGGGGGAAATCCTTTAAAACCGAGATGAGAAGAACTTTTTTCACACAGTGAGTGGTGAATCTCTGGAACTCTCTGCCACAGAGGGTTGTCGAAGCCAGTTCATTGGCTATATTTAAGAGGGAGTTAGATGTGGCCCTTGTGGCTAAAGGGATCAGAGGGTATGGAGAGAAGGCAGGTACGGGATACTGAGTTAGATGATCAGCCATGATCATATTGAATGGCGGTGCAGTCTCGAAGGGCCGAATGGCCTACTCCTGCACCTAATTTCTATGTTTCTATGTTTCTATGTTACTATGTAAGTGGATAGTGCCATGCTTAATTCTCTCAGATATTCTTTCCTTCAGGTTTCTAAAGAAAACATGCTGCTTTTGTAAAATGTATGTGTAGGAAGGAACTGCAGGTGCTGGCTTAAACTGAAGCTGGACACAAAATGCTGGAGATAATCAGGGGGACATGCTGAACCTCTGGAGAGAAGGAATGGGTGACATTTCGGGTCGAGGCCCTTCTTCAGTCTCAATTTGAGTCTGCTTTTGTGCTCAATTTGCATCAAAAGACTGCGTTTGTAATGTCTGCTGTATTGCCTGGTGGTCCCTGTTAGCCAATGTTGTCAGTTATTAGAAACAATGCAAACTAGTCCAACATTCAAGTAATTCAACTAATCAAAATTACAGGCTCTGTCCCTGTGTGTAATAAAGTCAAACTAATTACAATTTTACTTCAAATGTGACCAGTACAATGTGAATATAAAACACATTGGAAATAAAACCAACTCCATGATCTTTTGTCTGCAGATTATGTTAGCATGTTTTTGCTTAAACTGCTTCACAGCTTTACGTACAATATGCATAATTTTTATTTGATTGTTAGTTAGCAATGAAATAACAGTTGAGAAGTTAATGAGTTAATTAGAGTATCCATTTCAATCTTGAGTATTATCTGACAGTAACTAGAATTCTTATTGGTTTGACTTCTTAAATGTGGCTATCTGTGTACGACAACTTTCTCCAATGAATGAATGGTTTTATGGTTGACTGGAAAAAACTATTAAAGAAAACAACCTGTAAAATACTTTGTTTTATTCTATGCAAAACCTCATAAGAGAATGTGGCAGGTTTACTGTTACTCAAGCTGTCAAATTTCTGCTGCAAAGTATAAAAACGTGTGCAATTCAAAACAAATTCAGAGAAACCTGAGCACTATCCCTTTATGCCCAATGACAGCCTCGAGCTTATTAATCAGATAGTAGATTGTTTGAAGTATAGAATTCTCATTTGACTGAGTCCATACCGACTTTAAAACTCAAAGTCATACAAATATATCTTTCGCCAACCATGATTACATTTCTACTCTCTGTAGTGTCCAGCTTCAACATCTATCTCCCAGTTAGTGTCAATTAGTGTTGAATTATTGGCAATTTGTGTTTTGGTTGAACACCAACTGAGAATTCAGTTGCGATTACCAAGAGCCTTTTCCCTTAGGATCTTTAATAGTTATCAAGGAGTGGAGACTTTAATCTCTGCCATCTGGGCTACTGTCAAACGATATTTTCCCAGTGTGGTAATAACATATACGTACACTGATCAATATTGCAATATGAATCGAGATTTAGGTGAATGAAAGAAAACATTGGTCCAAGTTATCTAAAAGTAATAAAGGCTAAACTGTTCATGTTTGCCAACACTACCAGAGCAACCAACAACAATTTCAGGCTTATTGGTCATGTGAATGAAAATACAGGGATTTGCTACAAGTCATTTGCCACTAAGCAACAGAATGTATTCCATTGCTGGTGTCCCCATGGACTTGGCTCGGTGTGGAACTTTAAGCTGAATACCTTATGATTAAGTTGCATACTCACTGGAGAATTCAGCACCAGGTCTTTTCCTTTGGATTTGAATAGAGGAGAATAGCTGTGGAAGACTAAAAGGTCTTTTCCTTGTGATTTGAATAGAGGAGAATAAGAGTTTAACTCGTGGGAAGACTAAAGCGCTTTCTCACGGTGCGACTCCGACGCAACGGCAGACTTAACAAGAGTTTTTTGACATTTCGTGAGTGACTTGAGCACTTTGCGATTGCAACATTGTAAACGCAGATGCCAGTGCGATTCGTGGACCACTGTAAACATAACCACCAAAGGGAATCCTACAATGGTAAACCTGGAAGCTTGACAGAGGGGACCCAATGTGAGTAAAAAAGGTGGTCTCAATATCGCCAATGGACCATGTGTCCATCGAGGACGTCCCACCTAATTCGTCATTGTTTGAGAATCTTTTTCACAGTAAGACTTGCAAGATCCCCTCAGAAAAGCGCAAAGAAAGGGGTCAAAGAAAGTCAGAAAGTTTTTAGCCATGCAGGTAAATGAGAAGGAGACTCAGCAAGAGAGACAGGTGGAGAGGCAAGAGGAGATGCCAGAGATACCACTGCCTGTGGGCCCTTGGAGCAATATCAAGCCTCAGTAGCTGTTGCCTCCCCAATAGCCTCAGCAGCTGATAACATAAAGGGAAGATGGCAGAAGGTAAGGTCATATAACTTCAACAGGGAACAAGAGGGGGATCTGGTGGAGTGGTACCAATGCAATGAGATTCTCTATGACAAATCCAGAGAGGATTATAGAAATAGGGAGAGAAAGCGCAACCTGCTGGAGACGAAGGCTGCGGAGTATCCCGGGTGCTCATGTGAGTATCTATAACAATATATTAGTTTATGTACAGGAGAACAATTTAATGTTATCCATGATTTAAAAACATACAATGCTACAGATGTAAAAGTGCTGTTTTTGCAGTTACCTTTAATTTATCTTATAAGTCTGTCTGTTCCCTGCAGCTGCAATGTAAAAGTAGTGGCAGACAGCTTTTACACCCTCTTTGTTTGAAGTAGGAATCATGTCTCTAAGAGCCACCAACTTAGTATAGGCATCTCTGCAAATGAGCCAATTCTACGAACGGAGGATATTTATATAGTGTGTGAAAAAAAGTGGCATCATTTGTGCCACGTGATTAACTACACTACAGTCCACGATGTTCATTCACGATTAATGGGAAAGATCGGGAGACGGACAAGTCACTCGCACAAATGACAGAATTGCCGAGTACCGTGGGAACTCTTTATCTACCCCCCGTTATATCATGCGGAACTCGTGCTGGACCACGACCACTTCACTCTGGTGACATCTTGCGTCAGGTCGCACCGTGAGAACCGGCCATAAGTATTTATATCTAATTTAAGAGGACTTCCTGATAGGTTATTGGTTCACACATATTCTTTTAAGTCTTTCCAAGTAAAACAAAATAATTAATTGCTTCTCAATGTATATGTACCGCCTAACTTCGCAGACGGGATGGCTGTTGGTAAGGTTTTACAAGCTGTGGTAGTGTGTAGTCACAGTTTGTTGAGCTGCTGCCTCACCACTGAAATAACTCAGGTTCAGTCATGGCCACTGGTGCTGCCTGGGTGGAGTTTGTACATTCTCCCTGTGACTACATGGGATTTCACCTGGGAGAATGGGAAGAACTAGGATTAAATTCCACCTAGTATGATCATAATTGTATCTATGAACTTTGGTGGTTATGTTACTGCAAAGGTAATATACAAACATGGGTAATCCAGAAAATGGCAGTTCAAATAATGTTTTTGGCAATCTGAGAATTTACCTTTAGTTTGAAATATATAGAAACATGGTCAATGTCCTTTGGGGAAAGGAACCTTCTGCCTTTATCTGATAGTAGTTATTTCCTGACTTAGGGGAATAAAGCAGTAACATTCTCCATGATATTAATTCCCAGGAGAAGAAGGAAGAGGTTATCCATCTTTATATTGATGGCTTAATAATGGATGTTTGAATTCGAGAGCCCGCGAATGTGGGTAGAGTTGAAGATACCACTTCAACGGCACTACTAAACCCAACCATCGCGGATTCAATCCTTGTATTTGCTTGGCCAAGCCCCCCTCGCCCGTGCAAGCAGAGACAGTCCAAAAGGTCACAAAGCCCCAAGCGTTCTCCCAGAAGATCGACACAGGACCTCGTGGGAGCTATCTTTTATATGCCCCTGAGCCTTGAGGGGTCGAACCACATGTGGGTTGTCTCTATACAGTCCAATAACAGATATCAATTAACACAGTACATGATAGACATTTCCCTAACCCAATAATACATTTACTATACAATGTATCTGACAATGCTTCTAGATGCAATTTAACAGAGATGAATTATGTAACATGTGCCTGGATATTCAAGAAACCCAGACAAGGCTCAACATTTAACCCAATCAACATCTAGCAAAGTAAAGCTTTGCAACACTATTTACAATGTGTATGTCTGGTTTGCATTCACCCAATCTGTTTCATGCAATTTATACCTAATTATAAGAGCTTGCAGCTGTCCCATTCTTTCCCTGCCACTCTTATCTAGGCTCTAGACAAGCTGGCACCATTCTGCAGCTTGTCCCATTTCTGCAGAAGGCACATTTAAATTGACCAAATGGCCTAGCGGCCCAGAAGCCTTTTCTCAATTAGTGTCCTGGCATCCCCAATTTGGCCAGAATTACCACCTTCAATATATACCGGAGTCTTATCCAGGAAACAATCTAGTAAACAGAGGAGTGAGCAAGGATTGAAACATACAAAATCCTAAGTGGTCTCAGCAGAGTGGATGTGGTGGATATTTCATTTTCTACAAGAATCTAGAATAAATGGGTTGCTTTTGGAAAATAAATATTTTCCCATTTAAGATTCAGATAAGGCAAGTTGATCTGTAAGTTGGTTGAGAATTTTTAGAACTCTCTTCCTCAAAGATCAGAATATTTGTAAGGACAAGGTAGATTTGCTGAGAAGCAAGCAGATGAAAGATTACTGTGTTTGACTGCAAAGAGGTTACAATCAAGTCTCATGAAACAGCAGAGTAGACTTGAAGTATGGAGTGGCCTGGTCTTGCTTCTAAATTGAATGTACCAAATGAAAAGTATACCTTCGACAATATACTTATAATTGTCAATTCTCATCTATTTGCCTCAGTTTAATAGCCTCTGTTATTTTTCATGTTTTAATCCCTATCAATTGTTCATCGCAAGCATATCACAATTTCCCAAGTGACAGAAGAATACATAACCTGCTGAGGAAGATAAGGCTTTGATCCCAGTGATTTGTCATCAGCACCACAGACCAACAGCAATGTGTGCCCGTAAGAGTCCTGGTGCTTTGTAATTGTCATTGGACTCATTTAAATCACCCATGTAGGTATACACCACCACACCCAAGACTCCAGGAAAGCCATCAACATCTAAAACATTGGCTGTCTCACCAATTGCCTCTCAGGATGCCTAGAAAATGGATGAACCTGTCAGCCTTGCAGAATACGACATCAGTCACTTTCTGAATGCTTGTGGATACAATCCTCTTTCTAATGCCAGCATGGAATGACTGTGTATGAAATAAATTTATTGTTGGTGTCAATTTACCAGCCGCACACAGAACTGCAGGAGTCGCTGAGGACATCCAAATCGGATGCTGTTACACAAATCAATGTCAGCAAGAAACTTTGATCTGGTGCGCCATGCATCCTCTGGTATGAGAATCCTGGCAACAATGGATTAATATCATATTAGAAAATATAAACTGGCATGACACTTCTGTACTTTGCTCTCCTATTCCTCATTAAGGATTTACTAAAGGGAGATATTTCCACACTTCAGATCTCCATTCATAGAAAGCATTGGACGTATTTAGCCTACATCATCGCTATTATAACATACTCCTGAAGTTACTTGTTTTATATGTGTGCCAAGCAGCTATACTCTAAAGGCAAGAATTCCCACAATACATACTCAAAGAACAGAGCAATGTTTATTTTACGACCAGTAAACCTTTCTCCTCCATGGGGCCTGAACCTACAACTGCACAACTTTTCTTCATATTACTACCACAGCTTAAGCATGCCAATGCAATCATTTCTGCAGAATATTATAACTACTGTGCCCAGGGAAGCATTTCTGGGTTACACATAAAACTGAACTTCCACCAAACTGCAGGAGAGATCCTTCATCTCCATTAGTTTAATGTAAATTGGTCAGATGCCATATTGCTCCCAAATTGGATTGAAGGCTACAAGTCCCCTGATCCATCCAAGCTGTATCCAATGCTTCATAAATAAGATCTCTTATGTACATGTACTATATTGCATTGCAAACTATCTTGCTGAATTAATTATTTGCTTGACAGTTTATTGCAAAGATGCCTCATGGCATTCAGCTGCAGTAATTTGTTGACTTTTTAGATAGCAGTTTAACATAAGTGATATTCATTTATTTGGCAATTTACTGATGAGATTTGCACCAAACGTTCATTCTATCTTGTTTGAATTATTTCTCAAAGCTTGGGTGATGCTGGCAAGGCTGGGATTGATTGCACTTGAGGGAGTTGTGTCAAGTATATTTCCTGCACAATTGCGGTCCTTCAGATGATGATGCTCCCATAATTCTGTTGGCGAGGAGGTTCTAAGATTTAAATCTAGTTAATTGAATGAATGGACATATATTTCCAAGTCAAGATAGTGTGAGAATGAAATGTAATCTGCAGATGATTGTACCCTTTTGTCTATCTTCTGCTTGGAAGTTGATGTCATGAGTTACATGAGTTAGGGATTACTTAGCTAAGGAACAGTAATGGATTTTTTAGATATCCATTGTGCTCCACTAGTGGAGAGAAGTCATATTAAATATTTTGTAATTTAGGTGCCAATTAAGAGGGCTGCTTTTGTTTTGAATGGCATTGAGCTTCTTGAGTGTTGTTCAAAGTATATGCTTCTAGGCAAGTGGCATGTAGATGGTGGAAAGGCTTTGGGCTGTTAGAAGCTAGTCCACTTTCTGGAAGATATCCAAACTCTAACCTTACTCTTGCATTTATGTTATTTATAGGACTGGTCTTGTTGAATTCCTGGTCAATGGTAATGTCTGGATGTTAATAGCAGGAACCTGGTAATAATAATGCTATTGAATTTCAATGCTAAAAGATCTGCCACAGGCAATGATGGTCCAATTCTACACAGCCATCGTAGAGTCTGTTCTCACCTTCTGCATCACGGTCTGGTTTGGCTCAGCCAGCAAGCACGACACCCGGAGGCTGCAGCGAATCGTCCGATCAGCAGAGAAGGTTATTGGTGCAACCTTCCCTCCATTGATGAACTGTACACTGCAAGGACCAGGAAGTGAGCGGGCAAGATCATCTCTGACCCCTCTCACCCTGGCCACAAACTCTTTGAATCACTCCCCTCTGGAAGGCGACTCCAGACTGTCAAAGCTGCCACAGCCAGACATAAAAAGTTTTTATCCACCAGTAGTTGCTCTACTCAACAGCCAAAAATCTGTAGCCTCCCTTTGATCTGGTATTTTGCTGGTTCACATACTTGATCAATGGTATTTTATCATTAATGTTTTATTATTATTAATGTTTAGAGTTTTCTGAGTCATTCATAACTGTCACTATGTCATGTTGTTACTTGTGGGCGGAGCACCAAGGCAAATTCCTTGTATGTGAATACTTGGTCAATAAACTTACTTAAACTTACTTACTCTCTCTCTTGTTGGAGATGGTTATTGCGTGGGAATTCTGAGAGAGATGGTACTTACTAAATATCAGATCATGCCAATATATTGTCAAGGACCTGCTGTGCACAGGGTTGGTTTGCTTCATTTACTAAGAAATTGCAAATCGAATTGAATATTTTTCATGGCCTTTTCTAATGTTAGATGGAGATAGATCATTAATGAAACATCTGAAGATGGCTGGGCCAAGGACACTGGCCTGAGGAACTCCTGAAGTGATGTCCCGACGCATGGATGAATGAACTCCAACAAACACACCCATCTTTGTACAAAGTATGACATGCACAAAGAAAGGAATACTTACGTTAATCTCTGAGATTCTTATGTGTGTATGGTGCACTTTCTGAATATGTACATAAGAACCTAAATGTTTCTGTGTACACATGTGAGATTCTCAGAATGAGTTACGCATGTTACTTTGGGATTGTGTCAGCTGTTCTCTGTACGTGCACGTGTGTGTGTTTTATCACAGCATCATAGGCTTCTAAAGCCTAGAAATAGGCTATTTGGCATATTAGATTCATGCCAAACAACATGCCTATCAATATTAAGCCCACAGCCTGCATTAATTTCATGTATCTCTTTGCCTTACTTGTTGAAATATCTGTCCGATTGCCTGTTAGAATTGCTCCAGCAACCCCCATCAACATTTTCAGCTCCTTTGCCAGAGGATAGACACATAATGCTGGAGTAACTCAACATGTCAGGCACCATCTCAGGAGAACAGGAATAGGTGACCTTTCAGATCGAGACCCATCTTCAGAAGGCCTGAAGAAAGGTCTCGAGCCAAAACGTCACCTATTCCATTTCTCCAAAGTTGTTGCCTGACCCGTTTGGTTACCCTAGCATTTTGTGTCTATCTTCAGTGTAAACCAGCATCTGCAATGCCTTCCTACACATGCACTCAGAGGAATCCATTTTGAAAGCTATGAGGTGATGGTTGTGGAAGATACAACAGTAGATTTTAAGAAATGTTTAGATGAGTACATCGATATGCAAGAAATGGAGGGATATTTATCATAGCAGGCAGAGGGGACTAATTTATTTTGGCATCATGTTCGGCATAGACCTTGTCAGGGCTAGCCTTAGGAGGTGCGGGGCCCAATTGGGAAATTTTTTCGTAGAAATATAAATAAATAATTATAAATGAGTCATGTGTCGTGAGTAACATGACAATTCGGGGGAGAGATCCTTTCACAGCGTGTGGGGAGTCTAGCCAGGGATAAAGTTGCGGGAGCATTGAGAAGGAGGGGGTCGGGTTAACACTCACTCACCGCTGCCGTGGCGCTGCAGGCGCGGAGCCACTGCATTGTGGTCAGGGAGGGAAGCAGCTCGCCATCACTGGACAGCGGAACCGACTGCCATCTCAGCGCCTTCTGCCGGCCCGCTCACGTCTGGCAGTGCTCTCCATCTGAACAGTGAGAGGACCAGCTCAACAGCAAAGATCATAGAGCGGAGTGGGTCAGCGGGTGATGGATAACACAGGAGCTTACTCCTGTGTCAGCGCGGAAAAGGGATGAATTGAGGTCACTCGCCCTGACATATCGACTAAGCTCCACCGCCCACTGACCCGCTCTTGAGTTGGATGATCCCCGGCCGACCCCCTCCTTCTCAACCGTCCTGCCCTCCCCACAACTTTACCCCTGGCCAGACTACCCACACGCTCTGAAAGGAACTCCCCCCCCCCAGCACCGCTGTCCTTATACAGCCGCTTCCCAACAGCTGCTAGCAATGAGGGATAGACTTGGCTATATCTCAGTACAGCAGCATCGTTCTTGATGTTGCTGTACTGAGGGATAACGAAGTCTATCTTTCTTTGCTAATAACCTAACCTTCGGCCTCCAAGATGCAGGTACATTTTCTAGTAATGTTACAACATTTTGAGATTGAAAAAATTAAGTCTGTAATTTATCCCATCAGATAAAGCATGAAAAGAATTTAACACCTAATTCACTTTCATATCACATACATTCAATGTGATCATGGCTGATCATCCCCAATCAGTACCCCGTTCCTGCCTTCTCCCCATATCCCCTGACTCCGCTATTTTTAAGAGCCCTATCTAGCTCTCTCTTGAGAGCTTCCAGAGCACCTGCCTCCACCGCCCTCTGAGACAGAGCATTCCACAGACTCACCACTCTCTGAGAAAAAATGTTTCCTCCTCTCCGTCCTAAATGGCTTACTCCTTATTCTTAAACTATGCCCCCTGGTTCTGGACTCAGCCAACATCGGGAACATGTATCCTGCCTCTAGCGTATCCAAGCCCGTAACAATCTTATATGTTTCAATGAGATCCCCTCTCATCGTTCTAAACTCCAGAGTGCACAAGCCCAGCTGCTCCATTCTCTCAGCATATGACTGTCCCGCCATCCCGGAATTAACCTTGTAAACCTACGCTGCACTCCCTCAATAGCAAGAATGTCCTTCCTCAAATTAGGGTACCAAAACTGCACACAATACTCCAGGTGCGGTCTCACTAGGGCTCTGTACAACTGCAGAAGGACCTCTTTGCTCCTATATTCGATTCCTCTTGTTATAAAGGCCAACATGCCATTTCTTAGCGCTAATGGCAGGTACATGTGAAACGTGTTGAAAAATGTCCACGAGTAAAATATGTAAAAATGTAAAAATGTAAAAAAAAGGATGTAAAAATGTGATACTTTTTAACAGGTAGTCATACCGTAGTAACTTGTGAGTTTGCCGTAGTAGGACCTGGTGTCCTATATCACTATTGTATGTTCATGGTGGAAATAAGAATACTCTGTATATTCATTACCCTCTCTAAAGAAGGGGGGAGAGGGAGGGGGAGGAAGGTAGTGAGAGGTAGGGAGATCTAAAGGGTAACTGGTTTTGGTCTCCAATCATCTCACAAAGGGCAGCCAACAGTGGTGAGGCAGAAGGGAGAACTCACTCTCTCTCCCCCTTTCTCTCTCTCTCCCTCTATCTCTCTCTCTCTCCCTCTCTCTCTCCCCCTTCTTCTCTCTCTCTCTCTCTCTCTCTCTCCTCCAATTTCCCCTCTCTCTCTCTCCTTTCTTTCCCCCTTCCTCTCTCTTCTCTCTCAAATTCTCTATCTCTCTCCCTCCCCCCACTCCTCTACCCCCAGCTACGATTATATCTACAGTTCACTCCACGAGTGTGTGTGAGAGAGCTGAGCAGTGTTTCTCATTCTGACTCTGCTCCGTGAGCTGCTCGTATTGACAGTAATCGTGTCCAACTATTAACTGAAAACGTGTGGTTTGCATCTGAAAATCCCCCCTCTGTCATACTGCGGCTCCCCCACATACACACACAGACAGAGACATACACGCAGATAGAGACACACATGCAGCCACAGACACACAGGCACAGAGACACACACAGAAACACATAGACACACACACAGACACAGACACAGACACAGACACAGACACACACACACACTCACACTCACACACAGACAGACAGAGTTAAATCCCACCCGTACCCCGGCCCAGACATTAACCCCGACACCAATGTTAACACAGACTCAAACCTCCAACCTGGTCTGCTGTTGTACCGGCACCAAACGAGTTAACACAACCCCCAGATCTGTTTATCCACAGATTGTCTCTTGCCTCCCAGCATTTATTATTCCGGTTGTTATCCCATGTTCGTTTTGTAAAGATTCTGCTTCAGGTCTTTTTTTAACTCTTTAACCCCCCATATGAAAATACCCGCGACCCCAAGAGCGGGCTTCAGGTACGGCACGCCCCCCATTTAACATACAAATCCTGACCCTTTCTCGCCGCCCCACTCACGCCTCTACTCTGACACAGCATCCTTCTTCCTGAGGAGACTGAAGAAGGGTCCTCTGTCCCTCAGATCCTGGTGTTTAACGTTGAATACCTCACGGCGGTGAGTATGCGGCTGCTGGGAAGGCATTGCAGAGGGTGGTGCTGCCCTGTGGACTCCCCTACAGTAGTCTGTTAAAGCACGCTATCTGCGGAGGGCGCTCAGCATTTGGATTATCCTACCATCCGGGAGGCGCTTGTTATCCATGTTTCTTTCGGCGGCTGTTTTGTAAACAACGTCTGTTTGGCAATTTTTTTTTTAAAAAATCTTTATTTAACAAAGCGAATTTGTATTTCCATATGAAATACGGAAAATTAACGCGGGGCCCCCCTTGGGCGCGGGGCCCAATTTGGAAAAATCGGTCCAATCGGCCTAGGACCGGCCCTGGACATTGTGGGCTAAGGGCCTGTTCCTGTGCTGTACAGTACTATGATTTATGGTAACCCACTTTACTACTTACTTTCTCAGAACTTGATCTGCAGTTCCCTCCTATCACCTGAGGTTTTTCCTAAGATCGGATTCCCGATGAACCATAATCTGTCCGATTGTGCCCAGAGGTATTCACTTTTTCTGGTGGACTGAGATTTCTGCTTGCCTTGCACCACTATTTTGCCCTCTGTAAAACTGCTCCTCAAGTTACTGCCGAATCCTAAACATGATCAAAGGCCCCTGCATTTAATTTCTGCTGAATCTAATCTCTTCTTCCCATCTTCAGCTGCAGCTAGAGTTTTCTCGGCTGCCACAAGGCAAAGCTTCACTTCCCTCATCTCCCGCAAAAACTGAATCCTATGATACGATACGACATGATATAACTTTATTTATCCCAGGAGGGAAATTGATCTGCTGACTGTCATAAAACATAAAATACATGAAACATGAAATTAAAGTGACGAGTGGAAAGGATTTTTGGATGTGCAAAGATTGGGGATGGGGGTTGGGAGGGGGGAGTCGGTATCAGTTTACCCCATGACTGAAGGGGGAGGAGTTGTACCATTTGATAGCCACAGGGAAGAAGGATCTTCTGTGGCATTCTGTGCTGCATCTTGGTGGAACCAGTCTGTTGCTGAAGGTACTCCTCAGGTTGACCAGTGTGTCATGGAGGGGGTGAGCTCTATTGTCCAAGATGCTCCGCAGTTTGAGGAGCATCCTCCCCTCCATAACCACCTCCCATGAAGCCTTCTTGATGAACTTGTTAATCCTATGGGCGTCTGCGGCCTTCACTCTCTGCCCCAGCACACGGCAGTGAAGAAGATGGCTCTGGCTACCACCGATTGGTGGAACTGATCCACAACTCTTTTCCTCCGGCAACAAACAACCCTCTCCCCATCGGCCACAGATATCCTTGACCCAACCCCGATCCGCACTAGCCGATAGATTCCACAGTTCACCCTGCTGCAACCTCCTGTTCTTGCTCACACAGGGAAGAACAATACTCAGTGACTATTGCTTGTGAACCTGATGTTATTTTTAAATAAGGCCAAGACAAAAAGATTGACAAAGCCTTCATGCTTCTTCCCAAACTTTCCCTACATTACCTCACACACTCTCCATCTAATTTGAGGAAGGACATCCTTGTGTTTTAAGCAGTGCAGCATAGGTTCACGAGATTGATCCCAGGGATGGCGGGACTGTCATATGAGGAAAGATTGAAACGTCTAGGCTTGTATTCACTGGAGTTTAGAAGGATGAGGGGGATATCAAAGAAACATATAAAATTATAAAAGGACTGGACAAGCTAGATGCAGGAAAAATGTTCCCAATGTTGGGCGAGTCCAGAACCAGGGGCCACAGTCTTGGAATAAAGGGGAGGCCATTTAAGACTGAGGTGAGAAAAAAACATTTTCACTCAGAGAGTTGAGAATTTGTGGAATTCCCTGCCACAGAAGGCAGTGGAGGCCAGTTAATTGGCTATATTTAAGAGGGAGTTCAATGTGGCCCTTGTGGCTAAAGAGATCCAGAACCAGGGGCAGGTACAGTACTGAGTTGGAATAAAGGGGAGGCCATTTAAGAGTGATAAAAAAACATTTTCACTCAGAGAGTTGAGAATTTGTGGAATTCCCTGTGGATTTGGAGTCATTTATGCCTCTTTTTAACTGCTCTGTAGTCCATAAGAAGAACATTGCAATTACTTGTTTTTAAAATCTTTGTTCTGTTTTGGGATTCTGTAAGTCCATGAATGAATTTACTGTTTGTTTAACAAAATATGTCAAAGCACATGCATGTTTTACGGTCTCAAAATATCACAGTTTCTCTCTGCTCTGGGCTCTGTACAGGAACACTGGAGTAAGGATCAGGCAGCACCAGACTTGCTGAATTCTGTGATTCCATGCATGGCCCTTCAATTCCGCCTCTGACTGTCATCTGTCACTGTTTCCATAATGAAGATCAATGTTTTCTTTTTCCCATGTTCATTCATCTGTATTTTCTAACATGGCAAGTGAAATATTAACAATCTAGTTGCAGGCGAATTTCCAAAGGTGGATATTTATATACTGTGCTTTTAGAGTCAGCATCTTACAGCACAAGAACTGGTCTCCCTCTTGATCCGCCCATCAACCGCTCATGGATACTAATCCAGTTTTATTTCCCCCACATTCCCATCAGCTCCTTCCAGATTCTGCAACTCACCGATTTACGGGTGAGCATTTTGTAGCGGCCAAGTGATCTGCTAGCCCGCAGGTCTTTAGGATACGGAGGAAACGGGGCAGAAACCAATGTGTTTCAGTCAGGTGGAAATCAATGTGGTCACAAGGAAAGCACAAATTCCACTCCAAGAAGACCAGAGTTCAGGATTGAATCTGGATTTATGGAGCTGAATGCAAATTATTAAACTACTGCATGTCTACAAAGTAACACTTTTGACAAAATAAATTACCGCTCCATTTTACCAGTGTAAAAAGTAAGGTCATTTGGAAATGTGGTATGAAATACATATTTGGAAATGTAAGCAAAACTATACAGTTAATGGCAGGATACTTAAAGGCATTGGCCTACAGAGGGATCTTGGATGTAAGCCCATAGCTCCCTGTAAGTAGCAATAGAAATGAGAAGAGTGGTAAAGAAGGGGTTCGGTATGATTGACATCCATCAGTCGGTGCACTGAGTGTAGTAATCAGGAAGTCATGTTGCAGCATTATAAAGCTTCAGTTAGGCAAACCCATCCCCCCTCAACTGAGTTCACCCATTACGTGTCAGCCTTTGTCCGGCCCCTCCTGTCTTCCAGCTTTATTGCCCCATCGCCCCCACAATCAGTCTAAAGTAGGGTGCCGGCCCAAAGCGTCACCTATCTATATTCACCAGAGATGCTGACTGACCCACAGAATTACAACAGCCCTACCTGCCTTTTTTGGAGTATTATGTGTAGTTCTGAATGTCCCAGTAATGAGAGAGATGTAGTGGCTTTGGAGAGGGAGCAGAAGAGGTTTACTAGGATGCTCCCTGGATTAGAATGTATTAACTTTAAGGAGAGATTGTACAGACTTGGACTGTTTTCAGTGAAGTGTTGGAGCCCGATGGGGGATCTAATTGAAGTTTATAAAATTATGAGAGACACAGGTAGGGGAGGTAATTTGGATCATTTTCCCAAGTATATGTCATCTACAATTTAAGGTGAGAGGGATATTTTAAAACAGATGTCTAAGCGAGTATTTATTATACACATAGTGGTCAGTGCCTAGAACCTGCTGCTAGGGATGATGGTGGAAACAGATATGGTAGTAGCTTTTAAGAGGCATTTGGATGGGTATGTGAATTTCCAGGGCATGGATCACATGCAGGTAGAAGGGATCAGTTTAATTTGGCATCATGTTTGGCACAAGGCCTGTTGCTGTGTTACATTACATGTTGCAAGTAATATTGAAATGATGTACAGAGAATCAATCAGGTATTGAAGATGCTAAATGCTCAACCCCCCAGTTGGTTGTCGAAGTATTAAAACATGAAATTCATTTTAAATTACTCATTTGCATGGCTCTTTTTCTAATGCAATAAATCTGTGCAAAGGATTTCCAATGAAGTTGTGTTTAACAAATAATTATTTGCAGTGTACCTTATTGTGACAGTTTGAAATGGAATTCCACTTGTATGAAAGTAAATTGTACAGCTGCAGTAGCATAGATTGGAATAACTCACTGAAGACTAGAGCGGAGGAAAGTGTCAGTCCATATCTGGAACTCCAGTTATCAAACGTTTGGTATTACAGCCTGAAGCACTGCAAGAAAAATGCTTGAGGTTAGCACAGAGAGATTAACACATTAGCACCGGGTTTCATTACATATGTTATTTAACTCAAGCGAAGGGACATAGAAGCATAGAAATTAGGTGCAGGAGTAAGCCATTCGGCCCTTCGAGCCTGCACCGCCATTCAATTATGATCAGTACAATAGGACAATGGATGAAAATTGATGGAGAGAATGTGATGGGGTTCTGTGGCTAGAATTATTTAAAATCGAAGGTATCTTTTAATCAACTCAACTTTTTGATGAGGCATAAATGTCTTTATGTGGGAGAAGAGGGAACAGTAAGGGGGATACCGTCCTTCAGTTGCTTCCTGGAGAGGTTGCGACTATTATTCGAGTTGCATCCTCGCCCCCCCTCCCCCCCCTCCAAGTGGCCTACCCATTGGATTGGCGCGGCCTTTCCTGCCGGGACCGACCAGAGCTCCAGCAGCAGCAGCGCTGGAAACATCGTCGGGCGGGTGATGCCTCACCGGGGATCGCCGTTTGGAGCCCCGGGTGCTGGGCCTGCTGCACCAACATCACGGAGCTCCCAACGCGGGCGGCGCTGATCAACATCGCGGAGTCCTGCGACTCCGACCGGCTTGGCCTGCGGACTCTGGAGCCGCGGACTCCGGTGGGAGGCGGCTGATCTGGAGGTCCGGGCCGCTGAGGATGTTCTCCGTCGGGGTTCGGCGTCGGTGTTCCATCAGCCCGGCATGAGGGCCTGAGCATCGGGCCGCCCGTGGCGGCGACTGCGGGTGCTCGGGAGACACTGACCACGGGTGAACATCTGGGAAGATTGGAGGGGAGGCTGGCTGGACTATGGTACCTTCCTCAACTTTGGTGCCACTGTGGGGTTATGTTTTGTCGTGGAATTCTGTGTTTTTGCTCTTTTTGTATTTTAATATGTTTTATCAATTTAATATTTATTTCTTTTTTATGATACTTGACTGTAAGGAAAATTCATTTTGTTGTCTCTAATATGAGTTAATGACAATAAATTGAATACAATACAAGAATACAATGCAATATTCACTCCTGAAATATTTCTGTTTATCTATTCCTTTCACTGAAGGCAGTTGCTGGATCAGAATTAAAACACTTGTTCCTGATACTTTTTCCTGCGATATTTAAAAAAATGCAGCTGTCTGATGGCATTTTCCTTGTGGCAGCTTACAGCACTACTTATAAAGCACTCTGGCATGTGTCCAAGTCATATGCAGTGTCCTGAGGAGAACTACTGGTTTAATGATCGTATGTGCTGTAGCATCCTATTTGCTATATTTTGGGTAATAGCTTACAAAGCCATTATTGGTTCCCAGGTGTCAACTGTTAGTGGCCACGCACCTTGATTCAAAAGGTTGTTGGCTCAACTTTCACACTTGGGACTTGAATGGGAACATTTCAGCTGACATTCAGTGCAGTAATCAGTCGCTCGGATGAGATACAAAACTATGTCTCCAATTGCTTTCTCAGGTAGTTGCAAAGGATCCATCCCATGGCAATCCTGGCGAATGTTTATCCTTCCACCAACATCATTAAAACTCATTGTCTGTTCATTTATCTTATTTCTGTTTGTGGACATTGCTGGTGCAAACTACCTGTCAGACTTCTTACATTTATAACAGTGGTTACAAAACAATGGTTCTAAACCATTTTGGGATCTCCAAAGGCCTTAAGCACCATGTAAGTACTTAAATTTTTACTTCATGTCGACAGCAAGGTGTTTCAGAATAGTTATCATGTTGATGTATGGACCAATAAAAGCCAACAAATGCATTTTATAAACATACACCATCAGCAGAGTGGAAGAACATGACTAAAATTCAATTGCAGAGATGTATGGAGAGAAAATCCTGTGGATTCCACTGACTTTCATGCTTGAATTCTTGATATATGTGCTCAGTGCTCGAAGAACTAGACCCAGAGCACAAATTTGTACAACACATCTCAAACGTGAAAAAAATTATGTCGAACAAGACGCACAGCCACTTTCTCTCAGCAACAGAATCATTTTTCTATTTGCTTCAGTCGCAGGCTGAGAAACAGCCTCACTACCTAGTTACAATTTTTATTCAAAGTCCTACAGGTTATGCTTCCTGGCTGTTAATTGCAATCAGTGAGATTGAAATCAGGGAGATCAACACCCACTGGGCAAGAGTGACCATAATATGGTTGACTTCTTCATTAGGATGGAGAGTGACATTGTTAATTCAGAAACAATGGTTCTGAACTTAAAGAAAGGTAACTTTGAGGGTATGAGACGTGAGTTGGCCAAGATTGACTGGCAATTAATTCTAAAACGGTTGACGGTGGATATGCAATGGAAGACATTTAAAGACTGCATGGATGAACTACAAAAATTCTTCATCCCAGTTTGGCAAAATAATAAATCAGGGAAGGCAGTGCATCCGTGGATAACAAGGGAAATCAGGGATAGTATTAAAGCGAAGGATGATGCGTATAAATTAGCCAGAAAAAGCAGCATACCAGAGGACTGGGAGCAATTCAGAGACCAGCAGAGGAGGACAAAGGGCTTAATTAGGAAAGGAAAAATAGATTATGAAAGAAAACTGGCAGGGAACATAAAAACGGACTTCAAAAGTTTTTATAGATATGTGAAAAGAAAGAGATTAGTTAAAACAACTGTAGGTCCCGTGCAGTCAGAAACAGGTGAGTTGATCATGGGGAACAAGTATACGGCGGACCAATTGAATAACTACTTTGGTTCCGTCTTCACTAAGGAAGACATAAATAATCTGCCAGAAATAGCAGGGGACCGCAGGTCAAAGGAGTTGGAGGAATTGAGTGAAATCCAGGTTAGTCGGGAAGTGGTGTTGGGTAAATTGAATGGATTAAAGGCCGATAAATCCCCAGGGCAAGATAGGCTGCATCCCAGAGTACTTAAGGAAGTAGGTCCAGGAATAGTGCACGCATTAGTAATTATCTTTCAAAACTCTTTAGATTCTGGAGTAGTTCCTGAGGATTGGCGGGTAGAAAACGTAACCCCACTTTTTAAGAAGGGAGGGAGAGAGAAAATGGGGAATTACAGACCAGTTAGTCTAACATCGGTAGTGGGGAAACTGCTAGAGTCAGTTATTAAAGATGGGATAGCAACACATTTGGAAAGTGATGAAATCATTGGACAAAGTCGGCATGGATTTATGAAAGGTAAATCATGTCTGACGAATCTTATAGAATTTTTTGTGGATGTAACTAGTAGCGTGGATTGGGGAGAACCAGTGGATGTGGTGTATCTAGACTTCCAGAAGGCTTTCGACAAGGTCCCACATAAGAGATTATTATACAAACTTAAAGCACACGGCATTGGGGTTTCAGTATTGATGTGGATAGATAACTGGCTGGCAAACAGGAAGCAAAGAGTAGGAGTAAACGGGTCCTTTTCACAATGGCGGGCAGTGACTAGTGGGGTACCGCAAGGCTCAGTGCTGGGACCCCAGCTATTTACAATATATATTAATGATCTGGATGAGGGAATTGAAGGCAATATCTCCAGGTTTGCGGATGACACTAAGCTGGGGGCAGTGTTAGCTGTGAGGAGGATGCTAGGAGACTGCAAGATGACTTGGATTGGCTGGGTGAGTGGGCAAATGTTTGGCAGATGCAGTATAATGTGGATAAATGTGAGGTTATCCATTTTGGTGGCAAAAACAGGAAAGCAGACTATTATCTAAATGGTGGCCGATTAGGAAAAGGGGAGATGCAGCGAGACCTGGGTGTCATGGTACACCAGTCATTGAAAGTAGGCATGCAGGTGCAGCAGGCAGTGAAGAAAGCGAATGGTATGTTAGCTTTCATAGCAAAAGGATTTGAGTATAGGAGCAGGGAGGTTCTACTGCAGTTGTACAGGATCTTGGTGAGACCACACCTGGAGTATTGCGTACAGTTTTGGTCTCCAAATCTGAGGAAGGATATTATTGCCATAGAGGGAGTGCAGAGAAGGTTCACCAGACTGATTCCTGGGATGTCAGCACTGTCTTATGAAGAAATACTGGATAGACTTGGTTTATACTCTCTAGAATTTAGGAGATTGAGAGGGGATCTTATAGAAACTTACAAAATTCTTAAGGGGTTGGACAGGCTAGATGCAGGAAGATTGTTCCCGATGTTGGGGAAGTCCAGGACAAGGGGTCACAGCTTAAGGATAAGGGGGAAATCCTTTAAAACCGAGATGAGAAAAACTTTTTTCACACAGAGAGTGGTGAATCTCTGGAACTCTCTGCCACAGAGGATAGTTGAGGCCAGTTCATTGGCTATATTTAAGAGGGAGTTAGATGTGGCCCTTGTGGCTAAGGGGATCAGGGGGTATGGAGAGAAGGCAGGTACGGGATACTGAGTTAGATGATCAGCCATGATCATATTGAATGGCGGTGCAGGCTCGATGGGCTGAATGGCCTACTCCTGCACCTAATTTCTACATTTTTCTATGTTTCTATGTTAATTGCTAATCATCAGCTACAGCTTCAATCTCTTCCCTTTACTTAAATCCCTCACCAAGCTCACAGATTCAGATGTTCACTCCTTATCCCATGATACATCCAGTGCACAATCTATACTTAGAGGCCCACTGCTGTATATTAAACATGGATTGACTGTGTGCCCGATGCGGCTTGATGAGTAGTGATCATGCCTCTAAGGCAAAGGCAGTTGTTTTGTTCTTCTGTAGATCCATTCAATGGTGGGACAGTCAATAGCTGCGATGAACCATGCAAAGTGCACTACTTTCTGCAACCTCCTTCATTGCTGAGTGTTTGATTACCAAACCAGACCATAGTGCAATCAGTTAGTATGCTTTCCAATGTACACCAGGGGCCATTTCATTTAGTCAGATCATCTACATTACTTGGGCCAGATCATCCCTCCAATTCAGATGGGCAATGATCTGGCCTAATCACATCACATCACATCTACTGGCTCTCCCTTGATGATCTGCCCGCTACATATTTCTGTTCAGACCTTCTCCTTGTACGAACCTAGACATTACCAGTGTTGTTTCTGGAAGGACTTGACCCACAATTGTGAACACAGAGCCAGAATATCCTATTGGATCGCTGTGTGAATTTATGTGAATTTATGACATGAGTGGTTTACTTCCTGCCTTTGTTGCAAATCCAGTTTAACATGAATGTGGCAGTTAAAGAGATAGCTAAGTTGTTAGCTCTCATCACTGTTTAGTGAAATAGATTATTTAGTTAAACATACACAATGCTGCACTTGTCTAGCAACATAAAGGCCAACGCTCTGCTTTAATATCAGTGAACAGCTGCGGAAATTCTTGTGATGGTGAGGTTTTGTTATTATTGAGTGCTTGTAGGAAAGGCACAATGTATAGAGTGAACTTCAGACAGTAGCAGTTTATGCTTGAAATACAAAGCATCACATGCTCAATGATAATTTGGTATAATAAATAAATGTAATCATAATTTGAAATTGGTATATTAACCAATCTGCTAACGGATAGAGAAATAATATATCGTTTGCCTTTTAGTCAAATCATCTCTTTCATGTTTTTGTTTTTGTTTTATACAGGTTAAGTGATTTTATTTTTAGTCTGATATGTTGAAATTAATATAAATCATCCTGTTGGGTGCTGTTCATAGTGTGTTGCTGGACACGGACAGTCCTGTATGTAGCAATGTTACAAAATGTTGAGATTTTAAAAATCAAGACTGCAATTTATCCCATCAGATAAAGCATAAAAATAAGTTTAATTTGACACCTAATTTACTTTCATATCTTCAGTATTTAAAAAGGTTATGACCATTTTCATACTCGGAAATTAGCATCTTGTTCCCTATTGCTTTTCCATTGAATTCTCAAAAGCTGTGATCAAGAACCCATAACTTTCTGAAAAATTAAGAGAACTAAAATAAATGTTCAGTTATTATAGATTGAAGCATTCTGAAACAAATATGAAACAATCTTACTTGGATAACCTGAAATTAAAGCATATAATTAGTTAGTTATCTAATTGTAGCTAATTACAAAATTCAATTACTAGATCTAAACATCTATCCATTTTTTAAGAAAAGATTGACATTTTTAAATATCCAAATAACATTCACACAAGAATTCACAATATAACATGATTTTTAAATCTCATTGTCATGAATTTATAGGCCAAGTGGAAGGAATTTAGTGTTTAATTCCCGTAAATTAATGACCATTTTAATCATCTTGTGAGTGGAATTTTGTGGAACGCAATCGATTGGAACGTTGCGGTTGCAGTGAATTTAAACCCCACATCGGCAGGAAAAATACTCCCGGTTTGTATGGAGCCTAAATTACCTTTTTGCAACGGAAAATTTGGATTAAGGTAATCTTAAGAAGCACGTTTATACGTAAAATAAACGGCTTACCTTTAGCAGTCCCGTACTTGAAATCCGTCCCGTTATCGGCGTTGACAGCATTAGAAGCGGATTTTTATTTTACTCCACCGCTAAAATTGTCCCGCCATTAAAAAAAAAATTCACAGAATGGCAGTCGGAACAATTCTTCCACATTAGCTGCAGCCCGAGAAAATATATCTTGGACAGGCAGGAGAAAAACTGTATTTTATCCCCCCCCCCTCAAAGGCGCCAAATTCACGCACACGGCCAGTGGCAGAACTGCAGCACGGCTGAAGGTAAGTTTTGTAACATACCTACTGTATGTATTAACACAAATTATTATTTGCAGAAATAAATACTTGAATTATAAGGTGCTTCTAAAAGAAACACAATTTTAAATTAAATCTACAACTTTACATTTGTGATGCGTAGATCCTTCCTATCATAAAATAATGTGAAAATAAATGGATGGTGGTTTAAGGCAATAAGATCATATGACATAGGAGCAGAATTAGGCCATTTATAGTAGCTCATTGTGTCTACTCCACCATTCAATCATGGCTGATCTATTCTTCCCTCTCAATCCCATTCTCCTGCCTTCTCCCTGTAACTTCTGTTGCCTCTCCTAATCAATAACCCCTCAACCTTAGTTTAGTTTAGTTTAGTTTAGAGAGATACAGTGCTGAAACAGGCTCTTCGGCCCACCAAGTCTACACCGATCAGTGATTCCCGTACATTAACACGATCCCACACACATTTGGGACAATTTACAATTTACTATTACATCAAGCCAATTAGCTTACAAACCTGTATGTCTTTGGAGTGCAGGAGGAAAAGGGATCTTCCAGAGAAAGCCCACGCAGGTCACAGGCATAATGTACAAACTCCGTATACACAGCATCCTGTAATCAGGATTGAACCCATGTCTCTGGTGCTGTATAGCAACAACTCTACCGCTGTGCAAGAAATACACAATGGCTTGGGTTTATCTCAGTTCAGTTCTTCCAATAAACTTCCTTGCAGCATCTGGAATGATTCCATTATTTCTATTTCCAAAGGTGTGCGTCAAAATCCATTCTATTAATTGATTGGTGCTTTTATCATCAAAAACTTCATAATATTAGTCTTAATTTCTGCAAGCTTTTCCTCACTTAAGATTCTGGTATAATCCCAAATGTACATTTATCTCCTACAGTACCCTGGGTCTTAATAACTTAGCATTTAATATTGCATTGAGCTTTTCAGTTTGGTGTCTTAGTGGAAAATAATGATGAAAAATGATGAGTGGCATTAAGATTTCCTTAGAAACCAAAATATAATTACATTCTGTGCATGTGAATGGCAGGCAAAATGTAAAGAGACCAATTGGCTGCCGTACAGTCTGATCCTTTCTTTTAAATGGGATTAACAAAAAAAATCCTAAATCATTTTTCTGAGCTATTCAAAAATATGCTGATGAAAGAAATCAAATAAAGGTGTGTGTGTGCCTCTTAATCCACTATTTGCATTATAATTCCCAAACTCTCTTTTCTTCATTTCACAAGCTGGAGATTCTTAAGGCTGAAATAGGCTGTCATTAATGTGGATAGGTTAAGCTATAAGAATAATGGCCATTAATCATTCAATTTCATGAAATTAATAAGGGTGGCAAAGACTTCAGTGTATTCTTGACATCACACACAATGGGCACTTGTTCTGTAAGCACAAAATTGATTAAATCTCAGGATAAAGACTGCTGCTTTTCTGGGCATTTTTACTTCCAGTTCATTTGTTGGCTTCTCTGATATCATTGCAGGTCTCTTTGGCTCTAGTCAAAAACACTGCAGCTGGAATAGGTGTAATTAAAACTTGGCCGGACTCCCAAATCTCATGCACCAACCACTGAACAGAGAAAAGAAAGGAGGGAGAGGTAAAATGAGAAATAGAAAGAAAGAGGGAGAGAACTGAGAAAGGACAAAAGAGGACTCATTGATATTCTCTGCTCATTATTTCAGTGAAACACATAAACAGTTATCCCTATCAAATATTTTGGTGACAACTTGGAATTTCATTAACCGCAAAATAATTTGAATCAAAATGTACAAGTCATCACCATGGCAAACATGTTTCAGAATACAACACAGAGAAAATTCAGACATTTAAGCTCAAATCACGAGCATGTTAAATTTAGCAACCCATTGAATAATTTAGTAATCAATTTGTTGTGTGATATCGCAAGGGATAGCAGAGATTTTCTGAATATCAGTACAATACCAAAAGCACCAGACAATAGTAAAGTTACACCACTTACTGTGGTCTGTGAGCAGGGTAGAGAGATGTAGTGGTTTGTCAATAGTTGTTGAAATATCACATGGTTAATCCTACAGAGTAATTGCAGAATTATTACCTGACTTTTAATAAAACTGGAATTTATCTTGTTAAAATCATTTCCATTTCATCGATTCATTATTAATGGAAAAATGAAAGGAAAACCCTTCAAAGTAATCACGTTTTGGAATAGCCTGTTCAAGTGCTACTTTATAGCACTTTTGTGGAAAAAACAGAGGATAAATTTCTGCCCATTATGTTGTACCACAGCCGGCATGTGGATGGAGTACAACATATATCAAGCCTTTTATGGACCTTTATATTATCACTCCTGAATTGTGGTCACTCTGTGTATAATCCTTTAATACTTCAGTGGCTTTTTATTTTCAGAATTGTTTTCCAATGTAAAATCAAGCACCTGTTTGTTTCTTAGCAGCCACAGCAAATGGAAGCCACTTAGGTTGGTTTCTCCTCTCAAAATGAGTCTTCTTGAGTTTGCTGATGTAGGTTAACCCTCCTTGCCAGATCGACCGGGATCTCTTTATTATAATGTACCGTAATGAAAGCAGATGCATCAGTAAATATTCTAATGAAAATGGTCATAATCCAGTGAGTTAGAATGAGAAATAGAAAACACAGATGTTGTCATGACGAGCTGAGACATACAACAAAAAACAATTCTAAGATAGAAATGAGGTGAGTAGAAATTTATGTAGGAAGATGATTTTTTTTGTAGCAATTATCTTTATATTCTGCCGACGCATACTTGTCCCCAGTTCCTGCTGAATCCAGAAATCTGAGGTCATTGAAAATGTTTTGTATCTTCCAACATTTCACAAACAATCATGGCATTCCCTGAGGGTGCAGCGTGATATTGCATAAGATGCAGAGGTATTGTAGAACAAAGAGACATAAAATCATGAGAGGAAAAGATCGGGTAGATGCAGAGTCTCTTGCTCATAGTTGGGGAATTGAGGATCGTAGTACATAGGTTTAAGGTGAAGGGGGAAAAATTTAATAGGAATCTGATGGTTAACTTTTTCTCACAAAGGGTGCTGGGTATATTCAACGAGCCATCAGAGGAGGTAGATGAAGCAGAGATTATCGCAACATTTAAGAAACATTGAGACAGGTACACGGATAGGATAGGTTTCAAGTGTAGGCAGATGGGACTAGTGTAAGTGGGACATGTTGGTCAGTGTGGTCAGGTTTGGCCGAAAGTCCTGTTTCCATGCTGTATGACTCTATAAGTAGGATTTTAAAGGTTTTTGTACTCCTATTATCCTTTCACAAAGTTTACAGAGGCAGCACCAAGGCAATAAAGATTTTAGTGTGCTGATGCATGTTACAAAAGTATAATTTATCATACGGATAAAGGAGAAAGTCTGCAAGAAGATCTGGATATAACTGCAGTGCATCTTCCATTGCTTTGAATATAACTACATCCCTTCTAAATGAGCATGGCCTTTAAGTCTTGAAGAATTCATTCACTAGGTCACATGTCCCTTTTACAGGAGAGCTGGAGTGTTTATCAGTTAACTATTACAGAAGGCAACTGCAAAAAGGAACTAACCAATTTTATGGGCATATTGGCTTTCCCAAGGACTAGAGGACAATGGATGTCACTCAATTTTCTTTGTAAACGTTAACTTTTACCATTGTTGTATACAAAGCTCTACAGTTTCACAAAAACGCATACCATGTACGATAACACGTTAAATACTGTATGATGTGCAGCAATGCAAAATATCATGCAAGCTGCTATAGTGCATTCATCCTTTGACAGATCCTACATGAATCCATAAAGAAAAGGGAAGAGGGTCATGCCAGCAGATAGCTTGAAAATGCCAGCACTGATCTTAATGAAAAACAAAATCTTTATAATTTTCAAGTCAATTGTATGGTCAGATGTAGCAAATGGGTAAAATTACGCTATCTCTATAATGAAATCTCAAATCTTGACCACTTCCTGTTTGCACTGCATATTGATTTTAGAAAAAACGCTACTACTTACGGCTGTGATTTTTGGCCATCTTACTCATAGTCTACCTCCGCTGTGCTGGGCGAGAGGATTTTTCCCATCGATGAAAATAAAAGAGTGTTTAATGTTTGAAAAATGTTGAGATTCTCTCTCCTGTCAATCATTCCATGCAGGCCACGCCCCTTTTGGTGTAAGGGGAGGAACTATAAACCCGGAAGTGTGGACTTCCAGTCTGTGCAAGATGGGGGAGCAACAGGTCACAACTCTCAGTCTAAGGTGTGATAACACTGAACACATGTCTACTAAACTGTAAGTTATTTTACTGACCTGTGAGTGCCCTTAATGTAGTTTGAAAATGTGGTTTGAAAATGCAAAAGCGGTGTTGGTTTGAAAATGCAAAAGTGGTGGTGCCTTTCCCTTATTGAAAAGTGGTGTTGCCTTTGCTTCTCGGCCTTTTGGCTAAGATCAAGTGTAGTATCTGTTCTTGTTAGAGCAGTCCTGGCGGTCCATTAAGACAAATAAAGTCTATTTTGAAATTAAAAAAAAAAAAAGAAAAGAAAAAGGTGTTACCTTTGCCTTGTTGGAAAGTGGTGTGGCCTTTGCCTTGTTGGAAAGTGGTGTGGCCTTTGCCTTGTTGGAAAGTGGTGTGGCCTTTGCCTTGTTGGAAAGTGGTGTGGCCTTTGCCTTGTTGAATGAATGAAAAGTGGTGTTGCCTTATTGAAAAGTGGTGTTGCCTTCTACATAATTAAAAGTCTAATTTTGACCACTTCCTGTTTGCACTGTATATTGATTTTAGAAACACGCTACCACGTATGGCTGTGACTTTTGGCCATCTTACTCAGAGTCCCCCTCCACTCATCAGGTGCCGAGGATATTTAACTGATGAAATATAAAAGAGTTATTAGTGTTTAAGAAATGTTGAGATTATCTCTCCTGTCAAGCACGCCATGAAGCCCACACCCCTTCTGGTGGGGGGGGGGGGGGGGGAGGTGTGGGCATGAAACTATGAAACCCGGAAGTGTGGGCTGTCTCAGTCTCCGCAAGATGGGGGAGGGAGAGGTCAAGAACCCTGCTTGAAATGGTATGAAACTGTACTTGAATTTGGTAGCCTTGCACCCTCCTTGAAATGGTAGGAAACTGCACTTGAATTTGGTGGCCCTGCATCCTGCTTGAAATGGTAGGAAACTGCACTTGAATTTGGTGCACTTGCACCCTGCTTGAAATGGTATGAAACTGCAATTGAATTTGTTGGCCTTGCACCCTGCTTGTAATGGTATGAAGCTGCACTTGAATTTGTTGGCCTTGCACCCTGCTTGAACTGGCTTGAAACTGCACTTGAATTGGGTGGCCTTGCACCCTGCTTGAAATGGCATGAATCTGCACTTGAATTTGGTGTCCTTGCAGTCTGCTTGAAATGGTATGAAACTGCACTTGAATTTGATGGCCATGCACCTTGCTTGAACTGGCTTGAAACTGCACTTGAATTTGGTGGCCTTACACCCTGCTTGAAATGGTTTTAAACTGCACTTGAATATGGTTGCCATGCACCCTGCTTGAAGTGGTATGAAACTTCACTTTGACTCAATGCATTTCGTTGTCTCTGTACTGTACACTGACAATGACAATTAAAATTGAATCTGAATCGGACTTGAATTTGGTGGCCTTGCACCCTGCTTGAAATGGAATTTCAAGGAATAGCCTTGAGTCAACTGCCAGCCCACCTGCCATGAGTGAGTGAGCTGCCAGCACACCAGGCTTGAGTGACTGAGCCGCCAGCCCAATAATCCATTTGGCCCACAATTTCCATACTAGCCCTCTATAAACCAGTCCCTTCAGCCCACAACACCCATACTAGTGTTTCAATATTGGAATTGGTGGAGAGGTGGAATATTGCATTGGGGGACCAGCCCTCCCATTGGGTCCCACTTAGTCCAGTAAAGTCTAAAAACTACCTCTTATTTAAAGTCATAATCATAGAGTGATACAGCGTGGCATCAGGCCCTTTGGCTCAACTTGCCCACACACGCCAACAAGTCCCAGCTACACTAGTCCCACTTGCCGAGTTTGGTCCATATCACTCCAAACCTGTCCTATCCTGGATATTTCTGGGGATTTCACAGTTATCACCATCAAAATTAAGAGAAGGAATACTACATCAGATCCTTGATGCCTTCTCAGGTATTCTAAATATTTTCCATTTCCCTGCACTACTTCCATATCATTTAATTCACTAGTAACCAGAAATGTAACAATCTATTTTGAATAAGCTCACTGACTGAGTCTTCACAGCCCGCTTTGGGTAGATAACTTGAAAGAATCTCCAACCTCAAGTCTATCCTAATTGGTCTACCTTTTATACTGAGTGTGATCCCTGGTTCTGAAATCCTCAGGCAGTACAAACATCTACATCCAGCTGGCCTGTCTCCTTCTTCTTTGAATGCAAGTTTGGACCATTTAATACTTTTTCATATGATAAATTCACCATCCATGTAACCAGTCAGCTGAATCTTTGCTGTACTCCTTCTATGCTGAATACATCCTTTTTAAGATATCAAAACAGTTCATAATACTCAGGTACAGTCTTGCCAAGGCCCCATATAATAGCAGTAAGACTTATTTAATCTTGCACTGAAATGGACTCATAATAAAACTTTTTAAAATCTTTTATGTGATTTTTTTCCCCGTATCTCAAGAAAACATCTCAAGATCTATCTTGTCATTTCCCCACATCATCCCATCTCCTATCAGATTTTATACATTCCAGCATGATCAATCCTTCTTCACCCACCCCAATCCTCAGAACTGGAAAGAATACAAACCTAATTTCTTTAGCCACTTGTGATAGCACAACTGTATCGTCCCAGGAATTAGTCTTGCAAGTCTCTTCTACAGTGTGTTCGTGCTATTATTAAAGCATCTAGATATCGCGAGGCAATAACTGTCAAGACAAGCCTGGAACCAAATATCTGAAGTCCATAAGGTGTTGGCTTTCCGGCCTAAATGGTCTTTTCTTAGTTCCAATAACTTTTTTAATTTTTCCTGGTGAGAAAGTTATTGGAGGGAATTCTGAGGCGCAGGGTTTATTTGTGTTGAGAAAGACAAGGTTTGATTAGGGATAGCCAGCATTGCTTTGTGAGTGGCAAGTCATGCCTCATGAATTTGAGTATCTTGAAGAGATGAGCAAGAGGATTGTAAAGGGACAGTAGACATTGATTACATAGACTTTGTCATTTATATCAAAGTTTTGGATGAAAATGTAGCTGGCATGGCTTGTAGGTGTCCTTTATCAGTGAATTGACAATCCACTATGGATCACAATGCCACTGATATCATCGTGTTTTTGTGATGGAGATTATCATTTTTTACAAACTGATGGCTAGCCATGTCAGTAGTATTAAGGTCTGTTTGACTCTACTTGAGGATGCAATTCATTAAAATTCAGATTTATTTCTGAAATGTGTGTAAATATGTCACAATTGGCAGAAATAATCGATTGCATCTTTGACCTCAGCTTTTGTGAGTTTCAGATATAAACAATTGTGGCACAGTGGCACAGCCGGTAGAACTGGTAAGCACCCTACATGACCCTAACCACAATCCTACATCAGTCACTTCAAACATTTCAGACTTTACATCACTATGGGATGCTTTATGCATTTTCTCCTTTGCACATTCATGATATTGTTTATTTAGAGTAACCAATATTTTATTGTATATTTATTACCATTGTTGTTGCATCTCATAAAAAAAATCATTATGCCAGTTCACATCCAGTGCATATGACAAACATATACTCTTCACTGTTGAACATTTTTAATGTATCTGTATCCATTGTCTAATGGAGAAGAGAATTTGGGATATCTTTGTGCAAAAGTATACTACCTTATTTTATCTTACAGAGTCATAGAATCAGACAGCGCGGAAACATGCCCCAAAGTCCAGCTCACTTATGCTGACTAGGATGCCTATCTAAGCTAGTCCGATTTAGCCATGTTTGGCTCATCTATATAATTAAAAGTCTAATCTTGACCATTTCCTGTTTGCGCTGTATATTGATTTTAGAAAAAACGCCACCACATACAGCTGTGTTTTCTGGCCATCTCACTCAGTCCCCCTCCACTCATCAGGTGCAGAGGATTTTTTCCCATCGTTGAAAAATAAAAGAGTTATTAGTGTTTAAAAAATGTTGAGATTCTCTCTCCTGTTAATCATCGCCATGAAGGCCACACCCCTTCCGGGGGGTGGGGGAGGGGCTATAAAACCCAGAAGTCTGGACGTGTCTCTGTTGCTACAAGGTAGCGAGTGAGAAGTCATGACTCTCAGTCTGAGCTGTGACTCTACAGGACACTTAGTGTCTACTGACCTGTGAGTGCCCTTTATGTGTTTTTAAACTGTGGCTTTTGCAACTGTGGCTTTTGCAACTGTGGCTTTTGCAACTGTGGCTATTGAAATGTGTGGCTATTGAAATGTGTGGCTATGTAAACGTGTGGCTATGTAAACGTGTGGCTATGTAAACGTGTGGCTATGTAAACGTGTGGCTATGTAAACGTGTGGCTATGTAAACGTGTGGCTATGGAAACGTGTGGCTATGGAAACGTGTGGCTATTGAAACGTGTGGCTGTTGAAACGTGTGGCTGTTGAAACGTGTGGCTGTTGAAACGTGTGGCTGTTGAAACTGTGTGGCTGTTGAAACTGTGTGGCTGTTGAAACTGTGTGGCTGTTGAAACTGTGTGGCTGTTGAAACTGTGTGGCTGTTGAAACTGTGTGGCTGTTGAAACTGTGTGGCTGTTGAAACTGTGTGGCTGTTGAAACGGTGTGGCTGTTGAAACTGTGTGGCTGTTGAAACTGTGTGGCTGTTGAAACTGTGTGGCTGTTGAAACGTTGAAACTGTGTGGCTGTTGAAACTGTGTGGCTGTTGAAACGGTGTGGCTGTTGAAACGGTGTGGCTGTTGAAACGGTGTGGCTGTTGAAACGGTGTGGCTGTTGAAACGGTGTGGCTGTTGAAACGGTGTGGCTGTTGAAACGGTGTGGCTGTTGAAACGGTGTGGCTGTTGAAACGGTGTGGCTGTTGAAACGGTGTGGCTGTTGAAACGGTGTGGCTGTTGAAACGGTGTGGCTGTTGAAACGGTGTGGCTGTTGAAACGGTGTGGCTGTTGAAACGGTGTGGCTGTTGAAACGGTGTGGCTATTGAAACGGTGTGGCTATTGAAACGGTGTGGCTATTGCAACTGTGTGGCTATTAAATTGGACGCCTTTTGTAACTGTGCCTTTTGCAACTGTGCCTATTAAAATGTGGCTAGTAAAATGTGGCTATTCAACTTTGGTTATTCAACTGTGACTATTCAACTGTGGCTGTTGCAACCTTGGCTATTGCAACCGTGGCTATTGCAACCGTGGCTGTTGCAACCGTGGCTGTTGCAACCGTGGCAATTGAAACCGTGGCTATTGCAACTGTGGCTATCGCAGGAATAAATGCTTTATTAGATCCAACCGTGTTTACTGCTAAAGTCCCGCTCATTTCGTGATTACCGCTTAGTGGACAGGTCACGCTGATTGCGTCATTTTTGGTGAGAACAGAGTCATGCTGAATGTGGAAGTGTTGCTGACTGTGGAAGGCCCACAATAGAGACGCCGCGCTCAGCCGTTTGAGTATTCAAAAAGGTTTACTGCCATATATATGGTGTGTGTGTGTCTTTCTGTTTGTGTGTGTGTGTATGTGTGAGTGTGTCTTTGTGTGTATGTGTGAGTGTTTGTGTGTATGTGTTTGTGTGTGTGTGTGTGTGTGTGTCTGTATCTGTGTGCTTGTGTGTCTGTGTCTTTGTGTGCGAGTGTCTGTCTGTGTGGGTGTATGTGTGTGCACTCTGCTTGAAATGACGTGAAATTGGATTGGCTGGCCTGCGCTTCACTTGGAGCACTGTGAGGTTTGATTTACTGCCTGCCCTCTGCTTGGAGTGCTGTGAGGTTGGACTTGCTGCCTGCACTCTGCTTGGAGTGCTGTGAGGTTGGACTTGCTATGAGGTTGGACTTGCTGCCTGCATTCTGCTTGGAGTGCTGTGAGGTTGGATTTGCGGCCTGCAATCCGCTTCAAGTGCTGTGAGATTGGATTTGGCCTGCACTGAATGATGACTTTTGAGGTAAATTCTCAGATTTTCTTTGTTAAAATTTGACTGCTCAATCTCTCTATATTAAAATTGTCTTTTTTTAATATCATCAGCAAAGAGGCATCAAGAGGCAGTGGAGCAGCAGAACACCACAAGAAAGAACTTAATAAATCTCATCTTTAACATTTAAATTGTTGTTATATTTTAAGAGTAATTCACATTTTAAACTTTAATAAATCCGTTTTTTTGCACTTGCCATGCCTGCGTGTTCTTCATCATAATGGGAATCTAATGGGCAGGATTCGCTGCGCTGTTGGAGAGTCACTAAGAGTGCATGGGTGGTGGGGGGGGGGGGGGGTTGAGGGGAGATGGACTGAATGCGTGGGGAGGGAGGGAAATGGCAAGGAGCAGAGTGAGAGTGAAGGGAGGAGGGATGACTGAGTGAACTGCCACCACACCAGCCGTGAATGACTGGACTGCCAGCCCACCAGCCACGAGTAAGTGAACTGCCAGCCTACCAGCTGTAAGTGACTGATGTGCCAGCCCACCAGCCATGACTCACTGAACTGCAAGTCCAATAATCCATTCAGTCCACAATGTCCATACTAGCCCTCTGGAAACCAGACCCTTCAGATCACAACACCCATACTAGCGCTCCAGAGAGCCATGCAGGGATAGACTTTCCTCCTTCATTGCTGTGATCTGTAAAAAAAGATGAAAAAATCTAAAATTGATTGTCCACCCTCTCCCCCTTCTCTCTCACAGTCTGTCACCTGTTTTTGGCAGATTTTCTGGCAGTTTCTTAGCTGCCAGCCCGCCAGGCCTGAGTTACTGAGCAGCCAGCCCACCAGGCCTGAATTACTGAGCTGCCAGCCTGCCATGCCTGAGTGACTGAGCTGCCAGGCCTGAGTGACTGAGCTGCCAGGCCTGAGTGACTGAGATGCCAGGCCTGAGTGATTAAGCGGCCAGGCCTGAGTGATTAAGCGGCCAGGCCTCAGTGACTGAGCTGCCTGACCCCAGTGACTGAGCTGCCAGCCCAATACTCCATTCGGTCCACAATGTCCATACTAGCCCTCTGGAAACCAGTCCCTTCAGCCCACAACACCCAGGCTAATGCTCCAGAACCCCCCCCACTGGCCAACAATATTGGAATTCGTGGAGAGGTGGAATATTGCGTTGAGGGACCAGCCGTCCCGTGTGAAGCAGGGACCCATGGGTCCCACTTAGTCTAGTATTTCTCTAAACCTTACCCATCCATGTACTTATCCTAGTGTTTTTTACGTTATGTTATAGTACCTGTCTGAACTACCCCCCTCTGGCAACTTGTACCATATACCCAATGTGCAGTTACCCACAGGTTCCTATTAAATCATTCCCCTCACTACTTAAACCTATGTTCTTGTTGAATCTCCATTCAGCCTTTTATTCTCCAAGGAAAACATATCCATTCTTTCTAATTTATCTTTGCAAGAGTAGCCCCTTATCGCAGGAACCATCGTTTTGGATCCTGATGTCTTTATTGAGTCAACCCGAATAGAACCAGGTCATTAATTGGACTTGGGAATCACATTGATACATCATTATCACATCCCTTTATGTCATGCACCCTTTGATTTTCTACATTCCCTTTATAAGTGAGTGGACAAACCTATCTGGACAATGCCACTGAAATCTTCAAGTTTTTGTGACACTGTCCACTTTTTACAGATGTGATTTATTCTATTTGATGATGCAGTTCTTTAAAATGCAGAGATTTATTTAGAGATAAAGTGTGGCCACAGGCCCTTCGGCCCACTGATCAATCCTCGATGACCATTGACCAACCCTTCACAACAGTTCTATTTTATCTGACTTTTGCATCCTACGCACCAGGGACAATTTACAGAAGCCAATCAAACCTGCATGTCTTTGGAATGTGGGAGTAAGCTGGATTACCTGGAGAAAGCCCGCGCGGTAAAATGTTTCAAAGGTCAAAGGTCTTTTATTTTCACCTGTACCAATTAAGGTACAGTGATAAGCGAATTACCATACAGCCATAAGAAAAAAAAAACCAACAAGACACACAACTACATAAAAGTTAACACAGCGGATTCCCCATATCCCCCATTTTCCATATAAAAGGCAAAAAAGTCCAATCTTCTTCCTCTTTATTCTCCTGCGGTCGGTGAAGTTGAACCATCTGTTGGGGCGATCTAAGCTCCCGCAGCCCCCGCAGCCAGCGGTCGAAGCTTCCGCATCGGGGCAATCAAAACCTGCATCGGGGCAATCGAAACTCCCACGTCGGGGCGGTCGAAACCCCGCAGCTTCCAAAGTCTGTCTCTGACCAGAGAGCACAGGCTCCGTGATCTTAAGTCCGCAAGCACCCACGGTTGGAGCTCCGAGGTCAACCCTTGGCAAAGGGATCACGAGCTCCGCGATGTTAAAGCCCCGTAGGCTCCCCGTGGTGGAGCTCTCAAAATTGGTATCCAACGAAGACCGGCAACTCCTCGATGTTAGGCCGCATTGCAGTCGGAGATACAATATGGAAAAAAATCGCATCTGTCAAGATAATAGATTAAAAAAAGTTTCCCCCAACTCAAAACATACATTTAACACAAACTATTAAAACACAAGGAAGAAAAGGACAGGCAGATTGTTGGCGAAGCAGCCATTGCTGGCACCACCCGGAGGTGATAGGGGATAGTATACTAATTCCATACAGACAGCACCCATAGTCAGGATTGAATCTGGGTCTCTGGCGCCATGAGGCAGCAACTCTACCATTGTGCCGCTGTGCCAACCCTAAATATTTATCAGTGCAAATGTGTTACAGTCCGCAGAGGGTGCGCTATGCATCATTGACTTCAGCATTTGTCAGCTTCAAACATAGAAAATAGGAACAAGAGTAAACATATGGCCCAGGAATCTTGCTCCAGCATTTAATAAGATCATGTAAGACCACATTCCTTACTACTCTCTACAACTTTGTATATAACCCTTCACAAATCTCTTGTGAAAGATTTAGTAACCAATGGATGAAGCAAATTCTTCACTTCTCTGGCCTAAATGATAGATTCCTAATTTTGAGAACATTACCCCCAGTTTTCGACAGTTCCTTCATGATGACAGACACATTACACTTTTAATTTTTTTGACATTTATTTGTTCCTAAATATATATTTTCTGTCTCAATCTGTAAGGGAATCGGATTACATTTATTTATTTTTTTATAAATGTCAAAGCTTGACTTGCCTGTTTCATTATATTTCTCAGTGGACAACTTTCTCATATTCTACTTTCTCTTCCCTGGTCAATGTCTTTGCTAAATTTTAAACATTACCCAATCCTTCTACTGTTTTGGCTAAACTCTAATTCTTTTTCTGTGATCCAATATTAATTTGTTTTGTCCACTATGGTTGGACCACTTGTCATGCTATGCATCAGTGCCTTATGCGCCTGTTCCACTTAGGTGATTTTTTTAGGCAACTACAGGCAACTAATTTGTCGCCACATGTTTGCCGACGATCGCCGGGAGTAGTCTCTTTAGTCGCGCTAAAAGTCGTAGCGTCTTTCTGGTCACCGCTAAATTATTAACCTGGTGACATTTTTTCGGTGAGAGTGGGTTTGACACCAATGAGCATAACTTGATTTCTCCTGACATAGGTGCTGTTGTAGGTTGTCGCCAGGATGACGTGGGTTGTCGCCATTTTATCGATGACCTGCTACGACTATGACAGTCGCCGGCAGTTGCCTAAAAAATTGCCAAGTGGGACAGGCCCATAAAAGGGAAATTATTTGTAGCAAATAATGTATTACTTCGTTACATGTTATCCACTGCTTATCGACTGTCCAAGATTACAGGGAGAAGGCAAGAGAGGGATTGAGAGGGACAAATAGGTAAGCCATAATTGAATGATGGAGAAAACTCGATGGGCCAAATGGCCTAATTCTGCTCCTATGTCTTAAAGCCTTATGGTCTATTCCTTTTGTTATAGTTATCACAGCCAGATCATGTCTCATTACTTTATAGTTTACTTTGTCTACATTTGAGACCATTGTTTCCAATTGAACTAACTTACCTTTAACTATTAAATTGTATCACATTTTCAACAGATCTCACTTACATTTTATGATAAGATGCTTCTGTAAAATGCATTAGACAATTAGATCCAGCTCCCAGTCTGTGATTGCAGAATATATTAGGTGGGTTATTGAGAAGGAGAGAGTATTTAGTATCAGGACTGGGGTGAATCATTCTGCAAGTTTCCAGCATATAGAACAGTAAGAAGACTAAATCTGGAAGCCTTTAAAACACACAACATAAAATCAATTGCAAAAAGAAGGTTGCTAAGTCTGTTCCTATGATTTGCTGTTTGTAATTGCAAGTCCCTTTAATGCTCACTTAAAGTAATCACGTTTCCTCCATGCACATTAGGTAGAAAGGAACAGGATCTGCAGGCAAGGTAATCAGCTGGAGGTAGTAAAGGCATCATTTGAACTTGATTAACATTTCTTCTGCTTCTGGCAAAATCTGCTTCAAAAATCGGAACAGATGGGATCCTGGTGGTAAATTGATGAGTCAACGTGGTAATTTGGTCCCACTCTTGTCCCAATGGACCAGCAAAAAGAAAATGGATAAGAAATGGTACCCTTTGCAGAAGACTGACAGGCCCAGCCAGAAGGCAGGTAGATCTTGGCGTTGTGAGATTTTAAAACAATGATCTCTCAAGCTATATTTTCTCATCTTCCACGCAAATGCTCGAGGTACATTCATGTTGGGATGTGTTGATGCGGAGTGGAGTTGGGGCTGGATATATTCATTTGTGCAAGGTCTTAATGTATCCATCCATTTTTATCATCAAATAGCCTGAGAAATGTCTGAAATATTGATGCTGAACAATTAAAACTATTGAATTTAAACTACGACTGCAGCAAACTAAAAATGTTTAGATATTGAGTTTGTTTTAATTCTATGGAATCTTTAAATGAACGCAACCTATTTGAAACAATTGTATCCATAATAATGATGTAGCAAGTTTAAAAAAAAAAAGACTTACATTAATATACCACATTTTATATCACATTTCAAGATGTCTTAGGGTTCCTTATAGCCCACTCTTATGCTGGAGTAACTCAGAAGCTCAGGCAGCATCCCTGGAGAACATGGATAGGTGATGTTTTGGGTTGCAACCCCTTTTCAAAGCCGAGTTATTGTTTTAATGAAAGAGATATACAAATGTGTTATTAACATTTTCAGCTTCATATGATTTTAACTTCAAAGGTGCAGCTCTCTGGGCGCGACCTGTGAGTGGGTGATGGACAAGCAAAATCCCACTACATCTTACAATGCTCCTGGTTTTCATTTCTATTGATTTTAATTACAGTGTGGTACAAAACAAAATTACACTCTCCCATCCAATGATTAGAATATCAAATACCATTAACAGTTTGACAATAGCTGCAATTGCATAGAAGTTCTGACAGCTTCTGTAAAATGGAAGCTCAGTACTTAAGCAACAAGCCCAACAAATGTTCTTGCAGCTATCCTTCTTGTCACATCCACTATATATCTATACACACTGGGCACAGCACTATTTATAGATTTTTGCAGGTCATTAGGTCTGTTGAAGAGTATGAATGTGTCTATGCTCTTGAAAGCATTTACACTTCACTTAAAGGAATGCTTGGCATTGATACAAAAATGTTCTCATTGCTGCCTGGAAATAAGATTTTAGAGTTCACAGAACAAAGGTGTAAAATATCATCAACATACGTGAAATGTAATAACAATAATCTAAAATTGTGCATTGCGTTAAGTATAACTTAATCAAAATTAGAAAATGCTTTCACATCAATGCAACAAACTAAATCAATTTCTGCTTCGGCAGATGTCAGTTTACTATTTCCAACCTAAAGAGTATTGCTAAATTGTGCTTCTCCTTGTATACACCGCAATGAAGATTTTATAATGGTATTAAAAATTTCAACTCCATAAATAGTGTGCTTTAGAACATGGAACATCAGAATTATGCAGCAAAGGAATGGGCCCTTCGGCCCATGATGTCTGTGCTAAACGTGATGCCAAGACTAATTTTAACTGCCTGCACCAATACATATCCCTTCATTCTTTGAATCCATATGCCTATATAAAAGTCTCTTGAATGCCACTTTCATATCTGCATACACCAGCACCCCCGGCAGCATGTACCAAGCACTCATTATCCTCTGTATAAAAAAACCTGTTTTGCAAATGTCCTTTATGCTTTGCCCCTCTCTCCTTAAAGCTACAGTATGTCCTCTAGTATTTGAAGTTTCCATCCTGAGCAATAGATTCTGAGTTTCTATCCTACCTCTGCCTCTCATCATTTTATATACTTCTATCAAGTATCCCCTCAACCTCTGACATTCCAGAGAAATCCCAAAGATTTTGGATCCCAGGTTCCCTCTATACATCAATGCAGTTAAAGGTCTTGCTATTAACTGTATATTTTCACCTTGCATTTGACCTCCCAAAATGCAATATCTCCAATTAAACTCCATCTGCAATTTCTCCATCCATACTGTAGTTGATATATATTCTCACTGTGTAGTTTAACAGTCTTCCTCATAGCCCATGACATTGGCAATCTTGGTATTATCTACAAACTTACTAACTGACACATCTACATTTACGCCCACGTCACTTAAAAATATCACTCCTCAAAAAATATCACTTCTCAAAAAACTTTAACTATATATAGTTGTGTACTGTTGATTCAGGAAACATGGCCTTAACTTTTGGCTCTGAAAAAATAACTAAAATCTTATTGCCATAGAATTCCTTAACAATCTGTTTAACGAAAGGTCATTTAACATTATTTACTCTGTTCCTCTTTCCAGAGATGTCGCCTGATCTGAGGAGTGCTCCCTGTATTAGGATCATGGAGTCTGGCTAGAATAGGTTATTCAGCCTACCGACACCATGCAAACCATCAAGCTACCACTTACAGCAATTTTTCACTAATTCCATTTTATTCTATCCACATTGACTCCCTTTCCCCTCTACTCTCCAAAGGACCTGTCCCACTTTGCGATTCTTTTGGCAACTGCAGAGCGTCAGTGACAGACACCCATAACACTGTCAAGTTGCACGACATATGCGCTGACGTATGCTGAAATGCGGGTGACGCCCGGTTATGGTTAGGGACCACAGATGGGCTGTGAAATATTCTTCCTTCAATGCATGGTTTTTAAATAGTAATATATTAAAATTAATACAATAAAATCAATTGTGCAAATGAAAAGATGTTTGAGTCGTTTAGTTTTATTTATAGATGTATTGGTCCGCTTCCAGATCCAATCACCGTCTCTATTACTTTTCACAGGGATGGATTCAGTTATTGTAGGCTGAGCTCCCCTCTCTCCTCCACCCCCCTCCCGCCCCCATCCCTCCTTCTACACTCCCCCCTCCCATTCTCCCCTCCCATCTCCCCCCCTTTCTTCCATTCCCCCCTCTTCCTCCCTTCTCCCATTCTCCAACCCCCGCCACCCCCCATCCCTAATGCCCCCCCCCCCCATTTGTGGACCAAGCCAGAGACCAGCAATCCCCCGCACACTATCCCACACATGCTACGGAGAATTTATACAAACCTGTGCGCCTTTGGAGTGCGGGTGGAAACCCAAATCCTAACCCTAACCCCAGTCCTAGCCCTAAACCTAACCCAAACCCCAACCCCAACCCCGAACCCTAACCCTAACCCTAACCCTAGCCCTAGCCCTAGCCCTAAACCTAACCCAAACCCAAACCCATACCCAGACCCTGACCCTGACCCTGACCCTAACCCATCCCTAGCCCTAGGTTGATAGGCTTGGTATAAGTCTAAATTGTCCCTAGTGTGTGTGGGATAGTGTGCGGGGGATCGCTGGTCGGTGCGGACTCGAACCCCCAATGTGAAGGGCAATGTATCCCTGAAATAAATGTGACACATGGGCTCCAGGGGTTGGACTTGAACCCCCAATGTTCTGCCTGCGCCTCATGGAAACTAAACTGTTGGCCACGAGTTGTCCCAGAGGCAAATCTCTCTTCCAATGGTCTCTCCAAACCCCCAGAGGGGGACTTTTCAACTGGGTACAGACAATGTTATCTATGTACCAGTGCCACCCACCTGCTCTGGCCAGTGAGTGTAAATATCCACCACCCATTTTGAAGCAAGGTGAGGGGGGGGGGGGGGGGGGGGAGTGGGGGTGTTGGTCCCAAAGTCTGCATTTATCCCATAGTCAATGTTACTAAAACAGACTATTCAGTACTGCAGTACTATTCATTGGATCTAGCTGTCACAGGCTGGGTCCACAAATGGGGGACGTAAGGATAAGTAGGGAGGAGGGGGGGTTGGAGAAGTGGAGAAGGGAGAGAGAGAGGGGAGAAATTGATATGAGGGGACATGGGTAGTTGAGAAGGGGGAGAAGAGTGGAGAAGGTGGAGAAGAGTGGAGTGGGGAAGAGGGGGGAAGAGAAGAAGGGGGGAGATTGTAGGGGAGAAGGGTAGAGGGGAAGTGGCAAAGGAGGGATGGGGGAAGAGGGGGGTGGAGAGGAGAGGAGAGGGGAGTTCAGACTACACTCACCGAATCCATCTCTGTGAAAAGTTATAGACACGGTGATTGGACATGGGCACGGACCAATGCATCCATAAATAAAACTGAACGACTCCGACATCTTTTCATTTGCGCAATTGATTTTATTGTATTAATTTTAATATATTAATGTTTAAAATCCATGCATTGAAGGAAGAATATTTTACAGCCCATATGTGGTTCCTAACACCAACCCTAACCCTAACCCTAACCGAGCATCACCCACAGGACAGCATACGTCAGCGTGTGACAAGGCACACGACATGATGAGACACCCAAATGTCGACCCTGTATTTTGAACATTCCAAAATCCTGGGGTGACTGGGAGACACCGCACATCACCTACACATCACCGTGCATCACCTGTGCATCACTGCGCATCACTATATGCGTCGCCATGCGTCACGCCCTGACCACGACGCGACAACCAAGCTCTCGCCGAAAATGTCGCCCAAATGGGACAGGTCCTTTACGCACCTGAATGTTTGCATAATTTACAATGGTCAATTAACCGGTCAACTTAACAGTCTATGAGATCTGTGAAGAAACTGGAGCACCTAATGGAAACTTTACGCAGTGACAGGTAGAAAATTTAAACTCTACACAAAAAAAGCACCTGGGGCTCATGGTTGATGCTGGGCCACTGGAGCTGTGAGGTAGCAGCATTCCTACGTATGCCAGGGTTTCTATTTCTGATTTCCAGCTTCTGAAGTTTTCTTTTATTCCCATTTGGTCTGACAAGTCACTAGGTTGTATAGAATAGCTATATAGAAGAGGAAAAATAAAACTGGGCAGACTGCTCAAGTGCAACCGTGGAAGTGAATTAAGATAAAATGAAGGCAGATTCAATCTGACTGAACCTGCAAAGTCCTCCTCACTAATATCTGGGAAACTGTTGAAACACCTCGGAGACTGTGTCATAAAACTGTCAAGTAGCTGCCTGCCATAATCATACCCCACTCACAAAACCACACACATCACTATTCATGTGTATGTCTTGTCTGAGTGGTTGGATAGACCCAACAGGGACAGGGACACATAGTGTACAGCAGAATGGGAATTCTCAACATTAATTACATCCCTTGAATTGCCATGGCTTCAGTAAAACAAGGGCAAAAAAATCTTTGCAGACTAAAGTTCACTGCTCTTTACTTTAAATACTGTACCACCCTCAGTCTTGAAGACCAGTTGGAAAAGCACTGGGAGTAGGAAGAGCTCATAATTAACTCACAGTGGTGCACGTAGATCTTCGCCAACAGCAAGAATGGGGAATGCAGGAGGTTTTTCAGCTAATTAGTATCAGCAGAATTGTATACCACTGAAATCTGTAAACTGTAGTTTTGTGTTCTATCACAATTCTGGAGGATCTGAGGAAGTGTCGACCTGAAACGTCACCCATCCATTTGCTCCAGACATGCTGCCTGACTCGTTTAGTTACTCCAGCACTTTGTGTTTACCATCACAATTCAAGCCATGTTCAACATGGTATAAAAGGATTTATCATATATATAGGATAACTTGGTCAAGCTACATTCTAGGGTAACATCCATGCCAAATAATGAAAACAGAATGCTATAGAGCTAAGTGAACCCACAAATAACGAACCAGGTCAAAGGTTTGCAACCTGAACACATTCACCTGCAAAGTGTGAAAAATAAAGCAACATTTATAGTGTGGAGGTTCCATAAGTATTTGAAGTGGTAGCTCAGCACATGAATAATAAAGGTTTAAGTATTTTCATTCTTCAGCCAGAAGTGACAAGTGGGTGACATTTCTAGGCCTCGTCCTCATCCAAATTGATTATCAAGAAATGATTGAGCCCATTGTTTATAACAAATGTCTTGGATTCTGACATGATCCCAGCTCTAATGATGAAGATATGTGCTCCAGAACTAATATTGTTTCCAACCATGGTGTTATAGGACTGTTATGACACTAATATTGTTTCCAACCATGGTGTTATAGGACTGTTATGACATCCATCTGACAAAGTCAGATGGATGCTCTTCAAGAGATGGATGCTCTTAAAAATAGCGGAGTCAGGGGATATGGGGACAAGGCAGGAATGGGGTACTGATTGGAGATGATCAGCCATGATCACATTGAATGACGGTGCTGGCTCGAAGGGCCGAATGGCCTAATTCTTCACCTATTGTCTATTGTCTGTTGTCTATTGTCTATAATATTTACAATATACATCAATGATTTAGACGAAGAGATTCGAAGTAACATTAGCAAATTTACAGGTGACACAAAGGTGGGTGGCAATGTGAACTGTGAGGATGATGCTATGAGAATGCAGGGTGACTTGGACAGGTTGGGTGAGTGGGCAGATGCATGGTAGATGCAGTTTAACGTGGATAAATGTGAGGTTAGTGCTCTTAAAGATAGCGGAAACATAGAAACATAGAAACATAGAAAATAGGTGCAGGAGGAGGCCATTCGGCCCTTTGAGCCAGCAACGCCATTCATTGTGATCATGGCTGATCATCCCCAATCAATAACCCGTGCCTGCCTTCTCCCTATATCCCTTGATTCCACTTGCCCCTAGAGCTCTATCTAACTCTCTCTTAAATCCATCCAGTGACTTGGCCTTCACTGCCCTCTGTGGCAGGGAATTCCACAAATTCACAACTCACTGGGTGAAATAGTTTTTTCTCACCTCACTCTTAAATGGCTTTCCCATTATTCTAAGACAGTGGCCCCTGGTTCTGGAATCGCCCAACAATGGGAACATTTTTCCTGCATTAAGCTTGTCCAGTCCTTTTATAATTGTATATGTTTCTGTAAGATCCCACCCCTCATCCTTCTAAACTTCAGTGAATACAAGCCTAGTCTTTTCAATCTTTCTTCATATGACAGTCCCAGGGATCAATATCATGAACCTGTGCTGCACTGCCTCAATCACAAGGATGTCCTTCCTCAAATTAGGAGACCAAAACTGGACGTAACCTGCAGAAGAACCTCTTTACTCCAATACTGAAATCCTCTTGTTATAAAGGCCAACATCCTACTCTCTCTACACCAACGACTGCACATCCACAGACTCCTCTGTCAAGCTTCTCAAGTTTGCGGAAGACACAACCCTGTTTGGACTGATCCAGGATGGGGAGGAATCTGCCTACAGACAGGCAGTGTCACAGCTGGCGTCCTGGTGCTGTCACAACAACCTAGAGCTCAATGCTCTTAAGACAGTGGAACTGATTGTAGACTTTAGGTGAGCCCCCCTCCCTCCCGCCACCCAATCACCATCAACAACACCACAGTCACATCTGTGGAGTCTTTTAAGTTCCTGGGAACCATCATCTCCAAGGACCTTAAGTGGGGGGCTACCACCGACTCCACAGTCAAAAAGGCACAACAGAGGATGTACTTCCTGCGGCAGCTGAGGAAACACAATCTGCCACAGGCAATGATGGTCCAATTCTACATGGCCATCGTAGAGTCTGTTCTCACCTTCTCCATCATGGTCTGGTTTGGCTCAGCCACCAAGCACGACATCTGGAGGCTGCAGCGAATCGTCCGATCAGCAGAGAAGATTATTGGCTGCAACCTTCCCTCCATTGATGAACTGCACACTGCAAGGGCCAGGAAGCGAGCGGGCAAGATCATCTCTGACACCTCTCACCCTGGCCACAAACTATTTGAATCACTTCCCTCTGGAAGGTGACTCCGGACTGTCAAAGCTGCCACAGCCAGACATAAAAACAGTTTTTGTCCACGAGTAGTTGCTCTACTCAACATCCAAAAATCTGTAGCCTGCCTTTGATCTGGTATTTTGTTGGTTCACATGCTTGATCAATGGTGTTTTATCATTAATGTTTTATTATTATTAATGTTTGATGTTTTCTGAGTCATTCGTACCTGTCACTGTATTTCATGTTGTTACTTGTGGGCGGAGACCAATAAATTGAGACCCAATAACTTTATGTTTTCGTTAGGTCCAGCAGTCTACAGATGCTTAATCACTGGTTTCACTGCATAATGGGACTGCCAGGTAATGATGGGCAGCATTCAGCTCCAAGTGCAACTCCTGAGGAAGAAAAGCAGTCCATCCTGTCAGACCACAACACCCTGAACAACCTCTCAACAGTTATTCAGGCACAGGTCAGATGCGTGATGTAACATTCTACACTTTTGCAATGCAATTACAAGAATATTCAGGAAGACAATATCTTGGCTCAAGCAATCTACTTTATTAATATCCTCTAGCATTAATATACACTCTAAAACTGTTTGATTACCATCGCTGCAGTATGTGCTACTGAAGGTATTAATCACAGTATATCACCAAAGCTAATTTTATGTACCGACTAAAGATCCTGAACTTGAAGAGCAGGAACTTGAAGAAGAGGATGCATGTAGTACAATGAAGTTATGTCATCTTGACTTGGAAATTATTAATTCCCTCAAATCCAATAAATCTAAATCTAAATCTCAATGGGTCTAAATCTTAAAGCTCCCTGCCAATATGACACATTAGGACTGCATACTTTGCAATGCACCTAGAAGCTGCCCTCTTACTCAAGGCCGTGATGATTTAACAATGAATTCTGTGTTGGCCAAAGGTAAACTCACTTCAAATTCCAAAGGTCAACACCTGGGTTTGAAATTGGAAAATTATCCAACATTTAAGATTTAATTATACTAACTTAAAACCAAGTAAATCCAAAATATTCCTAACTTGTGACATCTATATTACTAAAACTAAGATCTTGACCACGTTCTGACTTTCTGTTTCGTGATTTCTGAAAGAACGCCGTCACTTATGGCCGTCATTTTTGGCCACGTCGCTCAGAGTCCCCCTCCGCCGGATTGGACCTGAGGATTTTTCCCATTGATGAAAAATGAGAGAGTTATTAATGTTTTTATAAATGTAGACATTCTCTCTGCTGCCCCCGCTGGCGGCAGGGCAGAGGGACTATAAAACCAGGAAGTGTCGTGCCTCACTCAGTCTCTGCGATACGGAGGAAGTGAGAGGGTCACAGTGAGTCCCCTCGATGTGGTTGTAAAGTGTTTGCAAATTTGTTTCTCTTAGCTTTAAAAAAAATGATTTCAGAAAATGTGTTGGTTGTAAAGTGTTTGCAAAATTGTTTGTCTTGGCTTTTTAAAAGCTTGCAACAGTTTTCAGATGGATAAAGCATGAATAAACATTTTATTAGATCAGAACTGTGTTTAATTGCAAAATTGGCACTCATTCCGTGACTTCCACTTAGTGGCAAGATGGCGCCGATGACGTTCTATTGAGTTAGCAGGAAGGTGGGGCAGAGTGCGTCATTTCTGGTTTGTGGCAAGATGGTGCTGACTGCAGAAGACACAGAGTGAAGAGATTGTTGAATAATTCAACAGAGCTTACTACTCTGTCTATGGTGAGTGTGTTTGTTGGACGTTATTTAAAGCATATTTTTGTTTCAGCAGCAGCCTCTACAGGAGGCTTTAAACGTTTGAATCATTCGGTATACACACTGTATGTTTACCACGTTCTGAAGTTACTTGGTATTTTAGTATTGGTTGTGATTGTGCGTGTGTGTGTGTCTGTGTCTGTGTGTGTGTTTTCAGAAAATGTATTGGCTGTAAAGTTGTTGCAAATTTGTTTCTCTTGGCTTTTAAAAAAAATGTTTCCAGAAAATTTATTGGATGTAAAGTGGTAAAACTTAAAAACATAGAAAATAGGTGCAGCAGTAGGCCATTCGGCCCTTCGAGCCTGTACCACCATTCAATATGATCATGGCTGATCATCCAACTCAGTATTCTGTACCTGCCTTCTCTCTATACCCCCTGATCCCTTTAGTCACAAGGGCAACATCTAACTCCCTCTTAAATAGAGCCAATGAACTGGCCTCAACTACCTTCTGTGGCAGAGAGTTCCAGAGATTCACCACTCTCTGTGTGAAAAATGTTTTTCTCATCTCTGTCCTAAAAGATTTCCCCTTTATCCTTTAACTGTGACCACTTGTCCTGGACTTCCCAAACATCGGGAACAATCTTCCTGCATCTAGCCTGTCCAACCCCTTAAGAATTTTGTAAGTTTCTCTAACATCCCCCCTCAATCTTCTAAATTCTAGCAAGTACAAGCCGTGTCTATCCAGTCTTTCTTCATATGAAAGTCCTGACATCCCAGGAATCAGTCTGGTGAACCTTCTCTGTACTCCCTGTATAGCCAAATTGTTTGTCTTGGCTTTTAAAAAATGTTTTCAGAAAATGTATTGGTTGTAATGTGTTTGCAAAATGGCTTGTCTTGGTTTTAAAACAGTTGCAACAGTTTTCGGATGGATAAAACGTGAATAAACATTTTATTAGATAAGGACTGTGTTTAATTGCAAAATTGGCGCTCATTCTGTGACTTAGTGGCAAGATGGCACCGATTACATAATTTACGGTTAGCGGCAAGATGGCGCCTAGTGCGTCATTTCTGGTTTGTGGCAAGAAGCGAGAGGGTGACATTAAGATGGTGCTGAGTGAAGAAGACGTTGTTGAATAATTCAAGAGAGCTTACTGCTCTGTCTATGGTGAGTGTGTTTGTTGGACGTTATATAAAGCACATTTTTGCTTCAGCAGCAGCAACCTCTGCAGGAGGCTTTAAACATTTGAATCATTCAGTTTTCACATTGTATATTCACCACTCCTTACTTTTTGGAAATCTGAAGTAGGATAAATGTCTCTCACACTTGTCCCGATTTCCAGAATTATTTACAGCGCAAAAATGGACCATTTCGGCGGGTTTTAATGGCTACGCTGGAAACAATGGTAAGTGCTTACCTGCGGTTCTTCGCATGTACTCCATTTGGCGTAGTAACAATACGGGTCATGGGTCGTGACCCGATTGCCGTGCAACCTCCCTATATGTGTGTGTGAGAGAGTGTGTGTGTGTGTGTGTGTGTGTGTGTGTGTGTGTGTGTGTGTGTGTGTGTGTGTGTCTGTGTGTGTCTGTGTCTGTGTCTGTGTCTGTGTCTGTGTCTGTGTCTGTGTGTGTGTGTGTGTGTATGTGTGTGTGAGTGTCTGTGAGAGTCTGTGGATGTGTGTATATCTGTGTGTGTGTGTGTGTGAGTCTGTGAGTCTGTGTGTGTGTGTATATGTGTGTGTGTGTGTGAGAGTCTGTGGATGTGTGTATATCTGTGTGTGTCTGTGTGAGTGAGTCTGTGTGTGTGTTTGAGAGTGTGTGGCTTTGTGTGTGAGTGTCTGGGTGTGTGTGTGATCAACAAATAACAAAGAGTACAAATAATATAGTCTTTCTTAGTTCAGAGCTTATTCGTTATGTTTAATAGCCTTATGGCTGTCAGGAAGAAGCTGTTCCTCAATGTGGATGTTACGGTTTTCAGTTTACAAAAGTCAGATGTGACTCCAGAAGTCGGGCATAAGTCAGTCAGTCCACAAACCGTGATTCAGTCTGTCAGTCCAGAGGCCATGAGTGAGTGAGTCAGCCAGTCCAGAGACCATGAGTTAGTCCCAAGGCAGTGAATGAGTTCAGAGGCCATGAGTAGGTCATTCACCGCCCCCCCCCCCCCCCCCCCCCCACTGACATCCCCCATCTCAAGACGCTGCCCTCCGCCTGGTTATAGGATGCTCCCCCTCCTGAAGCCGCCCGCAACCCCCGCTGCAGGACACCCTCCTCCTTCATCAGCCCACGAACCCCTGCCTGAAGCCATCACCCTCCTTCGGCTGCAGGACATTTTCCATCCCCCTCCCCACCCCAACAATCCAAGCCTCAAAAAATGTTTTGCACAAATTCTCCAGAGGATTGAGAATCACAACAAAACAATAGAATTCTTTAATTTGCCACAACCAAGAAATGGAAGGATGCACCTTGATGATGACAATCCAGAATTGCTGCAGGAATTCCAATACAATAGAACTGAACAACAGCAATTTGTTGAGGAGAATGGGCCTCTGCTGAATGCATTCATTTTAACAGAAGGTGAAGACATTCCCCTTCAACAGACCCAATTCCCCATTCAATCCAGTTTTCCTCATAAAGCACAAGGACAAACAATGCAGAAGGTGTTGATCTACCTTGACAAACCGATATTTCAGCACGGAAAACTATGTTTCTCTTAGCAAAGGAAAGACGAAGGGAAATGTCAACGTTTTCCGGAAGGATGGAAGATCGGCCAATAATTTTGTCATTAAAAGCGTGCTTCGTTGAATGATGACTTCTGAGATAAATTCTCAGATTTTCTTTGCTAAAATTTGACCGCTCCATCTCTCTATATTTCAATTGTCTCTTTTTTTTATCAACGGCAAAGAGACATAAAGACGCAATGAGCAGCAACAAGAGACATACCAAGAAATAACTTAATAATTCTCATCTTTAACATTTAAATTGTTCTTATATTTTAAGAGTCATTCACATTTTAAACTTTAATAAATATTTTTTCAACTTTTCATGCCTGCGTGTTCTTCATTACAATGGAACCCTAATAGGCAGGAATGGATGCTCTGTGGGAGAGCCACTAAGGGTGCATGGGGGGAGGTTGTGGGAAGATGGACTGAATGCATGGGGGGAGGGAAATGGCAAGGAGCAGAGTTGGGGGGGAGGGGTGAAGGTAGGAGGGGGTGAAGGTAGGAGGGGTGAAGGGAGGAGGGGTGACTCAGTGAACTGCCAGCGTACCAGGTGTGAGTGACTGCACTGTCATCCCACCAGCCGTGAGTAAGTGAACTGCCAGCCCACCAGCTGTCAGTGACTGAACTGCCAACTGTCAGTGACTGAACTGCCTGCCCACCAGCCGTGAGTGACTGCACTGCCAGCCCATGAGCCATTAGTAAGTGAACTGCCAGTCCACCAGCTGTAAGTGACCGAACTGCCAGCCCACCAGCCGTGAGTGACTGCACTGCCAGCCCACCAGCCATGAGTAAGTGAACTGCCAGCCAACCAGCCATGAGGGACTGCACTGCCAGCCCGCCAGCCATGAGTGACTGCACTGACAGCCCACTAGCCGTGAGTGACTGCACTGCCAGCCCACCAGCCGTGAGTAAGTGAACTGCCAGCCCACCAGCTGTAAGTGACTGAACTGCCAGCCCACCAGCCGTGAGTGACTGCACTGCCCACAGCCAGCCCACCAGCCATGAGTAAGTGAACTGCCAGCCCACCAGCCGTAAGTGAACTGCCAGCCCACCAGCCGTAAGTGACTGAACTGCCAGAATAATCCATTCAGCCACCTTCTCCCCATTCTCTCTCACAGAGTCTGTCACTTGTTTTGGGCAGAATTTCTTGCAGTTTCTCAGCTGCCAGGTCTGAGTGACTGTACTGCCAGGCCTCAGTGACTGTGCTGCCAGCCCAAGAATCCACTCGGCCCATAATGTCCATACTAGCCCTCTGGAAACCAGTCCCTTCGGCCCACAACACCCATACTAGCGCAACAGACAGCCCCCCCCGGCCAGCAATATTGGAATTAGTGGAGAGGTGGAATATTGCGATGGGTGACCAGCCCTCCCGTGTGATGTGGGACCCAACGGTCCCACTTAGTCTGGTAACTGTTAAATGTTTGAGTGACAGGATCAGTTCATTCCTGGGAGGAAGAAAGATTCCAAGGGGAGAAAGGGGCGACCATGGCTGACAAGAGACGGCAGGGACAGTATAAAAATTAAGTACAACGTAGCAAAGATGAGCGGGAAGCAAGAGGATTGGGTAATGTTTAAAGAACAACAGAAGATAACCAAAAAGACAATACGGGAAGAAAAGATGAGGTACGAAGGTAAGCTAGCATAGAATATAAAGCAGGATAGTAAAAGCTTCTTTATGTATGTGAAGAGGAAAAAATTAGTTAAGACCAAAGTTGGGCACTTGAAGACTGAAAAATGTGAATTTATTATGGGGAACAAGGAAATGGCAGATGAGTTGAACAGGTACTTCGGATCTGTCTTCACTAAGGAGGACAAACAATCTTCCTGATATAATAGTGGCCAGAGGATCTGGGGTGACAGAGGAAATCCACATTAGGCAGGAAATGCTGTTAAAATTGCTGAGAGAATGGAGCAGCTGGGCTTGTGCACTCTGGACTTTAGAAGGATGAGAGGGGTTCTCATTGACACATATAACATTGTTAAGGGTTTGGTCACGCAAGAGGCAGGAAACATGTTCCCGATGTTGGGGGAGTCAAGAGTAAGCCATTTAGAACGGAGACAAGGAAACACTTTTTCTCACAGAGATTGGTGAGTCTGTGGAATTCTCTGCCTCAGAGGGCAGTGGAGGTAGGTTCTCTGGATGCTTTCAAGAGAGAGCTAGATATGGCTCTTAAAAAATAGCGGAGTCAGGGGGTTTGGGGAGAAGGCAGGAACGGGATACTGATTGGGGATGATCAGCCATGATCACATTGAATGGCGGTGCTGGCTCGAAGGGCCGAATGGCCTATTCCTGCACCTATTATCTATTGTCTATTGTCTATTGTCTATTGACTGTGTCTGGCCCATAAACTTGGTGAAAATAAGTTAAAGCAATAGTCAAGATAAAAGATAATCATTAGATGTCGTCTCCCATTTGAATGTTTTTCATGTGCCTACCTATATTGCCTTGTATAATCAATCTTTGGCGATTGTTAGTTTAATTAAGAGCCAAATCATACTTGTCTTGCACATTCTTATTCGGCCAGGGAAAACTAAATATGCTGCGAACGGTTTGATCGTATATCCATTTATTGGAATTCAAATATTTCCCGGTAGTTTTCTAGTCCATTGAAAGACAGCCCATGTTTCATTCCTTTGTGCATTTATACTGAAAACACTGCCGTTTCCAGTTCTTTTGATCAAGGTTGTCATTTTAATCTTTTCAAAGAAGAATAAGTGTTGTACTGATTGTTTTAAACATTATAGGTCCAATTTTTCGGGTCTTTCTCTACACTGGCAATGGATGAGAGCAGTATAACTCAAGCAAACCGTCTCCCGAGTGAACTGCAACTTCTTTCTGTGTCGGTCTGGGGCAGTCCTCCAGCAAAAGCCAAAAAGCCCCAAGCCTGATGGTCTAGTGGGTCACCTTCAATATGTTGACAGTCTCCACTCTGACACAGCGCGGAAACAGGCCTTTCGACCAAAAGAGTCCGCGCCAATCAGCCATCCCCATATTCTAGCACTATCCGATACACTAGGGACAATTTACCATTTTTACCGAAGCCAATTAACGTACAAATCTCTACATCTTTGGAATGTGGGAGGAAACCAGAGCTCTCGGAAAAAACCCACGCGGTCACCTTGAGAACGTACAAACGCTGTACAGACATGACCCATAAGTCAAGATCAAACCCAGATCTCTGGCACTGTAAGGCAGCAACACTAACACAGTACTCCTGTGCAGCTCTCAGTTGGATTCCTATGCAAAGCGCAAGCCACCTTCATGATTATGCAGAATAAGAAATCTGGGTAAGAGATGAGAAGTGTCTTCTATATCATGTATACAATCCATAAAATGTACAAACAAAAATGTTTATGGCCACCCCTTCATACCTTGTTTATTGAGCCAATTAAAAAAAAATCTTAACTGTAAATAACATGATGAAAATGTTGACCTGAATATTCCATAATATGTACATGTAAATGTACTTATGAATAACGTTTATATTGAAATAAAGTGGGCTTGGAACATAAACAGTTTTCTAAGCTGCTACTTTTGATTATCTTTGTATAATGTTTAAATCATGTTTGTATTTTCATTATTAAAGGCAAAGTTTAATTGTTTCAGTGAAATTTACCTCAAAAACTATTTTGAACAATCATTACAGCTTATAACTAGCACTGAATTAGATGTGGGGCTTCCTGAAAAAGTGCTACACAAATGCAAATTATTCATTGTCTCTAGATAGAATTTTAAATATGTTTACCATATGAAAACCCAATGAACTAATGTTCAGGCTTAATTCAGTTCCATACTAACACAGCAACTCAAATTACAAAGTTACAGCTGAAACGACCTCAGTGTCTTCAAGATTTAGGCCTGCGTTTATTATTGTCAAGAGGTACATAAAAAGCTTTATTTTACATGCTATCCAGTCAAATCAGATAATACTATACATAAATACAATGAAGTCAACCTCCAGTACAATAGTAGGAGCACAGGAGAAGATTCAAAGAGCGGAATATAGTGTTCAGCATCATAGTGCACCGTTTCAGAGAACAAAGTCCAATGGGGGTTGAGGTGAATCAGACAGTACTCTAGTCTATAGAAGGACCCTTCAGAAGCCTGATTACAGAGGGATAGAGGCTGTTCGTGAATCTGCTGGTGTGTGCTTTCAAGCTTCTGGACTTCTGCCTGACGGGAGCAGGGAGAAGAAGGAATGACTGGGATGGGACAAGTCTTTGATCATGTTGGCTGCTTTTCTGCTGCAGTGTGGTGTAGTCAATGGCCTGGTGAGATGGACAGGGCTACATCCACAACTCCCTGCAATTTCATGCGGCCTTGGGCAGAGCTGTTCCCAAGCCAAGCTGTGATGCAACCTGACAGTATGCTTTCTATGATGCGAGGATGATTGAGTGAAGTGTGTCATACTGTAATGAGGCTGAGTAATGTAAATGTGCCGGGATCAGGAATGGAGCCATGTACAATTTAGAGGGAGCACTAAGGTGAAACTAAGCTATACAAATTCAAATTCATTAGATTAAAGCTGGAAATGTTTTTCATAATTATATCAAACTAGCATGAATATGGCAGCAAGACAAACTGCTCTATAGCTGTAACAGAATTATTAAAAATTGACAAGGTGATATATAAGACAACACCAAATGAACTCAAGTATGACAATAACATTAATTCAGACATAGCCAGGCCATTCACAACACAGATATATATAGCAATACTTTTATTAAAATAGCAGAAAATTGACTGAAATACGGTTGATGTTCGTGGCCTTTAAAAAGATTCACCTACATTTTCTTTCCCATTGAGATAATTTCCAATCCTCTATCAGAGCTTCCTGCAATTATTTCCTGCTGTTTGGCAGATCTCTCCTTACTTATCTACAGTTGGTCCAAGAATTAGTCGGGGACTTGCTGTTTACTACCTCTTTCTCTCTTCAACATGGGATGTAGAGTGTAAAGCTATGGTTGCATAATCACTGATTCAACTATCAATTTCGGTAAATGTGTATTTTTGCTTTTCTTTTATATCTCATGAACTCAATGATGTTCAACCATAGTGTCAAGCTGTGAGTTAAGTCATGGCTTTCCAATTTCCTGGAGCTGGGTTATTTTCACTTGTGATTCAAAATTCAAACTTTACATTGGTATAAGTGACCAAAGCACTACCATTACCTTGTACATTTATGAGCCAGAAATACCCATTGGTTCATCGTTTTAATAGGTATAGCAAAAGCTTCCGGCCATTTGGTGAAATAGTCATGACAGAGCAGAAGGAACTTGTTTTGTTTCCCAGATAAAGGAAATGGGCCCACAATGCCCTTGGCAATAAATTCAAAATGCTTTGTTGTCTGAACTAGAACTAATGGTATTTCCTTATGCTGACATAGAGATTTCTTATCTGGTCAGGGTTTCAAGGTCAGTTTATTTTCACATGCACCAATTAAGGCACAGTGAAATTCGATTTACCATACAGCCATACTAAAAAAAGGCCTCAAGACACACAATTACATAAACATCCACCACAGTGGATTCCCCACACTGCTCACTGTGATGGAAGGCAACAAAGTTCATCGCCTTCCTTTTTATTACACTCCAAAGACATACAAGTTTGTAGGTTAATTGGTTTTGGTAAAACTGTAAATTGTCCCTCGTGTGTAGGATAGTTTAAGTGTGTATGGATTGCTGGTCAACGCAGACTCGGTGGGCAGAAGAGCCTGTTTTCACACTGTATATCTAAACTAAACTAAAGTGGTAAGAGATGTTTGGAATACAATTCCTCAGTCTTTTGTCTAATAAAATCCCTCAATCTTCTGACTTTCTGATGAGTACTTTCTTGGTCATATCGTTAATCTCAATTGGACTAGGTCACAGTCAAGGATCCAGTTGCAGAGGGGGAATGCTAAGTCCTAGGTCCAGGAGTTTGGAGATGATTTTGGTTGGAATTACCATGTGGAAGATGGAGCTATTGTCAATAAACAGGAGTCTGATGGTGTCATCCTTGTTATACGGATATTACAGGGATGAGTGCAGGACCGGTGATATGGCGTCTGCCATTGGTGGTACGCAGTGGACCTAGGCTGTCTAGGGAGTGAGTATTAATATGCAATAAGATTATCCTTTTGAAGCACTTTATGCTGCTGGATATCAGAGCCACCAGACAGTAGTCATTAAGGTACACAACTTTGTTTTTCTTTGGCACCAGAATTCTCAGCCCAATTGAATGGTTTCATTAATTTAATTCCAGCATTCAGTAACCTGGATAGGCTTTGTAGTAATGATGAAACCTCTTTAAGTAACTCACTCTTTTACAGCATTTACAATTGGGATAGGAGTAAAGAAGGGGTTGGGGTGAGGGAATGGCATAATTTTTGCTGATATTTGCTTCATACATTCAAATCTGTATAAAATAAAAATGAATCGAAGCACCCAGCAGTAGACAGATGCCTCCTGGCTTTATGTTACGGCCTTAACGTGCCATGTTCTACTTCTGTAGCTCTGTTTTATTAACCATGATGTTAAAGTTGATCACAGAGCTGGAGGACATTCAAGATCTGAACAGATGATTAAGTTCCGCCTCTATTCTCTTTTCTTCAAGGATCAATAGAATTTCCCTGAAAATTTAATGGATAGTGTTGAGCTTTAGAATCCTGAAAAAAACCCATTATGGACTTTTCACAATCATTGATTGCTCAATCAATTGGCTCTTGATCTTGAAGCACTGCTAAATAAATAACATGTCTAAAACTGAATAAGGCATACTTGCAGATTGCAGTACATTCTATTCCATCCCACCTCTGTGCTTAACCTGAAAGAAAGCTTTTTGTCCCAATTTGTATCATGTATGTGGTGGCACAATGACACATTTAGTGGAGCTGCTGCCTCACAGCACCAGAGATTTGGGTTCCATCCTGACCTCTCGGGTGCTGTCTTCGTGGAGTTTGCACATTAAGTTTTTTTTATTTGTTTAGAGATACAGCGTGGAAACAGGCCCTTCGACCCACTGAGTCCACACCGACGAGCGAACCCCGCAAATCAACACTACCCTACACACACTAGGGACAATTTACATCTATACCAAGCCAATTAACCTACAAACCTGTACGTCTTTGGAGTGTGGGAGGAAACCGAAGATCTCCGAGAAAACCCACGCAGGTCACGGGGAAAATGTACAAACTCCGTACAGACAGCACCCTTAGTCAGGATCAAATCTGGTTCTCCGGCGCTGCAAGCGCTGTAAGGCAGCAACTCTACCATGCCACCCACATTCTCTCTGTGACCTCGTGGGATATCTCTGGGTGCTCCGGTTTCCCCCCACATCTCAAAGACGTGCGGGTTTGCAGGTTAATTGGCCTCTATAAAATTGTCCCTAGCATGTAGTGAGTGGATGTGAAGGTTGGATAACATAGAACATGTGATCAATGTGAACACATTTACTCGGTGGGTTAAAGGGCCTATTCCCATGCTATATTTCTAAACTCTAAACTTTAAACTCCAAACAAAAAATCTGATCACATTTATTATATTCAGACCCAAATAATACTGTTCTTGCATGAGATAAGATCGAAATGTCTTGAAAGAATGTAATGAAACAGAAAAATAATGTGACGTTCTGACGAAAAGCATAACATTTCATTAAGAAATCTCACAAGACTGTTTTAGCCAAAAATCTTTTGGGAAGGTAATTTTATTTCCATTTTAAGCTTTTATGCTGACTGATAAAAATGTTTATCTTCTATAACTACTTACTTATATTTTTGCATCTGGTACATTAAGTGGATTGTGGAGAAGTAGAAGACTCAGTGGAACTCAATGAAGAAAAACTCCTATTAAATCTTTCCCCTCAACCTTAAACTTATATGTCATTATTCTTGATTCCCCTACTCTAAATAAAATACACTGTGCATTCACCCTATCTATTACTCTCATGATTTGAATGTGACAATGAGTATGAAGATGTATATTATCCAAAGCATCTGCAGCAACGTTGTTCAACTTCTTCAACAAAGAGGGGTGTGGATCATGTGCGAGCAGCTGAGATTAGTTTAGGTTGGCATTATGTTTGGCAAATACATCGTTGGCTGGCCTATACTACCTGGAATTCAAAGGAGCTTCCTACTGCCTCCATATATGTTTGTTCTTGATCAGAAACAGATTTGTAATGAATGCATAAACAGCTAATGGAAGCTGATGAAACAGGAGGCAGCAGTTTTTTTTAATGTTTGGAATAAGCACTTGTTGTGGTCAAATGAACCATTCTCATCATTAGATGATAATAAACCACATGTAACACTTACGGTTGTTGTATGGCCAGCTGGCAGCTGCTACCAACATCTTGCCATTAGCATCACAAGCAATCATTACAGTACTTACTGCTGGCACCTTCCCTTCATTCATTACCCAATCTCCATCCCCTCTATACCCATTTTGCAAGTTGAGAAATTAACCTCCATTTCTCCAGGAATATTACTTTGCAGAAACATATTTATCCTGAAAAAAACAAAAAGATCACTAGTCCTTTTTTTTCTCCATGCACTTTTATTCTGCAGTCTGACATGAACATTGTTTATTTCGATGAATCAACATTATATTTGAATACTGCATCACAGATTTACATAAAAAGACCAAGGCCATATTTTCCACAATTCCTGAACCAGCGCCAGTTTGAAAGAGTTACTCGGCCAATTGCCTGATCTTTCCCTATTCATGAAGACTTTTCAAGTACCTGTATATATTTAATAACTTTAATATTGAATCTCCACCTTTTCAGGTCAGAAATTTCAAATCCATCAAGTGACCCACAATGGAAATGTCAAAGACATGTCAAAGGCATAACTTTATAGTGAGAGGGGCAAAGTTTACAGGAGATGTGTGGACTTGGTTTTTACACAGAGAGTGAGCTGTACCTAGGTACCTAGGTGGTGGTGGAAGCACAGTGTACAATAGTGGCAATTAGATTCGACTGTACAATAATGGCATTTAAGAGGATATTAGATAGCACGGATATGCAGGGAATGGAGAGATATGGATCATGTGCAGACAGAGGATATTAGTTTAACTTGACATCAAGGTCAACACAGATGTTGTGCAATGAACAGCCTGTTCCTGTGCTGTAGTCTTCTATATTCTATGTTCTAAAATAGCTTAATTTGTAAACCTTTTTCTCTTGGTTTGCCACAGAACTTTCAATCAATTATCTTAAAGTAGAGCCCTCAATTTGACAATCCCCTTACCACGCAACCACATCTACATACACATGATGTCCATGTGTGTATGTGGCCATCAGCATTGACACTTCTACCTGCAATTAAGTTTCACTATGTTACATAACCTCGATGAACATTTTCCTACAAAGAATGTTTGGCAGTATTGCTTGCGCTATTATTCATATGTGACATTAAACTCAGTGCTCCTCTGGTTTCACAGATGTGTATATGAGACATTCATTGTTCCTTAACCAGACGTAACATTGCAGCCAGAATCAATATTTCAGCAACCTAGTTGTGGATCCCTATAGATATCAACGAAGCTACATCCCTAACATTTGTAGGAGATCATTTGGAACAGAAACTCCAAAATCGCAACCTGCATCAGTCATCGTGTTGATTATAATCATTGCCTCTCTGCTCTGGGTGCCATTTTGCAATGTCAAGGGGTTTGTAGTGCCTGCAATGCCAATTAGCCCTCACTCTGCCTTTCTTATATTACACTTTCAATTATTTTTTATGGATTATCTGTGTTTTTGGATTATTAATTGATTGAGGTTTGGCTTATTGAACTCTTTATATCTGTTTGGTATTCGGAAAGAAAACTACAGAACCTTACTCTGATTTTTTTTAAAGCTCTCAAATACTCTGTTATCCAGTGATGAATGAAGAATACAAATCCTTACATCTGAGTTTGTATCTGTTATAATTTGTACAATTATTATCTGCATAAGCAAAATGTTGTGCGTATCATTAATCCCTTTTCTGATATTTTCAGTGTCATTCCTTTGAAATACAAGGTTCAAATTTCTTCAGACTTTCTGCCATTATAAAATGGTTTGAAATGTGCTGGAAAGCTTATCTGAGCCTGCAACCAGTTTCTGCAACCAGTTTCTGCCAAAACTCCGGCAAAGCTACAGAAATTCCATGAAAATGCAGGGCCATTGATGTGAAGTGCAATATCGAGTCTGCACACACATTTTTAATGCATCCTTATCAGTGAATTATATGAGCTAAAATAACCTGCTCTGACTTGTCCTTGAGATTCATTTAGAGATATGATTTCCCATGTAGACAATAATCTTGCTTTGCCTGTTTAGTTTTACTGCACAATCACCAATCACTCACCACATTCCTTGTCTCTTTCTAATCTATTTATGCTATTACTCTTCTGAACTTTCTCCACTGTTTCTCCTCAAATGGCATATATAAAGTTCCTCCTTCCACAAACTTCACGGTTTTGAAGTCAAGGCCCTGAAATCTGCTTTGGGAGGCAAAATTTAGGCTACGTTTGAAGTATTGGGTGCAATTCTGATTGCCTGACAAGTCAGGTTCCAGCCCGAATTGGACACTGGTTTTCAGGGTGGCAAAGGGGAAGAAAGATCCTATTAGATGAATGGATTGGAGAGTCTTTGATTCATTTCCTTATTAATGGTTGAAAGGTTAAGGAGAGATGTAGTAAGAATAGTCACCCGTGTATGGAGCAAATAGATGCATTGTAAACAGGAGGGTCTTTATTTACAAACCCCATGTTTACATTGACTGGGGGTGGTTTAATTACAAAATTAAACAGACTTGTGGAAATTAGCAGCGAGAATAATAAGATGTGAGGATTTTTAAAATATTCATAGGATGTAACTTGGATTTGTAACTAGGTGCGTCAAGATGGGGCTCCTAAGGGACAGTGTTAGGAACCTGGAGTAGCAACTCGATGACATCTGTCTGGTCAGCGAGGAGGTCACAGAAAGGAGTTACAGAGAGGTAGTCACTCCAAGACCGCGGGATGCAGACAACTTGATTACAGTTAGGAAGGGCAATGGGCAGTGGCAGGGACTGGTGAGTACCCCGGTGGCTGTACACCTTGAAAATAAGTACTCATGTTTGAGTAAGGGTGGGGGAGACAGCCTACCTGGGGGTAGCGACAGCTATCCTGCCAAAGCACTGCTGTAATATCTTCCCTGACTAGCAATGCAACACCTCCACCTCTTGCCCCTCCAATTCTATCACACCTGAAGCAACAAAATCCTGGAATATTTAGTTTCCAATCACAGCCCTCCTGCAACCATGTTTCACTGATCGCCACAACATCATACTTCCAGGTGTCTATCCAGACTCTAAGCTAAGCCACCTTTCTTACAATGCTCCTAGCATTAAAATATGCACATTTAAGAAACCACCCCCCTCTTATTCTCTGTTTATTTCCTTTTTCTTCTTTCTCCTCTTGTGTCCGAGTGCTTCCCTTTTCTGCTTCCTGCCTCCCATTCTGTCTACTAGCTTTCTCTATTTGAGTCCCTCGCCCCAACCTTTCTAGTTTAAAGTCTCCCCAATAGGCTTTGCAAATTTCCCTGCCAGGATATTGGTCCCCCTCGGGTTCAAGTGCAACCCATCCTTTCTGTACAGGTCCCACCTTCCCCAAATGAAGTCCCAATGATCCAGAAACTTGAATCCCTGCCCTCTGCACCAGTCTTTCAGCCACGCATTTATCCTCCACCTCGCTCCATTCCTACTCTCACTGTTGCGTGAAAGACTTGATAGAGGTCTTTAAAATTATGAGAGGGATAGACGTGGTGAAGTTGACGTGGATAAGCTTTTCTCACTGAGAGTAGGGAAGATTCAAACAAGAGGATATGACTTGAGAATTAAGGGCAGAAGTTTAGGGGTAACATGAGGGGGAACTTCTTTACTCAGAGAGTGATAGCTGTGTGGAATGAGCTTCCAGTGAAGGTGGTGGAGGCAGGTTCGATTTTATCATTTAAAAATAAATTGGATAGTTATATGGATGGGAAAGGAATGGAGGGTTATGGTCTGAGTGCAGGTATATGGGACTAGGGGAGAATAAGTGTTTGGCACAGACTTGAAGGGCCGAGATGGCCTGTTTCCGTGCTGTAATTGTTATATGGGTATATGGTTATATGGATTACTTGTCTTCATATAAGCTGTGACAAAATGAAAATCTAAAATGGGAAAATATTTTAGACCATAAGACATAGGAACAGAATAAGGTCATTCAACCATCAAATCTACTTCGTATTTTGTTTCAAATGAAAATAAAAGAGCTGCAGATGCTGGAAATCTAAAATAAAAAGAAATGCTGGAAATACTCAGCAAGTCAGGCAGCATCTGCAGAAAGGAAACAGAGTTAATGTTTTGGGAGGAACTGCAGATGCTGGTTTAAACCAAAGACAGGCACAAAAAAGCTGGAACACCTCAGCGGGTCAGGCAGCATCTCTGGAGAAAAGAAATAGGAAAAGTTTGCCTGTTCCGCTGACTTAGTCCAGTCTTTCAGTCCATCTTCGGATGGTGCATTGTTCGGACACAACAACGTTAATACATTATCTGGTGTTTTGTGTGTGTCCCCATGTTTCAAAAGTGATTTACTATGGCTGCCAATGCCCTGAGTCATCTGTCCCCGCGGCCGGGGTGGGGGGTAAATGTGTGTGGGAGCTTGTTGCGTGCGTTACACAGGCAACCAGACGGTAATAAATAAAACCTGTGCTTCATGTTCGGGTGGGGGGGGGGGGGGGGGGGTCAGAGGGGGGGGGAGGAGATCTATTAGGAGCCCCAAGTTAATACTGACTGGGAAGATCTGAAAAAAAGGACTTCAACCTAAAACATCAACTTTGTTTCTGTGGATGCTGTGTGAAGTACTTCTAGCCTTTCTCTATTTATATAAGTTTTCATTAGATTGTTTAAAATATCACATAGTTTTGGGGGGGATCAACACAGCATTAAACGAATAAAGAGCATGAAATGTGTCAACTCATATTTGACACTGATTCAAGGAGTTGGTTTAAACATTTTCTGTCTGTGTCTAAGATAACAAATTTGGTTAGTGCTCAGAGCTTGATGTTTAACAATAACTAAAATATATATTCTGATAACTGCTTTTATAAATTACTGAAGTACCTTTGAGCATGATTAAACTGCTGACTCAAACAATTCTGAATCACCAGTTTTTTTAATGCAAGTTTTTTTTTTTAACCTGTACAAGACAAGGTGAAGAACTAAGGGAAGGAAACGTAAGCCAAAAGTCCATGTTTCTAAACAAAAGTCATACATTATCAGAGAGCAGACATGTGATTCAGCAAAATGAAAACATGGAAACGTAAGGAAACGTAAAGAAACTGCTCTCACCCCAACCATGGACTGTTTACCCTCCTATCATCCGGGAGGCGCTACAGCTCTCTCCGTTGCTGAACCAGCAGGTCGAGGAACAGCTTCTTTCCGGGGGCTGTCACTCTACTCAACAACGTACCTCGGTGACTGCCAATCACCACCCCCCCCCCCCCCCGGACACTTATTATTATTTATTCAAATCGTTTGCTATGTCTCTCTTCCAGGGAGATGCTAAATGCATTTTGTTGTCTCTGTACTGTACACTGACAATGACAATTAAAATTGAATCTGAATCTGAATCTGAATCTGAATCTGAAAAGGAAGTTTATATGTACTGATTTTATGGGAAAAATTCAACCACAAGAAAATGAAATGTCATTGATTGCTTCTTCTGCATTTTCTTCTGCACTGATGATTTTTACTCGATGGTTGCAAAGTTAACGACGGTAGCATTAACGACTACTTTTCACTTGAGTTCTTCATTCCACTCCCATCCAGACCTGGGCCCTTGGGATCCTCTGTTGATCTAAAGGAGTCATAGAGCCATAGAGTGATACAGTGTGGAAATAGGCACTTCAACTCAACTTGCCCACACCTGACCCGCTGTGTTACTCCAACATTTTGTGTCTATCTTCTCTGTGCTACAATTTGATTGGATACCTTGGAGAACAAGCATTCCACTGTATCTATATACACGTAACAATACATAAACCATCCAACCATTGATAATGCTCTTCCCATATATACTTCCTTACATTTTATTTTTTTGTTCCATTACTGTCTCCATTTTACCCTGCATCAGCATCATCAGTCCTTTTGTGATTTAATTGCTCCCCCATCCACAATGCCCATTCTATTATAGACCATCCTTTCCAGAGGACAGCTCTTTGCGAGCGGCAGTGTGAGTCTTTGGCTCGAGAGTCTTCGGAGGGGAGACCACGCAATACGCTTGAGAGGCTAAGGATTCTGGGAGAGGCAAAGAGGTTTGCCACGCACTGCAAGGGAGCAGTGGACCAGACAGGAAGAGCGGACGGAATTACCACTAGACAGCCAAACCAGTAGGTAATTTACGGCTGGGGTGAGTACTTTCCCATTTATAGGAGGTAGGATTATATAAATAAGGGGTGTATCAATACAGTAGGGGATTCTTAAATAGGACCAGTTAATTACTTATATAAGATGGGCGGTCAGGAGATGTGCCAATACTGCGAGATGTGGGAATTTGTCGACACCATTGATGTAGAAGATCCCTACAGCTGCAGTAAGTGTTTGAGGCTAGAGGAACTCCAGCTCCGCATTGATGAGCTGGAGACCCAACTTCATACGCTGCGGTACATCAGGGAGGGGGAGTATTACCTGGATGTTTTGTGCCAGGGGATGGTCACACCGACCAGTTTAACTAATTCAGTAGGCAGTGAGCAAGGAAAGGAAGGTGGGAGGAGATAAAAATTGTTTGTTGTCATGCACACTTGTCATCAGCCCGCCAGGGAATTTGTGTGTGTCCCCATGTTTTAAAAGTGATTTACTATGGCTGCCAATGCCCCGAGCCGTCTGTCCCTGCGGCCGTGGTGGGGGGTGAATCACACGGTGTGGGTGTCAGGGGGTAAATCACCCCGTGTGTGGATTGGGGTCCAGGAGTCGGGGGGCGGGGGGGGGGGGTGTTGAATCACCCTGGCGTGGGGTGGGGGGTTGGGGTCCGATGGCAGTGATCCCGGACAGTGACTCTGGGTGGGCGGAGGGACCAGCCTGTCCCACACCTCTGCTCCACCCGGCGCTGCCGACACACAGCCCGTCACAGTGTGGTCGCACAGAGGAGACGAGGCGGAGGGCGGCCATGGCCGTGGGAGAGTGGGGGCTATCCCGAGGGATGCGCTCCTTCGGCCGCTTACAACTTGGTGCTCGGGTTCAGAGTGCCCAGTTGCCTATGGCTTGTGTGGGAAAATGACCCCCATCCTCGCGTCTCCACTGGCCAGTGATGTGATGGACGCATGGGCCTGGACCAATCACTGCCAAGTCCCACCTCCCCGTCGGCGTCATGTCTGTTATTTGCTGAGCGGCGGCCATTCGGTTAGTTGGCTTGTAGGCGATGCAGCCTTTGTGTTAGTTGGTGTTTCATCAGACGGCCTTTCAGAGAGTTGCTTTTGGGCGACGCAGCCTTTCGGTTAGTTTGCATTTAGGCATCCCACCCTTTCGGTTAGTTGGCGTTTCGGCTTTGTACGCTTTAGGTTATTTGGCGTTTCGGCTTAGTTTCTGTTCGGCTATTTGGCTTCCACTTATTTGCTTCGGCTTCTTGTCCTTTGACGCCACGTTCGGGTACCAGAGAAATCAATATTCATACTACAGGGTTGGGATCTGCCCAAGTTAATAATTGACTGGGAAGATCTGAAAAAAGGACTTCAACCTAAAACATCAACTTTGTTTCTGTGGATGCTGTGTGACTGAGTACTTCTAGCCTTTTCTCTATTTATATAAGTATTTCATCAGATTGTTTAAAAGTATTCACATAGTTTTGCAATTATCATTGAAACCATTAATGGATCAACACATGCATTAAACTAATAAAGAGCATGAAATGTGTCAACTCATATTTGACACTGATTCAAGGAGTTGGTTTAAACATTTTCTGTCTGTGTCTAAGATAACAAATTTGGTTAGTGCTCAGAGCTTGATGTTTAACAATAACTAAAATATATATTCTGATAACAGCTTTTATAAATTACTGAAGTACCTTTGAGCATGATTAAACTGCTGACTCAAACAATTCTGAATCACCAGTTTTTAATGCAAATTTTTTTTTTAACCTGTACAAGACAAGGTGAAGAACTAAGGGAAGTAAACGTAAGCCAAAAGTCCATGTTTCTAAACAAAAGTCATACATTATCACAGAGCAGACATGTGATTCAGCAAAATGAAAACATGGAAAAGGAAGTTTATATGTACTGATTTTATAGGGAAAATTCAACCACAAGAAAATGAAATGTCATTGATTGATTCTTCTGCATTTTCTTCTGCACTGATGAGTTTTACTCGATGGTTGCAAAGTTAACGACGGTAGCATTAACGACTACTTTTCACTTGAGTTCTTCATTCCACTCCCATCCAGACCTGGGCCCTTGGGATCCTCTGTTGATCTAAAGGAGTCATATAGTCATAGAGTGATACAGTGTGGAAATAGGCACTTCAACTCAACTTGCCCACACCTGACCCGCTGTGTTACTCCAACATTTTGTGTCTCTGGGCTACAATTTGATTGGATACCTTGGAGAACAAGCATTCCACTGTATCTATATACACGTAACAATACATAAACCAACCAACCATTGATAATGCTCTTCCCATATATACTTCCTTACCTTTTATTTTTTTGTTCCATTACTGTCCCCATTTTACCCTGCATCAGCATCATCAGTCCTTTTGTGATTTAATTGCTCCCCCATCCACAATGCCCATTCTATTATAGACCATCCTTTCCTTTTCCTTTTTTCACATGTTTTCAGCATCTTAAAATGTAATCTCATTTCACATAAATGATTGTTCAGCCCCACTCTCCTCAGATGTTGCCGGCCCTGTTGAGTACTCCCAGCATCCCCTGTTTCTATGCTACTTCTATGCTATTATTATTGGTTATTATAGATGGGTCATGATTTTCCAAGTTCTGACTCTCTGTTGGATTAGGTATGGTTTCCCATTTGCAGGAAAACAGATTTTGGGATCACTATATTGATATACATAACATATGAGGCCATGTTATTCTGTAAGGATAATGTACTAATCATTCTAATATCACGAGAGGCACGATGGCACAGCAGTAGAGTTGCTGCCTTAGAGTGCCAGAGACCCAGGTTCAATCCTGACTATCGATGCTGTCTGTATGGAGCTTGTACATTTTCCCCATGACCACATGGGTTTTCCCCGTGTGGCCTGGTTTTCTCCCACACTCCAAAGACGTACAGATTTGTATGTTAATTGGCTTCGGTAAGAATTGTAAATTGTCCCTAGTGTTTAGTATATGCTAGTTTAACGGGAATCTATGGTCAACGCAGACCTGGTGGGTGATTGAGGCATAACAACGTTTGAAAGACATTTGGACCAGGTTCATAGGTAGGAACATTGAGGGGAATATGGGTCAAATGCAGACAGATGGGGCAGGCGTAGATGGGACATGATGGGCAACATGGACAAGTTGGGCTGACGGGCTTATTTCCATGCTGTATGGCTCTATAAGTGCCATGGAGCACCACCTGCAGAAGCATTGCGCTGCATCACAATCTTCAACCTTGTGACCTGGTATATCCAACACTCTGCCTTTTAAGGCAGGTGGATACCCTAGTTTAAAGAGATGTCAAGCACACCTAAATTAATTGCCATCTTGATGCGACAGCATCATAACGCAACATGCTAATTAAATTGAGGAAGAAGTGCTTCATAGACAAGGCAAGGAAATCCAAAAACCAACAATGTCAAAGGTCAACAGTGCTTCCACAAGCAGTCATGAATGGCAATGGATAATTAATGGGTGGTGATGGCCTCGAGAACATCACCATCCTCAATGATGATGTGTCTGAAAATTTGAATAAAAGGGTTTGTAACCCATCACCATGGAAGTTCTGGGGAAAATTTATCTTAGCTTACTTCCATTATCTCCACCACACGAGTCATCAGTCTTTTCTCATCTGATTCATTGACAGAATATCATGAGATTGCAAATTCTATAGGCGTCAAACCTATTTCAGGACTGGCAGGGCCATTAACCATGATTTTACAGCGCAACTAAAACACTGCTTCTATCCGCCAAATTGGGAAATGATCCAGCAGATAGGATAAATCCAATCAAAGCAATTACCATCATATCAATATACTTGCAACCGCAAAACGATGATGGCTTTAACCGGGCTGGCACAGTGACGCAGTGGTAGAGTTGCTGCCTTACAGCGCCAGAGGTCCGGGTTCAATCCAGACTCCGGGTGCTGCCTGATGAAGTTTGTACGTTCTACTCCTGACATGCATGGGTTTTCTCTAAGAGCTCCGGTTTCCTTCCGCTCTCCAAAGACATGCAGGTTTTTAGGTTAATTGGCTGGGTAACATTGTAAATTAACCCTAGTGTGTGTAGGATACTGTGTGTGTATGGGGACTGCTGGGCAGCGTGGACTCAGTGGGCCGAATGGCCTGCTTCTGCACTGTATCTCTAAATTAAACTAAACTATTACCATTATCAAATGATGTTTATTCATTAATAAACTGTTCAGTGATGCCTGTGTTTTGGTTCTATGAGGAACAGTGAGTGATGGATGTCATTACAACCTTGGGTTCTGACGTGCCAAAGATGTTTGCGCCATTAATAAGGCACAAATCAGATGTGATGTAATACTTGTTACTTGTCTGAATACGTCTAATTACAACAATACCCAGACACCTAGGACAAAGCACAATGTTTCATTTGGTAACCTATCCATCACCTTAACTTCTTACTGCTCTACTACTGGGACACTATGGCAATAACGTGCACTATATACCAGGTGCATTACAACATCTTCCCAATGTTTTCTTTAGTGCACCTTCTAATCAAATGTAGGTCCCTTACAGTCAGAGACAGGTGAATTTATAATGGGAAACAAGGAAATAGCAGACCTGTTAAGTTGAGTATTTAGGTTCTGTCGTCACTAAGGAAGACACAAACAATCACCCAGAAATACTAGGAGACCGTGGATCTAGTGGGTGGGAGGAACTGAAGGAAATCCACATTAGTCAGGAAATGGTGTTATGTAAACTGTTGGGACTGAAAGCAGATAAATCCCCAGGGCCTGATGGTCTGCATCCCAGAGTACTCAAGGAGGTGGCCCTGGAAATTGTGGATTCATTGGTGATCATTTTCCAATGGTCTATAGACTCTGGGTCAGTTCCTGTGGACTGGAGGGTAGCTAATGGAACTCCACTTTTTAAGAAAGGAGGGAGAGAGAAAACAGGGAATTATAGACCAGTTAGCCTTACATCGGTAGTGGAGAAGATGCTTGAGTCGATTATTAAAGATGTAATAGCTGCGCATTTGAAAAGCAGTGACTGGATCGGTCTGGAATTTTTTGAGGATGTAACAAGTAGAATGGATAAGGGAGAGCCAGTGGATGTGGTGTATCTGGACTTTCAAAAAGTTTTTGATAAGGTCCCACACAAGAGATTAGTGTGCAAAATTAGAGTACATGGCATTAGGGGTAGGGTATTGACATGGATAGAGAACTGGTTGGCAGACAGGAAGCAAATAATATGAATTAACCAGTCCTTTTCAGAATGGAAAGCAGTGACCAGTGGGTGCCGCAAGGCTCAGTGCTGGGACCCCAGTTATTAACAATATATATTGACGATTTAGATGAGGGAATTAAATGTAACATCTCCAAGTTTGCGGAGATGCGGTGGCTAAGTGAGCCGCGAGCAGAATGCTATGAGGCTGCAGGGTGACTGGATAAGTTGGGTGAGTGGGCAGATGCATGGCAGATGCAGTATTAAGTGGATAAATGTGAGGTTATCCCTTTGTTGGCAAGAACAGGAAGGCAGGTTATTATCTGAATGATGAAAGAAGGAACTGCAGAGGTAATAGCAAATTCAGGTCAAAGTTCATGGACACTACTGATTACTTCTGTGCAATTCCTCAAAATGATAATTACGTTATGGTGCCTTCCAGTGATTTTTTTTTAAGGTACAGCAGGCAGTGAAGAAAGCTAATGGCACGTTGGCCTTCATTGCGAGAAGATTTGAGTTTAGGAGCAAGGAGGTCCTACTGCAGTTGTACAGGGCCCTGGTGTGACCGCAGCTGGAGTTTGGTGTGCAGTTTTGGTCTCCTATTTTGAGGAAGGACATTATTGAAGAGTGCAGCGTAGGTTCATCAGGTTAATTCCCGGGATGACGGGACTGACACATGATGAAATAATGGCTCGACTGGGTTTGTATTCACCGGAATTTTGAAGGATGAGAGGGAATCGTTAGAGACATATTAAATTCTTAAAGGATTGGACAGGCTAGATGCAGAAAAAATGTTCCCGATGTTGGGGTAGTCCAGAAGCAGGGTTCACAGTTTAAGAGTAAATGGTAGTCCAATTAGGACTGAGATGAGGAAGAACGTTTTCACCCTGAGAGCTGTGAATCTGTGGAATTCTCTGCCACAGAAGGCAGTGGAGGCCGATTCACTGGATGTTTTCAAGAGGGAATTAGATTTAGCTCTTAGGGCTGAAGGAATCAAGGGATATGGAGAAAAAGCAGGAACGATGTACTGAATTTAGATTATCAGCCATAATCATATAGATGATTTGATACCCAGAAGAGCAAGGAATACCAGCAGTTCCCATTTCTCTTACAAGTCATCTACCTTCCTCACTTAAATACATTGTTTGTCACTGGGTTAAAAACATTCAACTCTATTCTGCGCCCTATCACGTATCTATACACTGTAATGGCTCAATTGTAATCATGCATTGTCTCTCTGCTGACTGGATAGCACGCAACAAAAGCTTTTCACTGTACCTCAGTACACCACAAACTAAATTGAACTGAACTGAGCCGTACAGTGGGAGCGTTTTCCACAGAAATATTACAGTGATACAAAAAGGCGGATATCCACCACCTTCTCAAGGACAATTACGGATGGGGATGAAATGTTGGCCTTGCTCAGATTCTGTGAATTAATAGAAAAAACGTACTGGGCAAAAAAAGACAGGAAGGTCTTAATTGCACAGCTGTCACTCCAAGGCAAAGCCTGTAGTTTAGAAAAATGTACACCCCCCGTAGTTTCCAGTCAGCACCATATTCATCTGGCATTTAAGGGAACGACATTGCAGGTCGGTGCAATTTTAGTTAACTTACCGAGGAATGGACTGTATAATATTATCCGTGCTCGGAAAGCATATTGGCCTGAAATTTTCCATTTGAACTTTCAGCAACAGACAAATAATGGGGGATAATTTTTCATTCTGTCTTTAAATGAGAGGAAGCAGTGAAAATGTTCATAATTGATTGCCAAGGGAGGACTCAGTGACATTTTCTTATAGATGGCTGCAGTGAAACTGTTCATGGTTGAATGTCACTCTGGTACATGGCAGACTGCCTTTCATGAAAAAGAGAGATAGTTATTTCATCCCCACCTCCACATAAAATTAAATGGAAATGTGTGTTTTAGCACAGGCATAGCCTCGAAAATATCCAAGCATTCACTATATTTTATTTTAAGCGCGAGTATTTTTCTATTCCATCAATTTGTGGTTTCATTGAAGATAACAGGAAGTGAGGAAAAATGAAAGTTTGGTTTAAAATGCAGACAAGAATGTCTTTCTGCTTGACAGCCTGTAACATTTCCACGCACTGCACTTTGCATGGCAGAGTAGCTGCTTGTAATAGAATGCTCGCACAGTGGAGGTTAATTATTTTTCAGCTCCAGCAAAATAAATTCCCTGTCAGGTAAAGTGATGGGAATGTGCCCCTTTTACTATATTCACCTGTGCTTTTAATTTGCTGCTAATTTCTGACACATTTAAGAGGAACATTTAGTATCTGATCTGCTGTACAGCAAAAGCCTCCCAGGTATAGTCACGGTGTATGCTAATACAGCAGCGTATTCACTTCTCCCCAGTGCATTGCAGGGAAGATTAACTGACCTGTCTTCCGCTTTAAAGAGCAAGCTAAAGCCTCACAGGAGAGGGAACGATTGGCTGCAGAAGGGCAAAATGTGGCAATAGAGCATACGATGATGAAAATGAATGATGCAAATAGCTATCTGCACATTGTAAAAACAGTTCAACTTAGCTCCGGTCACATCTAATATTGAATCTGCCACCACTCACAAAATATATAGCACATTTTTGATGTTAAGCAAGGTTTATGTACAGTCACATGGGCCGTAGAGTTAGAAGCGTTACCTATAAAGTCAAGACTTGAATATGCAAGTAAACCAAGATTTATTCTGGAGACTATGGAAATAAAAGAGGCTAAAAATCAGATGTGGCACTTGCTATATAGCTTGGGGACAATGAAATACCAGAGGTGAGAAAAAGAATTACCAGCCCAGACAGGGTCTGTCAAAGCCAATAGTAGCTACTTTATGATTTCTTACGAGGTCTGATTCTACATCAAATGCAATAGGCTGCAAAAGAAAAGATTCTGCACATATAACATCATTAGAATTTCAGTGAACATTGCTTGTGATTGATTCCGCAGATGCGATTTTCAGAATATAAGGTTGTAGCAGCATTAGTGGGCTTCAGGTGAAATGTTAGCACCTGTATAAACTAATCAAGGATCGTGTTATAATCTAACGTGAAAATATAAAGTTGGCTGATTATTTTGCTTTTAAGACCACCCCAGCTCATTCTACCATGTGTCATTTTCCATCACGGCTTCACACTTCCTGGAACCAAGCTCATGACACGAATAGAACAATACCACAATCACATTAATATAATCCTCAAACCTGAATGACCTGTGCTCCAAACTGTCTGGGAAAAAAAGAACAGAGTTCTGAAAAAAAGAAACCATATCTTAATCTACTGTCATAAATAATTTTTATTCCCTGGCTACTGGTGGCAAGTAGTCATTTGGAAGCAGCGTCTCTTTTGTAATTCAGCACATCATGCTCGCAATCAACATTGGATGCAGCTCTGATTAGTTAATTTGGGGTTTTGCTTTTCACTTTATCTTGGCATTAAAAAAGTTGCTTGAAAATTGCTGTGATTTGCCGAGGTAATAGCAATTTCAGGTCAAAGATCATGGACACTACTGATTACTTCTGTGCAATTCCCCAAAATGATAATTATATTATTGTGCCTTCCAGTAATTGTTTTTGTAGATAAAAAGATGGTGGTACGCACCTTTAATATACATATGTGTCATGTGAGCAGAAAATAAATATTGGTGTGTAGGAAGGAACTGCAGATGCTGGTTTAAATCGAAGATTAGACACAAAAAGCTGGAGTAACTCAGTGGGACAGGCCGCATCTCTGCAGCGAAGGGATGGGTGACGTTTCCTTCAGGTTGAGACCCTTCTTCAGACTTGTTAGGGATAAGGGAAACGAGAGATATAGATGTTTAATTTTTTTGAAGGCGCTCACCAACTCACCAGCGAACACATTTTTTAAGCAAAATTTCTGGTTGGGATAATGTAGGTTATAAATCATGATTTGATGTGTTTTAAAACAGATTTTCTCATGCTTCACCATTTAAAATATCATTGGCAATCAAGTTTTTCCTGAATGCAACCATTTCTATTCAAAACATTTGATGTACCTCAAACAATGTAAATAATACTTGGGACCATAAGATCAACACATCAATGATTGCCAGTCCTTTCCAATACATAACTTCTGATATTGAGCTTCATATTGATGCTTGACCAACTCCAAGGGATCTCACAACTGGTACTCCTTGAGAAAAGGTGGGAGAATCCTTCACATCGAAATGTCAGCAGTAACCCAATGTTGATTATGATACCACCTTACCTACACTGCCTTGGTATGAAAACAGGACCAGCATATTGCAGTGAGGAGGAGGGATAAGGATTAAAAAGTAAGGGAAATTTGGATGACCAAGGAGGCTGTAAATTTGATCAAAACAAAAAAGGAAGCACATACAAGGTTTAGGAGGATGATCAGAGAGTGCCTTTGAGGATGGCACAATGGCACTGCTAGTGGAGCTACCGCCTCACGGTGCCAGAGACCCGGGTTCGATCCCAATCTCAGATGCTGACTGTGTGGAGTTTGCACGTTCTCCCTGTGTCCATGTGGGTTTCATCTGGGTGCCCAAATTTCCATCCACATCCCAAAGATGTGTGGGTTTGTAGGTGAATTGGTTGCTGTTTATTACTGCTAGGGAGTGGATGCAGAAGTAGCATAACGTAGTAGTGGTGTGAGCAGGTCAGTGTAGGCAGTTGTGCAAGAGAACAGATTACTGGGGCCTTGGTGAAGATCTTTGCGTCTTTTCTAGTCATGGGCAAGGTCCCAGAGAACTGGAGAGTAGCTAAAGTTGTTCCTCTGTTTAAAAAGAGAAGTAGGGAGAATCCAGGGAATTATGGGTTAGTGAGCTTCACAACAGTACAAAGATAGGTGGAGGGGCAGGGCTCTTTGGAATGTGCAGAAGGATCTTCAGGTGCAGATCCATACCACCCTGAAAGTGGCAACAGCAATAGATAGCGTGGTGACAAAAGAAAATGGTCTGCTTGCTTTCATTGGTCGGGGCATTGAATATAAAGTCAAGATGTCATGATGCAGCTCTATTGGACTTTGATTAGGCTACATTTGGAGTAGCGCGTGCACCCTCATTCGGGGCATTGATTGCCACAATATAGCAAGGATAAGGAGGCTTCGGAAAGGATACAGAGGAGGTTTACCAGAAAGCTGCCTGGATTTTACTTCGGAGTCACGTGAGTGACTACGTGAAGAACCCCGCCAGGATGCATGCATGGCATATTGCTACACGCATTGCAACGAGTCACAGCAGGGGGAACAACGTTCCCCTTAGCGGCAAAATTGAAAGCCGGGAACAGCAGATAAGGAGACTCTGCGTTCCTTCCACTTACCTTACAGGTGGAGTCATGGACCAGATCCATGAAGGCTGCAGGAAAGCTGGCGGGGGAGAACCGCAGAGTTGTGGGCAGCTGGCAGCAGCAGCCAACGGCACGCCAATCTCCCATAATGGGAACAGCTGTGCCCGACTTCGCTCCCGCACCGGCCACGGCCGGGCGGTAGAGCGAAGCAAAAAACCAACAGAGTCGTTGACTCCGATGAGTCCGACTCTGAATAGCCGCGAGCGGCCAGTGCCCGTGAGCATTGGAGCCGGTTGGAGCGGCTTTAGGAGCAACCGCGAGCGGCCAGTGCCCGTGCGCATTGGAGCCGGTTGGAGCGGCTGGGAGCGGGGAACAAAGCAGCCGTGACGGCCAGTGCCCGTGAGCATTGGGGCCGGTTGGAGCGGCTGCAGGAGGACGAGCTTCAAGCAGCCGCGACGGCCAGTGCCCGTGAGCATTAGAGCCAGTTGGAGTGGCTGCAGGATCAGCAGCAGCTGCGAGTGGCCAGTGCCCGAGAGCATCGGAGCCAGCTGGAGCGGCTGTTGTAGCAGGTAAGTGGCAGGGTCCGGGAGATGGAGACTAGGGGGCAACTATTAAGTCCTACAGCAGTACCTCTTGTAGGGCTGCACAGTGTTTCTCCCTCATCAGAGGGGAGTATAGGGGGTCAATTCTGGGCTGAACCTGAACAGGGGTGCAGAACATACCCCTAAGTGCACATGGGGTGCAAGAAAACCTATTGGAAGACTTACCATCAGGGAACTGCAAAACACTGAATGTTCCCAGTGTCAACCAGCGTATTTGAAAACATGGCAGAGCCAGGGACTTGAAACAACAGAAATTTCTGAAAGAACTAACAGCGGGAATTACGGGTTTCGCCCGCACAATAAAAAAAAAAGACATGACACAAGATCACCAGGATGCACTGGCTTTATTTTGCAACTACCAATACGAGTAAACAGCATTAGAAGAAATGCCATCCACCCGGCTTTAGACCCTAATTTGCAGGCCTATGCAAACCTGGAACCTCCAAACCACCAATATTACTATTTGGAGGCAACTTATCAAAACAGGTAAAAGAACTTGACAAAGAGAGTAAAACCCTGGAACTCATTAAAGCAACGTCTAAAAACTACTTCCTGGGGAATGTGCTGACCCTCAACACAGACCCAACTACAGATCCAGACACCGGCACCTCAACGTCCACGGAGGATGCCGAGCAAAGTAACAAACCTACCAATAGTAAGCATGGAGGTAGGTGGGTCTGGTTCCTTACGAGGTTGGTGGAAGATTACAATTCTATCTGGATGCATGGAATAAATTAACTACCGACACTTATATTTTCAGAAGTATAGGGTTATACCATAGAATTTATACAAAACATAATCTTCCAGTTCAGCATGTACCGAACCGAATGTTCGTGCTTACAGGCAAAGAAAAAATCAAAAGCGCATGCTGAACTACAGTGGCCTTATAAAAAAGGAGTAATGGAGGATATCCAACACGAATCACAGGAATTCGTGTCCAAAATCTTTATCATAAACTAGATGGTGGTTGCCACATCATCATAGATTTGACTAATTTGAATACTTTCGTACTATATATTCATTACTAGATGGGAACCATTGTTACTGCTAAGCAATTGATTCCTAGGTTACTACATGGCAAGCATCGTATTAAAAGATGCTTACTATACAGTACCCATTAGAGGTGACCACAGATGTTAATTAACACAATGGATCATCTGCGGTTCACCCTTAACACAATTCACATGTCAGTGACTTTGCCGAAAGAAAAGGTTACAGCCTTAATGGAGGCTTGCAGCAAAACAAAACCATCCATCAGAATGGTAGCAAGAATAATTGGCATTATAGTGGCTGCATTTCCAGCCACACAAACCGGACCTTTACATTATCAAAAATTACAGAGGGCAAACATTTGTGCACTCAAAAATTATGGGGGTCATTCTGACAGACCAATGAAGCTACCAAAAGAGGCCACAATGGAACTAAAATGGTGGAAACATAACATTATGCATTGTTCCGATCCAAACATTATCAGTTTCCTGTCTATGCAACTGCATACTGATGCCAGTGCACTTGGTTGGGGTGCTACCAATTCCATCTCCAGCTGTGGGGGAGATGGAATGCACAGGAGGCATCATTATTACAAACACTGGGCATAAATACCTGGGAATGTTGAGTGCATTCCATGTCTTTGTCATATTGTTCTGGGTTATATAACCAGCATGTTAGACTACAAATTGACAACACCACCATGGTAGCATATATCAACCACTTTCTGTTTACAGGTGTTAATGCCACCTGCTGGATGTTCAGGTTCCTACAGCTTTGAGTTACCTTTCTTGTTAGGCAGGAAGTTGTCATAAACCAGGAAGCCCAGCCCAGGGAGAGTACCGCATGGTATAGGCTGTAATTCCATAGCACAATCTAATGCCATCCTTCCACTCCAGTTTGTTAGACGTTTGTCTGTGAGTAATTATGTTTGTGTAACAGCATCTTTATATTATAAGTTGGAGCTATTGGGGGTTGATGCTGGCACATGTAACTGGGTCCTGAACTTTCTATCACAACGGCAGCAGACAGTCAGGGTGGGCAGTAGGACATCAAAAACCATAGCCGTGAGCACTGGCTCACCCCAAGGCTGTGTTCTAAGCCCCCTGCTGTTTAGTCTGCTTACACCCGACTGTACTGCTAGGCTCAATAACAGCTTCATCAACAAGTTCGCTGATGACACAACAGTGGTGGGTCTCATCAGTGACAATGATGAGTCGGCGTACAGGATGGAGGTGGAGGTGGAGCTGCTCACAGGATGGTACAAATCCCACAACCTCATTCTCAACGTGGGAAAAACTAAGGAGATAGTGGTTGACTTCAGGAGGGCGGGAAAACAACACCATACACCTCTGCACATCGATGGAGCTGATGTGGAAAGGGTCAGCAGCATGAAGTTCCTAGGACTCCACCTGTCAGATGACCTGATGTCCACAACCAACACCACAGCACTGGTCAAGAGAGCCCAGCAGCGACTACACCCTCTCCGAAGACTACGTAAAGTAGGTCTCCCCACTACACATCTACAAACTTTTTATAGGGGGACAATCGAGAGCACATTAACCAACGGCATCACTTCCTGGTTCGGGAGCTGCAAGGGGTACGAACGGCACCAACTTGACAGGATTGTGAAGACCGCTAGCAGGGTTATTGGTGCTCCACTCCCTTTCTTGCTGGACATATACAGGAAGAGATGTATCAACAGAGCCATCTCCATTATCAAAGACCCCTACCACCCATCGCATCACATATTCTCCATCCTGCCATCTGGGAAGAGGTACAGGAGCAGTAGCTGCAAAACCAGCAGGATGCTCCTCAGCTTCTTCCCGCAGGCTATAAGACTGATAAACGGACTTAGCCCCCTGCCAAAGTATCGCACACCAACCATCAACCTGGACACACTGCAGCAGCTGTCGATCAGAACGCCTGTTGATGTTTAGTAGAGAGTAGAGTGTTTAATTTAATTTGTTCATGATATATGTATTTTTATTTCTATTTATTTGTTGTTATTTGTACTGCACACTGAATGGACACTGGTTGAGCAACGCTTTTTTGTTTCCTCTGGGTATGTGAGTACTCAGGAAAATGACAATAAAGATATACTGATACTGATACTGATATGTTACCAACGTTACTGCGCAGGATCGCTATTATTAACAAAGTTAAGAATGTTTCATGTACCCTGGCTGGTTTCTGACATAACAGCACTGTATTTAGTGGTGGCATCATAGTTTATGTTTCTATACCAAGTATATAACGTTACTCAATATGCGTTTTCCCTTTCTGCTTGTATGTTACAGTTTCACAGTTGAATACAGTAAAGAATCAATGACATCTCGTGTCTACGGGTCTTTATTGGATTAATTGTTTAACTTGCTAGATAGCTGGATAGGGACTTCCAGCGAGTCCAGTATAGTGAAAAGACAGCACCACAACAAGCTGTACTACAGGGTGGCTCACATCATCACATTGTCCGTCCACACCTCAACGCCATGGCAACAAGCAACCAAGACAACGCTTCACAGAATGAAGCCAAGTCCCTCAGCGTTCATTCTTACTGCTCTGCAGCCAGCTCCAGTGCCAGCATGGCCGCCCTTAAAGCACGGGCTAAAGCAAAAGCAGCCGAAGCTAGAGCAGCATTCGCTCAGAGAGAGATAGATATGAAGATCGACGCTGCGCGGATACAGGTGGAGATGAGGTCGAGGCTGCGCGGATTCAGGCGACCTTAGAGGCCTTGCAGCAAGAAAAAGAGATGGAAGCAGCCATTGCAGAGGCCGACACCATAGAAGCAGGTTTATTAGCAGAACAAGGGTCACGTGATAGATCACCGAGCCCTGCTCGCCCTCAAAACCAGCACGAGTGTACTCTGGACTACGTCATAGAGCAAGCCAGCATAAAGTCAAGCCAACATGTCACTGATTATGATATCGAGAGCGGTAGCATAGTATTTTGTCCATTGCCGCCCGTTCACCAGACCAAATCTAATCTGGCCAGTACATTTCATAGGCATCACAATCCCAGTAATGTGCAAGGAAACGTGGAGCCTAAATTGGAGGATAGAAAGCCAACGGCAACCTTTCTGCACAGCGGCTCTATCAACTCTCCTCAAGCCACCAACGATACCAATCCCACCACCATGGACCTCGCCAGATACCTTGCCCGTAGCCAGCTCGTTACAACAGGATTGACGGCCTTTAACGACAAGCCTGAGAATTACTGGGCTTGGAGATCCTCCTTCCAAAATGCCATAGCAGGCCTGAGCCTTTCATCCAGAGAGGAGCTCGATCTTTTGGTAAAATGGCTTGGGAAAGAATCCTCGGAGCAGGCAACAAGAATTAAGGCTGTCAACATGAAGAATCCAAAAGCAGGTTTGAAGATGGCTTGGCAGAGGCTCTAAGAAACTTATGGTTCACCCGAGTCTATTGAGCATGCCCTCTTTACCAAGCTCGAGAACTTTCCCTGGATCACCATCAAAGAGCCACACAAGCTACGTGAGCTCGGGGACCTTCTGTCAGAAATTGAAGCGGCAAAGGCTGATGGGTATCTACCTGGTTTGTCTTACCTCGATACCTCCAGGGAAGTTGAACCGATTGTTGAGAAGCTTCCTCATAACATCCAGGAAAAGTGGACCGGCTTTGGGTCCAATTACAAACGCCGCCACCGCATCTCTTTCCCCCCATTTAAAGTGTTTGCTGACTTTATCCGTGCGGAGGCAAAAACCAGAACGGATCCCAGCTTCAATCTTTGCCTCTCTCGTCCAGCAATCGTCCAGAGGGATAACATAGAGAGACATGGTAAAACTCTCGTCTCCGTCCACAGGACACAAGCATCTCCAACAACTCCTGAGACACAGAAATCCAGTGACCCATCAAAGCTGTGTCCCATTCATGCCAAGATTCATCCATTAAAGAAGTGCAGAGCCTTCAGAGAAAAGAGCCTGGAAGACCGCAAACACTTCCTTAAGGAACATTCCATTTGTTTCCGCTGCTGCTCCTCCAGTAGTCATTTCGCCAAGAACTGTACAGCAGAAGTGAAATGTACCGAGTGCAACAGTGACAGACACCTCTCCGCTCTACATCCAGGCCCAGCCCCCTGGAAGTCCGAGCCATCTCCCCCCGCATCCAAGCATGGCAGGGAGGAAGAGGTAGCAGTAAACCAGGAGATCACCTCCACATGCACAGAGGTGTGCGGTGATGGGGTCAGTGCGAGAGCGTTCGCTAAGATATGCCTCATCTGAGTCTAACCAGAAGGACGTCGCCAAGAGGCACGCAGGATGTACGCCATCTTAGATGAACAGAGCAACCACTCTCTTGCAACATCTGAGTTTTTCAATATCTTTGAGATCAAAGGAAATCTTAAGCCATATTCACTGCGGACATGTGCCGGGCTCAAGCAGACTGCAAGTAGACCAGCCTGCGGCTACATGGTGGAGTCTGTGGACGAGAAGATATTGCTCCCTCTTCCTCCACTCCTAGAATGTAATCAAGTGCCTAACATCCGCGCCGAGATCCCCACTCCCAATGCTGCTCGTCACCACAGCCATCTCAGATGCATTGCCAACGCGATTCCTCCACTGGACCCAAATGCCAAAATACTGCTCCTATTGGGAAGAGATATTCTGCAGGTGAGGAAACTAATTAACGGTCCCAACAATGCCCCGTACGCCCAGAAGCTGGATCTGGGATGGGTAGTTGTTGGCGATGTAGATCTTGGTGGAGCACATAGACCTACCCAAGTGGAGGGACGCATTCCAGGATCTACAGATGCGACAGATTCCACGGCCCTACACCACATTCTCAAAGTTGAGCATGCTACAACAGGAGCTCTATCTGTTCTCGGACGCATCAGGCAAGCCAAGATACGCAGTTGCCTATCCGAGGGTCATCACCGAAGACGGAATAACGGAGGTGGGTTTCATCTTTGGCAAAGCAAAGCTAGCAACCCAGCCAGAGCTCATTATTCCAAGACTAGAATCGTGCGCAGCGGTCTTGGCTGTCAAAATCGCAGAGACGATTGCGAAGGTATGGACGACATCCCCTACCACACGGACAGCAAAGTAGTACTGGGGTACATCTGTAACCAGTCGAGGCGATTTACACATGCGTCCACAGCCGTATCCAACGCATCCATCAGTTTTCGCCATCTCATCAGTGGAGGTTCGTTCCCACGCACGACATCCCAGCTGACCCCGGGTCACGGTCCGTCCCAGAAGCTCTACGTCCGCCCAATCACCAAAGTGGTTCTCCTCCTGTCTCCCGAGGACTCTGAGGGTTAAATGGGAAATTTGCATGGGGTCTGGGAGACCCCAGGCGGGGAGTGTGCTGGACCACTTTCTGTTTACAGGTGTTAATGCCACCTGCTGGATGTTCAGGTTCCTACAGCTTTGAGTTACCTTTCTTGTTAGGCAGGAAGTTGTCATAAACCAGGAAGCCCAGCCCAGGGAGAGTACCGCATGGTATAGGCTGTAATTCCAGCGCACAATCTAATGCCATCCTTCCGCACCAGTTAGTTAGACGAATTGTCTGTGGGTAATTATGTTTGTGTAACAGCATCTTTATATTATAAGTTAAGAATGTTTCATGTACCCTGGCTGGTTTCTGACATAACAGCACTGTATTTAGTGGTGGCATCATAGTTTATGTTTCTATACCAAGTGTATAACATTACTAAATATGCGGTTTCCCTTTCTGCTTGTATGTTACAGTTTCACAGTTGAATACAGTAAAGAATCAACGACATCTCTTGTCTACGGGTCTTTATTGGATTAATTGTTTAACTTGCTAGATAGCTGGATAGGGACATCCAGCAAGTCCAGTATACTGGGCATAAACAACCTGGGAATGTTGAGTGCATTCCATGGTTTTGTCATATTGTTCTGGGTTATATCACCAGCATGTTAGACTACAAATTGACAACACCACCGTGGTAGCATATATCAACCATATGGGTGGAAACATATCGACATCATGTGACAATCTGGCCAACACAATTTGGCAATAGTGTATCCAGAGAGATATTTGGATATCAGCTACCTACTTGCCAGGTAAACTGAATTAGTGGCAGACAACAGGTCACGCTAATTCTATGAAAACACTGAATGCAGGTTGGATAAAAAATGTATTGCTGAAATTACAGCACAGTATGGAACACCAGATAGCGACCTATTCGCATCCATGCTCTCACCAGTTATCGAATTATGTTCATGGGAACCAGAACCTGGGGCAGTGGTACAGATGCATTTTCGCTGCATTGGGGGATTATTTATTTATGCATTCCCCCTCCTTCTGCCTCATCAGTCGGGTATTTAGGAATATACAGTAGACTCCGCATCTGGTATTTTGATAGTACCCGATTGGCCTACTCAACCATGGGTCCCGGTGATACACGACATGGTTTTAGAACCATGCATCACCATCCATCATAGACCTAATTTACTGGTTCTTCCCGCAACAAGGGGAAGTTACCCATGTCATAATTATATAAACCTATTAATTTATAGAGTTGAAAGCACCTCTACTACACCTGGGACTGACGGACCGAATAGTGGATATTATTTCAGCGGCCCACAGACAGTCCACCAAAAAACAGTACTTGGTGTCATCAAGAAATGGGAAGTACTGTCACAACAATAAACATCACCCACAGATCTATGAACATCCCGTCTGTTCTGCAATTCCTGGCAAGCCTCCATTACGATGAGAGGCTCAGTCATAGTGCCATTAACTGCGCCAGAAGTGCTCTGTTAACATACCTGTGGCAAGGAACAGAGCGGCATTCTGTTGGGACACACCCTGGTAACCAAACTCATGAGGGGCATTTTAATGTTAATCCCCCAAGAACCAGGTACTCCCAAATATGGGATGTGAGCATTGTACTGACCATGTTAAGAAACTGGTCTCCAGCTACAGCTCTGTCCCTACAGAAACTGACTATGAAAACAGTCATGCTGATGGCCTTGGTCACGGCACTAAGGGTCCAGTCGCTACAGAAACTAAGGCTGGACAACATGATTATTTCCTCTGGAAATTTAACTTTTCACATCAATGAAATAGTCAAACAGAACAGCCAGGGGTCAGCAGACCTAAAAAACAGAATTCAGGGCCTATCCGACAGATGGTCGTCTCTGTATTGTAACACACTTACTATTATATATGGAGTATACTAAGATCATCAGAGGGAAAGAAATGTCACTTTAATCAGCTACAAACAGCCATTCAAAGCAGTGACAGTCCAGACCATCTCTAGATGGCTAAAAAAGGTCCTAATAAAGGCTGGAGTAGACACTAGCATTTTAAAATCTCACTCCTGGGCTGCAGCTACATCGGCAGCTATGAAGTTGGACGTTCCTATGGACCAAATCCTCAAGACAGCAGGATGGTCAACGGAGGAAACTTTCCAACGACTTTATAACAAACCAGTCATTGAATCTGGAACATTTGCAGAAACAAATTTAAGTTCTGTAATATAATTTACCCCATAAATAGGGGCAATAATTGGTGTTAATATATTTATCGTTGGGTTTCAATATCGTATTGATGTCTAATGATGTTAACTCTATTCTCCCCATAATCAAGGCAGATGTGATGCATGGACTCGTTTTCACGGCATGAAATCACAGAGCTTTAAAATCTTCACGTAGTCACTCACGTGACTCCGAAGTAAAATAGTAAGATTAAACGAGAACTTACCAGTTTGAAGTTTGATTGTTATTTTATGAGGAGTAACGTTGAGGGAATACGTGCCCTCCGCTCCCACCCTTGATCATATACTCAACTGGTATCTCTTCTCTAATCTTACTATGTTTAGTCATTACAGTTATCTGTGATTTCACACCGCTGCTTTGAAGAATGACACGCATGCGTCCTGGCGGGGTTCTTCACGTATTCCCTCAATGTTACCCCTCATAAAATAACGGTCAAACTTCAAACTGGTAAGTTCTCATTTAATCTTACTATTATCTTAGCTACAAGGATTTTCTCTAGACATTGAGGGGAAACAAGAATAGAAGTATATATAATTATGAGAGGCATAGTCACAATAGAGGCATTTAAGAGACTTGTATTTAGTTTAGAGATGCAGCATGGAAGCAGGCCATTCAGTCCACCGAGTCTGCGCCAACCAACAATCATGTATACACTAGCTCTGTCTGAAACACTAGGGACAATTTACAGAGGACAATTAACCTACAAACCTGCACGTCTTTGGAACGTGGGAGGAAACTGGAGCACCCAGAGCAAACCCATGCAGTCACATGAAGAAGGTACAAATGCCATACAGCCAGCACCTGTAGTCAGGATTGAACTCAGATCTCTGGTATTGTAAGGCAGCAACTCCACTGTTGAACCACCATGCCGTGCTCTCATTTGGATACGCATATGGATATGCAGGAAATGGAGGGATATGGATAATGTGCTGGCCGATAAGAGTTGGTCTTGGCATCATGTTCAGCACTGACATTGTGGGCTGAAAAGCCTGTTCTTGTGCTGTACTATTTATGTTCGATGTTCTATGATGTGTTTTCCAACTGAACAAATCCATTTGTGTTCAATTGAATAATATCAATCCAAGCTGTAACACTTTGAATAGTCTTTACCACAATAGTGAGTTACATAAGATCTGTCAATTTCATTACCAATTTGTCTCAGAGAGACTGATTAATGTATTAACATCAAATTTTGCATTTCCAGAAAGATGTTGTTAAATATAGTTAATAATAATAAGCAATAATAAAAATAATTAAAAATTAAATGTCACAGACTTCAAATATTATTTCAGCTTTCTCTGCACAGATTCTGTCGACCCAATTATTTCAGTGTTTGTCTGTTTTTATTGCAGATTCCAGCAGCCTCAGAGTTATATTATTAAATATGTGGTGTGTCACTTTCTAAAAGCAGCAGCACACTCAAAATGAGTTCTCAAGGGAGTGAAAGTTAAGGGCAGCTAGTTAGATTGGCAAAAGATGGGAAGTGTTGCTCCATTAGAGTTGTTGCTGGGAGAACTTTTATTCACAATAATGATTGTGAATCAGAAGCACCAATCCAATGGTTGAAGTATTGGGCTGGGGTGGAAACATAGAAACATAGATAGAAAATAAGTGCAGGAGGATGCCGTCCGGCCCTTCGAGCCTGCTCCGACATTCATTGTGATCAAGGCTGATCATCCACAATCAGTAACTTGTGCCTGCCTTCTCCCCATATCCCTTGATTCCGCTCGCCCCTAGAGCTCTATCTATCTCTTTTAAATGTATCCAGTGAATTGGCCTCTATTGCCTTCAGTGGCAGAGAATTCCACAAATTCACAACTCTCTGGGTGAAAAAGTGTTTTCTCATCTCAGATTTAAATGGCCTCCCCTTTATTCTTAGACTGTGGCCCCTGGTTCTGGACACCCCCATCATTGGGAACATTTTTCCTGCATCTAGCTTGTCCAGTCCTTTTATAATTGTATACGTTTCTATAAGATCCTCTCATCCTTCTCAATTCCAGAGTGTGATATCGCCCCGTACACATTAAATGACCAAGTCCAAAATGAGCAGAATGCGAAGATCAGACTTTTTAGGACACTTGGAAGTTTCAAGATGGCCTGAAAAGTGGCAGCTCTCTGCAGGCCATTCCAGAAGAGGGTCTATTGGGCTAATGTATGTTACGGTTTGATGCATAAGCATTTCAAGCATTTCACTGTATCTCTGTACACATGACAATAAATAAATCATCAAGCCACTGAAGCACTTAATTACAGTGCTTTCTTACCTCTGGACCAGCCACAGTTGGTAAGTCTTCTTGAGTCATAAGTAATAAAGTAAATCCTATGCCAAATGTAAAGCATTTCTGTGTGTTTTGGTGAGTTTAACATTATCCTTTGCAGTATCCATGTTCTTGCACTGACCATTGAGATGCTTCCTTTATAATTCTGGACATTTGTGGGTTGACTCTAATTGATCATCCAGTACATGTTAAACAAAGTATAGGCAGTCTTACATCTAACCAGTCTAAAGTCTAAAGTTTAAGAAGGGTCTCGACCTGAAACGTCACCTATCCATGTTCTCCAGAGATGCTGCCTGACCTGCGGAGTTACTCCAGCACTTTGTGTCGTCTAAGTAGTCTTAGTCTGTTAGAAATTTAAGCTAAGAAAAATAAAGTGGGTACTTATTTTAAGTTGTACATTTTCATTCAATTGTTCTGATCGCCTTTAATACTAATAATTACATCAAACAGCAAAAATCAAATAATTTACTGAAGCTGAGATGTAGTTCTCACAGAGTGGGAGGAGCCATCTTGGGGAACGGCTGCTAACCAGCAGCCATCCGTTTAATTCACTTTTTTTTTGCAGTTTTAGTGAGTCCTGTGCCCTGTTTGTGGGAGAAATAGACTTTTTAATGTGGGGGGGAAGGGGTAACTATATTTCTAGGTCCCTACCTGGTCGGTGAGGCAGCTTTTTCTCCGGGCTGCCCCGTCGACCCGTCCTCGTGGCCTACCAGCGGGCGTGGAGCGCCGTTTCCTGGCGGGGACGGCCCAGCACCTCGGCTTCTGTGGCGGCACAGCGTGGAGCGCTATGGCGGAACGGAGCGGGCGATGCCTTGCCTGGGTCGTCGCGCTGGATCGACGCGCTGGAGCTCCGGTGAGCTGTGACCGCCGAGATAAACACCTCCAGGCTGCGGGTCTGCGGAGCGGAGCGGGGCGGCGCCGACTTTAACATCGGGAGCCTGGGAGCTCCAAACCGGCGCGGCCTTGTCGGCTTCGGAAGCCGCGGTCCCCAGTTAGGAAGCGGCCATTCCAGGTGGCCCAGCCGCTGAAAGGACTCTCCCGACGCCGGGGCAACACCACCCGGACAGAACGGCCAGGAACATCGGGCCTCCGTAGAGGCAATAGCGGAGGCCTCAATAGGCCTGACTTTGGGAGAACTGGGGATGGGGACTGGACATTGTGCCTTCCCCCACAGTGGTATCCATTGTGGGGGGATGATTTTTTGTGTGTAATGTGAATATGTTAGTTTGTGTCCAAGATGGCTGTCGGAAGGGAGAGTGGACGCTGGCGCGCTTTAGCTGCCGCTGCTCCCTCTTCACATTGTGTTTCTGATTTTTTGTCTTTGGAGCGAATTCTGTCTTTAATTTGTGTATTGGTGATGTCCTTATTATTTATTTTATTTTACTCCGACTATATGTTTTTTCTCTCTTGTTAATTTCTGTAAGGTGTCCTTGAGACTTTGAAAGGCGCCCGCAAATAACATTTATTATTATTATTTTTAGTATTGGTTGGATTGTGGGGTTTTGTTTCCAGCACAGGAAGAGGAGTGAGTGGCTGTAAAACTGAGGAGCTACACTGCCACCAAGCGGAAGAATGCAATTACATTGGGACGGCTTTACATAGACAGTTTGCATCACAAATGTAAACATAGAAATATATAATAGGGAAACAGTGACACAAAAGCGTTTAGAAAAGGAATGGATGCAAAATTTGCTTCCAGAATATAAATAATGATATTTTCAAATCATTAAATGAATATTAATCATTCTGTAGATGTGTGCCTTGTGGAAATAGTGAACTATGTTAAAAAACACTTTTCTATATTTGGGTACTGCTTAAGCTACGTTTTGAACGCAGAATGATGAGATTTTTCAGTGAGAAAAAAACCTCCAAAGGGTTATGGCATTTATTAGAAAGAAACAATCCAAAATCCAAAAGGTGAAATGACCCTTTTGATTAAACGTGAGTGAATATTTATTTTTCTAAGTATTAACACTATGATGCTGAATTTAGCTTTCACTTTTGAGACATTAATGGAAATATGTCTCTATATTAATGGAATGAAAATATACATTTTACTGGTATTTCACAATCCTTGGAATTAGGTTATTGCATTGCCCATTTTTTAGCAAAAAATATCCCAAATTCAATCCTTGCTTAATGTAATTGAGCGGAATTGGGAAGAAACTCTGCCTAAAATAATGCTATATAGTTGGATCTGGCAATGTGATACGTGAACAAAGAGAAGCAACAGAACTCTCTGGACCCCCAGTATAAGGTTTTTGCTAAAATTAGTTAGAAACAAAGAAACATAGAAAATAGGTGCCGGGGTAAGCCATTTGGCCCTTCAAGTCAGCACCACCATTCAATATGATCATGACTGATCATCCAATATCAGTACCCCATTCCTGCTTTCTACCCATATCCCTTGATTCCATTAGCCCCAAGAGCTATATCTAACTCTCTCTTGGAAACATCCAGCGAATTGGCATCCATTGCCTTCTGTGGCAGGCAATTCCACAGATTCACAACTCTCTAGGTGAAAAAAGTTTTTCCTCATCTCAGTCCTAATGAAAATGGATCTATTTCATGACCCTTCAATTTCTTGATGGTTACTATCTTAACATTGATGGTCCTAAATCTAATCTCTCAACATACCAAGCATTTGAGCATAATTTAGTCACAATTGTTGTACTGCGAAGTAAGCAGCCTCAGAACCTGAGTGAGAAAATACTCAGCAAGGATATGTGTTCCAGACCCTGGTCCAGTTGCTGTGTAAGTCAAATGAGTTCATGTTGTTCATTTTCCAGCAGGGGCATGTGAGTTTATTGGGATAGGAAGAGTTGCAGAAATCCAGTAGGTCTCATTTAAATCAAACAGTACTCCATCTCATCAAATCCCAATTAAATCACATTCCCCCTACTCTTTACAGAATCACATCCCATTCTTGGTCATGTCGCTGTGTTTTGCCAGTCAAAATGACATGCACTAATTATGCACTCTTTATATAACCCTTTCTTATGTAGAAATGTTCTAAGTCCTAAATTAAGAACAGGAAGTTACTGGAAAAAAATTATAAGGTCAAGCAGCAGTTGCAGAAGCAATAACAAAATTAGGCTTTCTGATTAATGCCACCTTATCAGAACTCAATGTTTCCAATTCTTAAATTGGCATAGGTGGGCGGCAGGGTGGCATAGTGGGCAGCACGGTGGCATAGCGATAGAGCTACTTCCTTACAGCGCCAGAGACGTGGGTTCAATCCTGACTACAGGTGCTGTCTATACGGAGTTTATATGTTCTCCCCTTGACCTGCGTAGGTTTTCTCCAAGATCTTTGTTTTTTTCCTCCCACATTCTAATACGTACATGTTTGTAAGTTAATTGGCTTGGTATAAATGTAAAAATTGTCCCTTGTGTGTGTAGGGTAATGTGCGGGGATTCCTGGTCAGTGCTTCCTTGGTGGGCCGAAGGGCCTGTTTCCACGCTGTATCTCTAAAACTAAAACTAAAACTAATCTCCACAGAACCCCAAACATTAAAAAAAATGCAGATACAACTGAAGTCCACTCCTTTGTAAACATACAACCCCAAATAAATATATATATACGCCTTATCTTGTTGTCAAAATCATTACCTCACAATAATAAACACAAAATGTTTAAATGGCTAAAAAAGAAATTATATTAGCCAACAGACTACTTCTATTGAATGTATTATTGTGCATAAGCAGTTATTGCTGTTGATATTACAAGGTAGAGCTGTGTAAACAAAGGCCATCTCCATTAAAAAGCACACAGCAGGACACCACTGAAACAAGTGGCCTGAAACAGATCATCTTATTTATGACTGATTCCTTAACATGCACTTGTACTCCAATGTAGTTGATAAAACAATATTTTGAGAGTTGGAAATATGTGGAAAACAAGGACCAAGAGTACGAAATAAGATTACGGCTTTTGTATCTCAATATATGATTGAGTCATGGAGACATGAAGTGACAGAGAAAGGCCCTTTAGCCCATCATGACCATGCCAACCATCAGATTCCTATGTGTAGAAAAATAACTGCAGATGCTGGTTTAAACCGAAGAAAGACAAAAAGCTGTAGCGGGACAGGCAGCATCTCTGAAGAGGAATGGGTGGCGTATCAGGTCGAGACCCTTCTACAGATTCCTATCTTTACTAATCCATTTTCCCAGTCTTCGGCCCCTGGCTGTCCATGCCTTAACATTTCAAATGATTTTGTTAAAAGTGTTTTAAATGCTCTGGGCACAGTACCTTCCACCATCGCACCAGGCTGGGAGTTTCAGGTTTCAACCATCTTCTAGGTTATGAAATTCTTCCTCAGATCCTCTCTAAATCCCTAGCATTTAATTTAAACCCATGCTCTTTGTTTTGGGTGCTTCAGCTAAAAGGGAGATGTTTCTCACTATCTGTCCTGTATGTGCCCCTTATAACATTTATACCTTAATCAGTTACCCCCTCAGCCTCCTCTGCTCCAAAGAAAACAAACTAATCAATTCTCATGGTCAATAGTTCAGGGTGCTCAATTGATATATGCACTGGGAATACAACAATGACATTCTTACTGCTGCAGTTTTACAGGCACATTAAACACAATACCACAAATAAAGAGACAATAAATTATCAGCTATTCTAGGTAAATCTGATCATGATTGTGCAAGCCATGTATGTAAGTACAGCGCAATTTTAGTAGTACAAGTTCCATAGTTGTTCTGTGCTGAGGTCGGGTTTGTTGTTGGAATTGTGCAGGGTGGATTATGAACCTGATGATTAATGGGAAGAAGCTTTTTTAGAACATGGATGTAATGGTTCTCATGTTCCCTTACCTTCTTCTTGATGGTAGTAGTGAGATGAGTGAGTGTGGCCAGGGAGGTGTGAGCTTTTGTTAGTATTGGCTCTCTTGGGGCAGCAGTTCCTGTAGGTCCCTTTGATGGTGGGACATCAATACTCGTGATGGACCATGTCATCTCCACCACTTACTGCATGCAGCCTCTTCCGTTCTTTAGCATTTAAATTGATGTTGGTGCTCATTTTTAGTCAACCTCCTGGTTAATTATCTCTGTGCCCTCTCCACCATTAATATTTCCTTCCTCTGGCCCCAAACTGCAGTCAATACTTCAGCTGCATCTGATAAATTACACACATAGTTGTCCCCTCATCTCCCTGCTCTTACAATTTGTGACATGGCTAATGAAGGCAGGTATCCTGTCCGTCTTCTTCACCTTATTTACTTGTACTGCTGAGTGTAGTCTGAAGAAGGATCTCGATCCAAAACGTCACCTATTCCTTTTCTTCAAAGTCAAAGTCAAAGTCAATTTTATTCGTCACACACACTCGAAGGTGCAGTGAAATGAATTTGCCAGCAGCAATACATTTAAAAAGAACACACAATACACAATAGAATTTAACACAAACATCCACCACAGCATTCTTCACTGTGGTGGAAGGTAACAAAGTTCAATCAGTCCTCCTCCTTTGTTCATCCGTGGTCGGGGCCATACACCGTCCGTAGTCGCTGCTACAGACAGCCCAATGTACAGGTCCTTTCGTCGGGATGATCAAACCTCTGACGTCGGGATGGTCAAACACACTCTGCGGCTTGGAGTGCCCGAATCGGCACATTCCTATCAGAGACCACGGCTTCATGATGTTATAGGCCACAGGCCGGCGGTCGGAGCTCTCCTCCGGCGATCCCCAGCAAGGGATCCGAGACTGCGGATGGTAAGTCCACGCCACGCCCGCGGCTTGAAGCTCCGCAGACCACAACCCCATGATGCCAAAGTCACCAGGCCAGTGATCGGAGCACTCCTCTCTGGCAACCCCCGGTAAGGGTTCTCCCGCTCCACGATGGAAAAGTCCACGCTATGCACACTGCTGAAACTCTGGGCCCGACTCCGGGAAAGGCCGCTCCAATCCAGGCTGTTAGGCCGCAAGGGAGGCGACATGGAAAAAGTTGCCTCTCCATCGAGGAGGCGACCAAAAGCGGTTCCCCCCTTTCCCCCTTTCCCCCCCCCACAAGACACACACGAGACATACCAAGAGGCACCTAAATTAACATTTAGTCACACCAAAAAAAAACCCCCAAAAAGTCGAAATAACGAACACGCTGCTGGCAGGGCAGCCGACTCACAGCGCCCCCACTGACCATATTCAAAGATTCTGCCTGACCCGCTGAACAACTCCAGCATGTTGTGTCCATCTTCTACTGCCTCAATAGTTGTTTACGTTCAACCATTCATTGTGCATATCTTTCCTCTTTTATTCTTCTTAAAATGTATCAACTCACATTCTCAGGATTAAATATCATCAAAATGGTCTCCTGTATGATTTTAAAACATATGCTCCTTATGGCATCTCAAATAAGATCATTCCAATGAACATAAGTGAAGTTTAAATTACCCACCATTATCACCCTGTCATTTGTACACTTCTGTGCATATTTGTCTTCTATCTCCTACTGACTTTTGGAAGGGTTATAGTATACCCAAAGTAAACAATTGTCTCTTTTTTGTTCCCAGACTCCACAATGTGGCATTAATAATCCTTCTAGGATATCCTACTTACTTACTGAAGTAATGAACTCCTTGACTAATATTGCAATGCTACCCCCCTCTTATATTACCCCCCCCCCCCCCCCCCCCCCCTCCCCCTCCCCACCCCCACAGCAGTCTGCCTGAAAATTCTAGTCCCTGAAGTATTAAATTGCTAATCCTTCATTCAATTATCTCTTTGTGATAATAACAATCCTGTGCTCCCACATGTTAAACATCACTCTCAGTTCATCAGCCTAGCTTATCAGACTCTTTGCATTCAAACACTGATGCAATTTAACCTTGCTTTCCTCAAGTGGAGGCCAAGATTTCATTTTATATTTATCTGTTCCCCTATTATAATCCCACTGTGTCCTATTCCCCTGCCTACTGATGTCGAACAAACCTTCTTACATCATATTCTACCAGCTCAGTTTGTTAAAAAATCCTTATTATGCAAAGACATTTTAACAAATTATTACTGGACCTCTTAAAGCCTTAAGTGGACCTAAAGGAAAAATATACAGCTTTGCTTTTCTCTATTCATCATACACCATGGCAACATCTTGTTTTCTCATTTCGGTGGAACTTTTATCTGCTACTTCTACACTTGCAAGTATCAATTCATGATCTAGATGCAGGTATGGGGTAACACCTGAGATAGTGTCAATGATCTGAACAAGCATCAGGTCTGTCCATGATTCTGAATAGATCCAAACAGATTTTGATGTGGTTTTATCATGTGATTGGCAAATCATGTCTAATACGGGAAAAACTCATATTGTACACATGAAATAGTGAGAGAGTGAGAGAGATAGAAAGTGGGCTTGACTGATTAAGAAAAGGGATTTGTGTGTGGAGGGCAGAGGTATCTCATCCTTCTCCTGATCCTTGATATACTCTAACAAAGCATTTATCTGCAGGATCTTAGCTGATGAGACTTTGGTAAAACCCAACCATCCAGGGTTACTGACTTTCATTAACATACTAATATCATCAAACTCGTTAATCCCAACTCCATCCCCTTCACTCCCCCACCGATAAAACTGGAGTTTGGCTTATTGGGATCAGGGTGTGTAAATTTGCTGAATTAAACGACACTTTACAGCTCCTTCCCTCAGCTCCCCTTCTTTCCTCTGCCCATAATATTTAAAAGATCTTCTGGATTGAAGATCCTGGATTGTTTAAATTGAAGGATGGGACATTTATATTTGATTCCAAATGGTAAAAGCACAATAAAACCAAATAAATATATTTTACAATGAGGTTAGGAATTGCACCATTAGTGTCAGCAATTGAAACAAAGATCCAATTAATATTTATCTTTCATAGAATTAAAAGAAAGAATAACAAAGGATTATGAAAATGCCAAGGGTACATGTGTTTATAACTATTACATTTGTAGAGGATTCAGGCTGCTGATGTAGGTTATTTTTGTTCTGTGCACATTTCTAGTCAATCATTGCACCTTTAGAAACAAAGTCAAGCAAAAGAGTCCAATAACTTCAAAAGCTCTTACTGCAACAATACTTTACTTTTTGCCTTGATGAACGACATCGATCCGAAAAGTCACCTATTCCTTTTCTCCAGACATGCTGCCTGACCCGCTATATTTCTCCAGCATTTTGTGTCTATCTTTACTTTTTGAGCTGGATTCACCTTGTTATATTTGAAATCCAATTGCTCAGAATCTTGTCTCCCCCTAAAATCTAATCGAAGCCCCACTCCATTTGGCTGGCTCACTGAATATTTGATCTTAATTCCACCACCATAAACAGGCCACGAGTTTGATGAAGGAAAATTCTTGTGATGCTCAGTCGTGGCACTGATTCTGTAGTCTTTCCTTTTCCTCAATTATTATCTATAGAAGCCTGAAACCTTTTAGCCACACAGTCTGAGAAATTTAACCTATCTCAATATACCTTGTACCCTTTCTTGCATCCTCATAAAGACTATATTTTCAGGCCTCACACATAAACTTTCTGCATCCCTCTCTACTGGTTATTATCTATCTTTCTGACCAACTTAGGGATGCTGTAAAAAAAGAAATAAGATCAGGCTTTTCTGCTTGTATTTAAATTTTAAGTTCAACAAAGCATTAGAAAATACACATATAAAATTGACAAATAACATTAAAATAAAAAAAAGATATTATCCTCAAAGGTAGTAGTAGATTTATGGGATACATTCTTACCAGTAAATTCCTTTAAAAATGCAAATGCTGAAGAGGGAATTAAAGATTATGAGGATAATGAGACATGCTTACCTGCCCTGTGGAATACTGTGGTTGTAATTCTGTTGGCTATTTGGAAATGTCATGTAGATTGTAATGTTAGATTAATTCTCTCGGAATTTGCTTGGTACAAATTCACAAAGATTAACCTTTTTTGGAAACGTAACTCAAGGTAATTCACATCCCTTTGAATTTGATTGAAATGCAGCCCAGTGCAGGTGCTTTTGATGTTGTGAACAAATTGATTAATGTTTTCATTATATTTGCCATGTTCTCTTTCATAAGTTCATAAGACATAGGACATAAGTACATAAGCCATTTGGCCCATCAAGTATGCTCCGTTCATTCACGGCTAATCTATCTTTCCCTCTCAACCCTATTCTCCTGCCATCTCTCCGTAACCTTTGACACCTTTACTGATCAAGAATCTATCAATTGCCACTTTAAACATACCCAAATATCCTATTCCTTTGTTACATTCTAGCATAGAGATGAGCAAACATACACCATCGAAGTTCTGAAATTTAAGCCAGAATATGAAAGTAGGATATAGTGATTGGTGCCGGAAAAAGGCTAATGAGTATGAAGAAGGATCTCAACCCAAAACATTGCCTGTCCATTCACCTCCTCCCTCCACATCCCAACCCCTAATGCTGCCTGAGCCGCTGACTGCTTCCGGCACTTAATTTCTCACTCTGGATTTCAGCATCTGTAGACCTTTGTGTCTTCAAAGCTAATGCTTCAGGTTTAAGCTTGAACTGAATAGAAATCAGTACTGGTGGAACTGCTTAACTGTGAACCAAATGTAACCTTCAATTCAAAATGAAATAGCAAGCAAACGGTCCAATTCTATTTTAATAATACAACGTCGTCCCAAGGTGACGCTAGAATTTAGAAGATTGAGGGGGGATCTTATAGAAACGCACAAAATTCTTAGGGGGTTGGACAGGCTAGATGCAGGAAGATTGTTCCCGATGTTGGGGAAGTCCAGGACAAGGGGTCACAGTTTAAGGATAAAGGGGAAATCCTTTAGGACCGAGATGAGAAAAACATTTTTCATGCAGACAGTGGTAAATCTCTGGAATTCTCTGCCACAGAAGGTAGTTGCGGCCAGTTCATTGGCTATATTTAAGAGGGAGTTAGTTGTGGCCCTTGTGGCTAAAGGGATCAGGGGGTATGGAGAGAAGGTGGGTACAGGATACTGAGTTGGATGATCAGCCATGATCATATTGAATTGCGGTGCAGGCTCGAAGGGCCGAATGGCCTACTCCTGCACCTATTTTCTATGTTTCTATGTAAGGTGTTTAACAGTGTACAATTGAGGTGGAAATGGTGGGGGGTTTAATGTGCTGGAGGAGATTATGCCAAATGGGAGAGGTGAAGTCACAGAGGAACTTGATGACAAGGAATCCTAAACCATACACATTTAACCTATGGCAGTAGGGTTACCTGATAAGAAACTGTGTAAGAGAGAACAAGATTAGTCAAACTTAATGCATACTTTTTTTGGAAAGTTGCGGTATATATCAGTTCAAACGACTTTTGGAGAAACAAAGTAAAACGGAAAGTAACATTTGAGCCTTACATTTTATAATTGAAAAATATCATTACCTTTGGCTGTTCTCTTTCACTTGTCTCATTCCCAGTGTCTTTCGTGTCTCTGTAAATCATATTCGACTTTTTCAAGTGAATGCATCTTGTCATTGAGTTAATAGGTTTCAGTGTCAAGGATACAAATTAAATCATCTTTGTTTCCAGCCATGCATCAGTCTAAAATGAGAAAATTTGGACACTGCTTTATCTGCTATGTCTTACTGCATTTTTGATGAAATTCAGTCTATCAAGCACCAGTACAGAAAACCATTGTTCTTAAAGTAATTTGATATATAAGTGCAAAAATATCATATTATGAATTAAGATTTAGTAAGGAAATAACTGTCAAACCCAATTATAGGTAGATCTGATCTTACTAAATTAATTGCAAATTTATGACTAAAACAAATCTTTACGAAGTCTCAAATGTACTTCACTTAATAGTATAATGATAGTGTTATAATAGATATCATTATTTATAAATGAATGTATGATAGATGAGATACTGCCTGCCTGCATAAGGTAAAAAACAGAGTACTTTATTTCTATCTCCATCTATGTCTGTCCCTATCCCTTCCCCCTTCTCTGGATCTTGTTTTTCCATGTCCTGCTAATTTTGTACTCAGCTAATGACCTCATCTAGGCTATAAGGTAATTGCTCACTGAATCTCAGAAATGACCCAGTCACAGATAAAGGAGGACAGTGTAGGTGGTGCTGATGGTTGAAGGAAAATCTGATGGGACGAGAAATGGGTGGAGGAAGAAGCAAAGGGAATAATATGGGATAATGGGAGGTGAAAGTGGGAATAGATTGGGAACAGGCATTCAGCTAAAATTAAGCCTGAAACCAAGGCCCTATTAGGCAGAGATCAAAACAAGAGTCCATACCCAAAATGTCCCCTATCCATGTTCCAGTGATGCTTCCAGTGATGCTGCCTGACCCACTGAGTTAGTCCAGCACGTTTTGTCATTTTTTTGTTAACCTGCAACTGCAGTTCCTTGTTTCTACACCGTACTAGGCAGATTGTCTCAGTAAAAACCATTAGTCTGATTGAGCTTAAGTAGGTATTGTGAAGTTAAAGATGATGAGCATTACAGAGGGTAGCAAACTTTCTAACTGGATATATCATTGTTGCACAATACTAATTTTGCTTAAAGTAATTGTTGACAACAATTCATGTTGGGAAGAGAAAGAAACTGAAGGGAAAAACTAATTGTCAACATAGAAACATAGAAAATAGGTGCAGAAGGAGGCCATTCGGCCCTTCAAGCCAGCACCGCCATTCATTGTGATCATGACTGATCAATTAGGCAGAGATCAAAACAAGAGTCCATACCCATTGCATCCATATTTTGCACATTGTGACAAAAGAAACCAAAAAGCTGGTGAGTAAGTCTTGCAATATCTTAACATCTTCAGGGGATGGTGGTTGAAGCGGATAGGCATTTGGGTATGCAGGGAATGGAGGGATAAGGATTATGTGCAGATAGATAAGTGATGATCTTGGTATCATGTTCGGCACAGACATTGTGGGCTATATTCATCTAACCTGTGGACCTAATAGGTCTTCAGGTCTTGGGTCTGCCATAGCTTTTTGCAGCAAATTATTCAGCTTGCTCAGTGGTTTAATATGAAGACCCTGTGAAATCATCCTGAGTGTTACTAAAAATGTTAGTTAACTGTCTGACATGGAACTACAAATAGCTCACCTTTAATATTTCCACTGTTCCTACATGCACCTGACAATCTGTTGTAAGGTTAATGTTGGAAAGTTAACTTCTGCTGAACCAAAGGGTCATTTATTTGTGGTGATTCATCCTTATGACGTATTTTATAAAAGACTGTTCAAATCATTTCTGTTTCATTATGTGTGGAATTCTGTTCAGATATTGCGCTTTAATTGTTTGAAAATTGCATTCAGTATGTGCCTAAATTTACAAGCAATGATTTTAATAGCATCAATTCCACGAGAGAAATACGAAGTCAGAAAAATTCTCCTTAAAATGTCATAATTAAACTGCTCTGAATTTATGCAGGTGGATATGCTGCATTTTATGTATTTAGCACATTCCAAGATGCCCTATACTAACTAACATTTTAAATTGTGCACACTTTTCACCACCAACTGTTCTTTATGTTCACAGGCTTGCTGTTGTAACTTGCCCCCTGGTGACTTTTGAACTATCACTATTCCCTTGAGATGTGATGAGCCAAGAAAGAATACCTTGTATTTGCAGTTAATAACTCCTGGATCTCCTAGTCATTCAATTAATTCCTGACATTTTCTAGAGGAAAACCCAAGAGTCTCTTCAAAGGTGTTAACTCTGTGGGACATCAGGGTGGTCCTAGCTCTGTGGACTCTCTACTGCTCCTGCTGGGTGGTGGTGCTAGGCTGACTACGACATTTTCTCTAAGAAGAAATATCTTCGCTAAGTCCTTGAGACCTCAACAGCAAATTTCTAGTGGGAATGTTTATGTCGGTACTGTCGTTGTAGATCCAAGCTGATGAAAATAACAGAGCAAATGAATCCATGCTCAATCCAAAGGACATTGATAATAATTGCAGATATGCTTGCAGGCTCTCAATAGACAATAGACAATAGGCAATAGGTGCAGGAGTAGGCCAGATGACACTACAGTATAAACTCCAAATCACCATTGGCTGGGAGGGGGGAAGTGAGGGGGTTGTGTGGGGGAGGGAGGTGTGTGGGGGAGGGGGCTTGGGGAAGGGAGTGTGTAGGGGAGGGTGGATGTGGGGAGGAGAGGCTGTGGGGGAGGGTGGATGTGGGGGAGTGTGGGGTAAGGGAGGGGTGTGGGGGAGAAGGGAGTGTGGGGGGGGGGGGGGGGGGTGTGGGGAGGGGGGAAGTGAGGGGGGGTTGTGGGGAAGAGGGTGTGTGGGGGAGGGGGCATGGGGAAGGGAGTGTGTTGGGGAGGGTGGATGTGGGGAGGAGAGGCTGTGGGGGAGGGAGGAGGTGTGGGGGAATGGGAACCTTTAAAACCTTAATAATTTTTGTACTATTTCACCAATCGGAACAAAACTTATTTGACTTGCAGCAGAGAAAAGTGCTGAGTAAGGTTGTGAAAAATCGTAGCGTTATGGGGGATCATTTTAGTAATTTAGTAATATACTAGACTAAGTGGGAACCGTTGGATCCCAGCATCACACGGGAGGGCTGGTCCCCCAACGCAATATTCCACCTCTCCACCAATTCCAATATTGCTGGCCAGTGGGGGGGGGGGAGGGCTTTCTTTAGTACTAGTATGGGTGTTGTGGGCCAGAGGGACTGGTTTCCAGAGGGCTAGCATGGACCTTGTGGGCCGAATGGATTCTTGGGCTGGCAGCTCAGTCACTAAGGCCTGGAATCTCAGTAACTCAGGCCTAGCGGGATGGACCATCAGTAACTCAGGCCTGGCGGGCTGGCAGCTGAGAAACTGCCAGAAATTCAGCCAAAAACTGGTGACAGACTGTGAGAGAGAAGGGGAAGAGGGTAGACAATCAATTTTAGACATTTTCATCTTTTCTTTACAGATCACAGCAATGAACGAGGAAAGTCTATCCATGTGTGGATGTCTGGAGTGCTAGTATGGGTGTTGTGCACTGAAGGGACTGGTTTCCAGAGAGCTAGTATGGATATTGTGGACTGAATGGATTCTTGCAGTTCATTGAATCGTGGCTGGAGGGCTGGCAGTTCACTAAGTCATTGCTGGTGGGCTGGCACTTCAGTCACTCACAGCTGGTGTAGTGGCCGTTCACTCAGTCACCCCTCCTCCCTTCACCCCCCAATCTGCTCCTTGCCAATCCCCTCCCCCCCACGCATTGTCCATCTCCCCTCAACCTCTCCCCCATGCACTCTTAGTGGCTCTCCGACTGCGCAGCCATTCCTGCCTATTAGGTTCCCATTGTGAGGAAGAACACGCAGGCATGGCAAGTGCAAAAAAGGATTTATTAAAGTTTAAAATGTGAATGACTTAAAATATAATAACAATTTAAATGTTAAACATGAGATTTATTAAGTTATTTCTTGTTGTGTCTCTTGTTGTGTTCTGCTGCTCACTGCCTATTGATAACTCTTTGCAGTTGATATAAAAAAAAGACAATTTTAATATAGAGAGTTTGAGCGGTCATATTTTAACAAAAAAATTTGAGGTTACCTCAAAAGTCATCATTCAGTGCAGGCCTGCAAATCCAATTTTACAGCACTTGAGTGCATGTTGCAACTCCGACCTCACAGCACTCCAAGCAGAGAGCAGGCAGTGAGTCCAACCTCACAGCACTCCAAGCAGTGTGCAGGCAGCAAGTCAAACCTCACAGCACTCCAAGCAGAGAGCAGGCAGTGAGTCCAACCTCACAGCACTCCAAGCAGAGTGCAGGCAGCAAGTCCAACCTCACAGCACTCCAAGCGGAGTGCAGGCCAGCAAATCCAATTTCACAGCATTTCAAGCAGAGTGCACACACATACACACACACACACACAGACACTCTCACACACTCACACACAAACCGTGTGCGGATGTGGCGTCGAAGGACGAGAAGCCGAAGCACAGAAGTCGAAGCCAAATAGCCGAATCGAAACGTAGCCGAAATGCCAAATAACCAAAAGCATACGAAGCCAAAACGCCAACAAACTGAAAGCATACAAAGTCAAAACATCAACGAACTGAAAGGGCGGGACACCGAAAAGCCAACTAACTGAAAGGCTGTGTGGCCGAAAAGCAAACTCACTGAATGGCCACTCTGCACTCACACACACAAAGACACACTCACACACACATACACACAAACACAAATACACACTCACAAACACGTACACACACTCACACAGACACTCACACACTCACACAGACACACACACACACACACAAACACACACTCACACACAGCCACTGGCACATACACAGACACTCACACAGACAGATGCACACATACAGACAGACACACACACATACAGACAGACACACACAGACACACACACACACACACACACACACACACACAGACACAGACAGACAGACACACACAGACACACAGAAACACACACATACACTCACACACACACAAAATTGGCCAAGATTGACTGGCAATTAATTCTAAAAGGGTTGACGGTGGATAAGCAATGGAAAACATTTAAAGACTGCATGGATGAACTACACAAATTGTTCATCCCAGTTTGGCAAAAGAATAAATCAGGGAAGGTAGTGCATCCGTGGATAACAAGGGAAATCAGGGATAATATCAAAGCGAAGGATGATGCATTGAAATGCCAGAAAAAGCAGCATACCGGAGGACTGGGAGAAATTCAGAGACCAGCAGAGGAGGACAAAGGGCTTAATTAGGAAAGGAAAAATAGGGTTATGAAAGAAAACTGGCAGGGAACATAAAAACTGACTGCAAAAGTTTTCATAGATATGTGAAAAGAAAGAGATTAGTTAAAACAAATGTAGGTCCCTTGCAGTCAGAAACAGGTGAGTTGATCATGGGGAACAAGGATATGGTGGACCAATTGAATAACTACTTTGGTTCCGTCTTCACAAAGGAAGACATAAATAATCTGCCGGAAATAGCAGGGGACCGCGGGTCAACTAGGAGTTGGAGGAACTGAGTGAAATCCAGGTTAGTCTGGAAGTGGTGTTGGGTAAATTGAATGGATTAAAGGCCGATAAATCCCCAGGGCCAAATAGGCTGCATCCCAGAGTACTTAAGGAAGTAGCTCCAGAAATAGTGGATGCTTTAATAATAATCTTTCAAAACTCTTTAGATTCTGGAGTAGTTCCAGAGGATTGAAGGGTAGCAAACGCAACACCACATTTTAAGAAGGGAGGGAGAGAGAAAACGGGGAATTACAGACCAGTTAGTCTAACATCGGTAGTGGGGAAACTGCTAGAGTCAGTTATTAAAGATGGGATAGCAGCACATTTGGAAAGTGGTGAAATCATTGGACAAACTCAGCATGGATTTACGAAAGGTAAATCATGTCTGACGAATCTTATAGAATTTTTCGAGGATGTAACTAGTAGCGTGGATAGGGGAGAACCAGTGGATGTGGTGTATCTGGACTTCCAGAAGGCTTTCAACAAGGTCCCACATAAGAGATTAGTATACAAACTTAAAGCACACGGAATTGGGGGTTCAGTATTGATGTGGATAGAGAACTGGCTGGCAAACAGGAAGCAAAGAGTAGGAGTAAACGGGTCCTTTTCACTATGGCAGGCAGTGACTAGTGGGGTACCGTAAGGCTCAGTGCTGGGACCCCAGCTATTTACAATATATATTAATGATCTGGATGAGGGAATTGAAGGCAATATCTCCAAGTTTGCGGATGACACTAAGCTGGGGGGCAGTGTTAGCTGTGAGGAGGATGCTAGGAGACTGCAAGGTGACTTGGATAGGCTGGGTGAGTGTGCAAATGTTTGGCAGATGCAGTATAATGTGGATAAATGTGAGGTTATCCATTTTGGTGGCAAAAACGGGAAAGCAGACTATTATCTAAATGGTGGCCGATTGGGAAAGGGGGAGATGCAGCGAGACCTGGGTGTCATGGCACACCAGTCATTGAAGGTAGGCATGCAGGTGCAGCAGGCAGTAAAGAAAGCGAATGGTATGTTAACTTTCATTGCAAAAGGATTTGAGTATCGGAGCAGGCTTGTGGCTAAGGGGATCAGAGGGTATGGAGAGAAGGCAGGTACGGGATACTGAGTTGGATGATCAGCCATGATCATATTGAATTGCGGTGCAGGCTCGAAGGGCCGAATGGCCTACTCCTGCACCTAATTTCTATGTTTCTATGTTTCTAAAAGCACACTCACACACACACTTCCGCAGTCAGCAACACTTCCGCATTCAGCACAACCTCTGCACTTACCGGAAATGATGCAATCTGCGTGACATGACCACTAAGTGGAAATCACGAAATGAGCGGGACTTTTGATATAAACACGGTCGGACATAATAAAGCGTTTATTCCTTCCAACCACACAGTTGTAAAGGCCACACAGCTGCAAAAGCCACACAGTTGCAATAGCCACCCAGTTGCATTAGCCACACAGTTGCATTAGCCACACAGTTCCTTTCTTTTAAAATCTTTTTATTCGTTTTTTTCCAAAAAACTAAGACAAAACAAAAAACAGAGCAAAAAAAATAATTATAAACATAACAATGATATTGATACAGAGGGATCAGGATTACATTAATAACAGGTATAACCTAATATGAGTCCAGTGTCAAAATACCCATTGAATATAGACCTCCCGGTCTCTATGTAAATATAGTTAAATATTTAAAAGAAAATGTATATATGTAGATAAAAAACACAAGGATAAAAAAAGACAAATAAAGAGGAAAAAAGGAAGAAACAAACCCCCCTAAACTAAAGAAAAAAAGAAAGGAAAGTAAATAAATAAATAAATAAATAGATAAATAAATAAATAAAAATAGATAGATAGATAAATAGATAAATAAATAAATAAATAAATAGATAAATAAATAAATAGATAAATAAATAAATAAATAAATAAACAGATAAATAAGTGGATAAATAAATAAATAAGCAGATAAATAAATAGATAAATAAATAAATAAATAAATAGATAGATAGATATATAAATAAATAAATAAATAAATAAATAGATGGATAAAAAAACAAAGCAAAGCAAAACAGAATCTGAACTGAGAATTTCAACAATTTAAGTCTGTTTGTCCTCAAGTCCGTTCCACCATATAGAAATAAAATAGTTTTTATAACGGTTAGAGAGGGAGTAATTTATGTTGTATGAAAGTGTTAAATAAATTTTCCTCATGTCTTATCAAATTTAACCAAGGGTTCAACAATGTCACTCCTGATTTTTTTCTAAATTTAAACATGATATCGTTTCAGAGTACCACTGGAGTATGGTCGGAGGGTTGGAGTCTTTCCATTTAAATAAAATAGATCTTCTGGCGATTAGTGTGGTAAAAGCAATCAACCGATGGGCGGAGCGGGACAAATGAGTAAAATCTAACATTAGTAGCCCAAAAATTGCAGTAATAGGATGAGGTTGTAGATCAATACCTAAGACTACAGAAATAGTATCAAAAATATATTTCCAATATTTTTCCAAAAGTGCGCAGGACCAAAACATATGGGTCAGTGAGGCCACTTCAGAGTTACATCTGTCACAGATAGGATTTATATGACCATAGAAACGAGCCAACTTATCTTTTGACATATGAACTCTGTGAACCACCTTGAATTGTATCAGAGCATGTCTTGCACACATTGAAGAGGTATTGATTAATTGAAGAATCCTCTCCCATTTCTCTATAGATAGAGAAATTTGTAGTTCTCTTTCCCAGTCATTCTTAATTTTATCAAATATATCTATTTGTAATTTCAAAAACAACTCATAAATAGTCGTTATTTTATTAAAAAATCTGCTATTCCTTCTGGTTGTGCTACCGTTTTAGTTGAATAAAGGTTATGATAGTATTGTAGAAATCTATCATTTATATCTTTGGGCATTTTTAATAATTCTCCTGTCTCTGTTCTAATTTTATGAATTATTTTTTCCCCTTCCATTTTTCGCAACTGGCGTGCTAATAGTTTTTGTGGCTTGTCTCCAAATTCAAACTGTAATTGTTTAGTTTTTTGGTAAAGTTTTATTACTTGTTCTGAGTACATTTTATTTAATTTATATTTCAGTACAGCAATTTTATTATGTTTTAACGTAGATGGCGTTCTCGCGTTTTCTATATCTAGTAACTTAATTTCACTTTCCAGTGCTTGTTGTTTAATCCTGTTTTCTTTATTATAAAATGCTTGTGCAGAGATTAATGTACCTCGAGCATACGCTTTAAACGTCTCCCACATAAGGGAAGCAGGTGTGTCAGGGTTGTCATTTACCTCAAAAAATATTTGGATTTGTTTAGTAATATATTCCTGGCATGATCTTTCGTTCAAGATTTGTGGGTTAAGTCTCCAATATGTTTGTTTCTCGGACATTCCATTTAATTTAATCATAAATGTTACTGGTGCGTGATCTGAAATTATGATGTTGTGATATTTTGAATTATAAATAAATGGAATAAACGTAGAGTCAACTAAAAAGTAATCTATTCTTGAGTATGATTTGTGTACTGGTGAATAAAATGAATATTCCCGTCCGGTTGGGTTTTCTATTCTCCAGATATCCTTAATATTAGTGGTATTAATAAATGAATTTAAAAATACACTTGAATTGGATTTTGTTTTTTTTTGCCTTGATGATCTATCTAAGTATGGGTCTAATGTACAATTGAAGTCTCCTCCGATTATTAATTTGTATTGTGCAAATTCAGGAATTTTATTAAATGTTTTGTTGAAAAAAGTGGGGTTATCGAAGTTAGGCCCATAAACATTTAGGAGGATCACTTTTTCTCCATTTAACTCTCCAACCACTATTATATATCTGCCATCCATATCCACTATTATTGAAGAGGACACAAAAGGTATTCCTTTACGAATTACTATTGCTACTCCTCTTGACTTGTGGGAAAAAGAGGAATGATATGATTCGGCGATCCACTTAGCTTTAAGTCTATGTTGAGATTGCTTTTTAAGATGTGTCTCTTGAAGAAATATTATATCTGTTTTAATTAGATTTAGGTGTGCCAAAACTTTACTTCTCTTAATTGGTTCATTGATTCCCTTGACATTCCAACTACAAAATGTTATTCCCTGACCCCTTCTTGTCATGTTAGCATCTTGCATATTGCATCTGAGGTGGTCTATAACCGGGCAGAAGGAACAACACATAGAATCTGACCCTGCTCCCAAACCTCAGATAGATGAATTTAAATTCGAATACATCATTCTTCCGATCATATCTCCTTGCCTTGGTCTTGTTTTTCCATTCAAACCTTGAGTTAGAAAAATATTTGAAGAAAGAAAAGTGATAGGGTTGGTTAGTGTAGGGTGAGGAAAAAAGAACTACATCTACGATTGGTGTAGTTAGTGATAGCCACACTAACGTGGCTAGAATTCTAAGGACTTCCGTAGCCTTTGTAAAACGAAAAAATTCCCAGCTCCGTGCCCGAGGAAGAGGAAAGGAAAAAAAAAAAAAAAGAAAAAGGGGAGGAAATTATATTTAACATTCAATAAACTTCTTATGGGAGTATCAAATTTATTTACCTAGTCATACTTATACCCACACAATATATATGCTCCTACCTACGTATACGCTTATATGTATATGTATACATACCCACATGCCTATTAGTATCAACACGTAACCCTGTAAAAAGGTTCAAGCCACCAAAATGATTTTAAATTGAAAAATAGAGCGAAAAAAAGAAAAGGAAATCCGTCTATCTTAGTTATGATATAGGTTAATTTACCTCTAACATATCTTTCTATGTACTATATTATATAATTCCTTTCTTCATTTATCAAAGACTATTAAGTGTCGATCATTGTTATCCATCTTATACCGTATTAACTTTTATAAGAATTAATAATGTTAATAATATTAGTGGAAATAAGGATATTTAATAAGTATTAGTTGTTACCTATATAGTTTGATATGAATTTATATATAATAGCAGTGATTAGTAACCGAAGAAGAGCCCAAACAAAAAAGAGAAAAAAGAGGGAAAAACCCTCGAAAGACCCTCGAAAGATCGCAGTTTTTATCCAATGTCCTCCATCATTTTCGGTTTCCAAGTGTCTTTAAAGTTCTTGAACGAATTTTAAAGGTCCTTTTAGATCTGGCGGTCATCGTAGACCATGTCTCCTAAGGAGTGATGTAGATTCTTCAGTCTGGAGGTGTGTTACCGACTTCCTTGGCGAATTCGAGTGCTTTTTCATGGTCTGTAAAAAATAACTCATTGGAATTGTAGGTGACTCTTAGTCTTGCGGGATAGAGTAGGCTGTATTTCAGATCCGGTACACTCTTCAATATTCTTTTGGTCTCATTGAACAGCATTCTTTTCTTGAAGACCTCTGTCGAGTAATCTCGGTATATGCTAAATCTCACGCCTTCAAAAAGAAGTTGACCGCTCCGAACACTTTTTTTCATTATCTCATCAAATTCATGATCCTGTAGGACTTTTACGATTATTTGTCTTGGGTGGGCAACATCTTGCGTACGACGTCGCTGTGCTCTATGGGCACGACCGAGTAGAGGTTTGTGATCCAGTTTTAAGACTTTATGTAGAAGGTCTGCCACGAAATCCCGAGTGCCCATTTCCCTCTCGCTTCCTTCTTTCACCCCTACAATTCTTAGATTCTTACGTCTTTGACGCCCTTCCAGATCAATACATTTATCATTTAGTTTGCTCACCATACTTGTGAGACGTTGGTTTTCAATAAGGAGCTGACTTACTGTTTCTGCACTTGTCGCCGCACATTTCTCAAGCTCGGTTATCGCTATTCTGTGTTGATTAAGTTCGTGGCGGATAGGGTCCATCTCTGTTTGAACCTTTGTTTCCAACGAAACGAGTCTAGCTTCCACCGCTTCCATCTGGTTTTTGACCTCTTCCTCCCTCGTCCGCTTCCAGTTTTCAAACATTTGTTCAACTGTGGCGTGTATTTCTGCTTTAAGATCTACCTTGAAGGTGTCTAATTTCTCTCCAAAAATCTTCAGTTCAGCAGCCAAAAAGATTCTCAGATCATCCATTTCCGATTTTCTCCCTTTGGGTTTCTTTGGAAGTTCTTCTTGGGCCATCACTTTCTTTGGAAGCTCTTCTTGGGCCATCACTGTAACTGAGGCCGAGGCTTCTGTAGGGCCTTCTTCTTCCGTCTGGGATCTTCCTTTACCCGATCTTCTTCCACGGGGGGGGGAGTGTTGTATCGACATATCTTGAGTCGCAGGCCTGATGACATCACGCAGGCTGCCGTTTCAGATTACGATCGCTGCAGGTAGGTCCCGTTTTCTCCCGTTTTTTCCCTTCCTCGAGTCGGAGCTGGTTGGCGCTGGACTTTAGGTCTCCATAGCGCCACCGGAAGTCGATGTAATTTAAAAGGTTTAGATGCAAATGATAGAGAATTATTAGAAAGGGAAATTACGATAAAGGATATTGAGGAGTCTATTGGCTCTCTAAAAAATGGTAAGGCAATAGGGCCAGACGGTCTAGGTTCAGAATTTTACAAAAAATTTCATGATCTGCTGAGCCCACGCTTGCAAAGACTATATGATTACATTTACACTCAACAGAAACTCCCAGACACCTTAAATGAGTCTATAATAACGCTTATTCCTAAAGCCGATAAAGATCCGGAAGATCCGGGATCATACAGAGCAATTGCACTTCTGAACACAGACCAGAAAATACTAACTAAAATACTAGCACGTAGATTAAGTACAGTGATAAATAAATTAATACACCCTGACCAAACAGGCTTTATTCAGAAACGGTATTCATATTATAATCTAAGAAGATTATTTAATATTATATATACCAAGAGAATTATTAATGAAGATTTAGCAATAATCTCACTTGACGCTGAAAAAGCATTTGATCAGGTCGAATGGCCTTATTTATTTTCGGTGATGGAAAAGATGCAGCTAGGGGAGAAATTTTGCACATGGATAAAACTACTATACACAAATCCTACGGCTAGAATACTTACCAACCAAAGACTTTCATCTAAATTCAGTCTATCTAGAGGTTGTAGACAAGGATGCCCGTTATCTCCATTACTATTTGCACTTGCAATTGAGCCACTTGCAGAAAGAATTAGGGGGCATCCGGAAATATATGGGTATAACACTAAAGACACAGTGAATAAAATTTCTTTATATGCAGATGACGTATTAATTTACATCACTAAACCAGAAATTAGTATCCCAAACCTATTAAAACTAATAAACCAATTTGGTGCACTTTCAGGATACAAAATAAATTGGAATAAAAGTGAAATTATGCCAATAAGGGAACATAACAAACAGATAATACAACTATTCCCATTTAAAGTAGTAAATGAAAAATTTAAATATCTAGGTATCTACGTAACTAAGATATATACATCACTATTTAAAGCGAATTTCCCTCCATTATTGAATAAATTACATAAGAATATCCAATACTGGAAAACATTACCTATCTCAATGGTTGGCAAAATTAATGCCATAAAAATGATTTTTCTACCACAAATATTATACCTTTTTCAGACGATTCCGATATACCTGGCAAAAAACTTCTTTAAAAAATTGGACTCTATTGTTAATGATTTTATCTGGGATTATAAGAATCATAGGATAAGCAAAAGACACTTGTGTAAATCAAAAAATAATGGAGGCTTGGTTTTACCTAACTTTTTGTTTTATTTCTGGGCAGTTAATATTAAAAATATGAACTTCTGGTTGGGAGAAATAAACCAGCAACCAGACTGCTTAAAAATGGAAAAGGAAGATTGTATGCCTTATGACATTGGTTCGATATTATTTGCTATGTCCAAATTAAACAAGAAAATTTACAGGGAAAACCCTATAATATTTAGTGCTATAAAAATTTGGAAACAATTAAAAAATACATTAAAATTAGATAACTTATCTCTTTCTCTTCCAATCGTGAATAATTCATTGTTTAAGCCTTCATGTTTAGACGGGGGTTTTACACAATGGAAGAATAATGGAATTAAAAATATGGGACACCTTTACAAGGAAGGCTCTTTTTTGACATTTCAGGAGTTGCAACAGGTTTATGGACTTCGAGGGAATGATTATTTCAGATATCTTCAACTTAGAAATTATGTTAAATCAAATTCTAAAAACTTTCGAAATAGAAACCCAGAGATTCTTGACGAATGTTGGAATAAGCATCCTAATACAGAAAAATTAATATCTTTTATATATAATATCTTATTAGACAGTGACATCCCTATGACGGACTTACACAGACAAGCATGGGAAAAAGAATTAAATCAGGTAATAACGAAAGACACTTGGGAAGAAAGTTTACAATACATACATCAGTGTTCACTAAACGCCAGACACTCTCTAATACAATTTAAAGTAATACATAGGTTACATTACGCCAAAACAAAATTACATAAAATTTTTCAACATATCTCACCTATATGTGATAAATGTCAACATTCAGAAGCTACGTTATCGCACATGTTTACAAGCTGTACAAAAATTAAAAATTTTTGGGTAAATATTTTTAGTATAATATCCAAAGTAACCAAAACACAACTGGAACCAAACTCAAAATTAATAATACTCGGAATATTAGAATTAAATCAAACACTTAGAATAACACAAAGAAACTTTATCGATTACAGTTTAATAACAGGAAAAAAATTAATCCTAAAATTTTGGAAAGGCCCTACGGCCCCCACAATCAGAATGTGGATTATAGAAATGACGGAGACCTTAAACGTGGAAAGAATTAGACTTGCCCTGTTGGACAAACAGGAATTATTCGTTGGAACATGGTCTCCTTTTATTGAGTACTTAAAGGGCCAGAATAGTTCAGCACAGGAACCTGACTAGCACCCGGACTAAAGATTGGATGAAATACTACACTTTGAAATATACGAACATATCTCGAATGATGTCTTTAAACTTAAACAAACTTTTCCATTCTTCCTTAATTACCTTTTTCACCCCTCTCTCTTTTTTTTTTTTTTTTTTTTTTTATTATTTTTATTTTTTATTTTCACCCTCTCTTTCCCTCTTCTTTCCCTCTATTTCACCTATCCTTTTAGTTCTATCTAGTTATAAAAAAAAACGAAGAAAAATGTAAAAAATATTGGAGATAATGTAATAATAACTGTCAATGTTATCATTTTAAAAATGTAAGACAGTAATGATGTAATAGACTATGTACTTATCTCCAATAATAATAAAAATATAAATAAAATAAAAAAAAATAATAAATAAATAGTCGTTATTAATGCTTTCTGATAAGGGTTCAAATGTAAATTTTTTTTCAAAAATTTTGGTTTGATGTGGTAGCGGAAAAAGGGGTAGAGTAGCCTTCAAAAAATGTCTAATTTGTAAATATTTTAAAAAGTGTGAATTAGATAAATTATATTTATTGGAGAGTTGTTCGAAAGACATAAATCAACCATCCAAAAACAAATCATGTCTCAATTGAAGTTCAACTCTATTCTTATAGAGCTCTAAACTAGGAGCTTTTGACTATTTTTTATTTCTTTAATTTCTTTTTATTTCTTTAATCTCATCAGCCAATGTACGTATTTCTTTTTGAGTTTGTTTTTTTAATTCTGTGGAGTATGAAATAATTTGTCCACGAATATATGCCTTAAAAGCATCCCAGACTACACCATTGGATATTTCTTCAGTAGAGTTTGTCAAGAAGAAGAAAGCAATCTGATCTTTTATAAAATTAATAAAATTTAAGTCTTGAAGCAAAATAGCATTAAATCGCCATTGTTTAGCACTAAACTTGGAATCAGGTAGTTTGATTGATAGTTTCAATGGTGCGTGATCAGAAATAGCAATTGCATCATACTCACATGCAGTGACCGATGAAACTAGCTGGGAATCTATTATAAAGTAGTCAATCCTAGAATAACTGATATACATGAGAGAAAAAAGAAAATTATTTGTCATTTGTGTGTAAGAATCTCCAAAATTCTAACATTCCAGAGTCAAGTAAAAAATAATTAATAAAACTAGCTGATTTATTTGGAAGCACGTGATCAGATGTAGATCTGTCAATCAAGGGGTTCAGACAGCTGTTGAAATATCCATCCATTATTAAAAAGTGTTCATTTAAATTAGGAAAGGATGCAATTAACTGTTTAAAAAACTCAGGGTGTTCAATATTTGGTGCGTAAACATTCACCATAGCAACTTTTTGCATATAAAGAACACCGGTAATCACCAAAAACCTGCCATATGGATCAGAAATTGTTTCATAATGAACAAACGGAATTGAGGAGTCAATAAAAATAGAGACTCCTTTCACCTTAGGCTGTGAATTTGAATGAAACTGCTGTCCTCTCCAAAACTTCAAGAATTGTTGATTGTCACCTTGCCTTACATGAGTTTCCTGAACAAAGATAATCTGAGCATTCAGTCTGCGAAGAACTTAAAAAAAAAAATCCTCTTAATGGGATGGTTCAAGCCATTCACATTCCATGAAAGGAAATTAATAACGTTATCTATGTTGCTTGTAAAAATCATGTGGGATGTAAAGGGTTAATTTCTTAAAGCCTAATAGTTCATGATACTGGAAGAAGAAAAATCTAGGGCGGAGCCAGAAGTGATGACATTTCAGACATTTTTGTAATTCAGATTTTGCACAAATGAAGAACACTAAATAAGGAACAAGAGACCCCTCCCCCCCCCCCTGTAGGGCCCGAAACTGACCAATAGACAGTCAGTAAGCTACCTAATCCCTTCCCTACCCCCAGCTTTCCTAGCAACCACACCTGACATAGAGAAGATCATATTTTGCCACTCCATAGCCATAATACGGTTGTTGTTATCGTTTGAAAGAGAGAGAAAAAATACATGCTGGCAACGGAACTGAAGAGCAGGTGCTACATATTATTATCCAAGGTCAAAATATGAAAAACAAGAACTGCGTTCCCTTAATTTGTATAATGACAGGGAACGCAAATTAACAAAGAAATTCTTAAAAATTAGTATATATAAAAGAAAACCAACTCGTCCAGTTCAATTCTTAATCATTACCAAACGATATGTTGTCAAAATAGGAACAGTAAATCTCCAATTATGACTTAATCAGCTATCAATTACTCCCCCTTCCCCCTCGTAACTCTCCAAAAAACTGGAAGCGTCTTGCGGATTGTTAAAAAATCAAGTGTAACCATTGAAAAGTCGCATACGCAGTCTAGCTGGATAAAGTAAGGCTGGGCGCAGCTTTTTCTTGAACAGATCAGACATTACATTATGAAAGGACTTTCTTATTTCCAAAAGCTCATAATTATAATCAGGAACAAACCAAAACTTGCATCCTTCATATTCAACCACGCCCGACTTTTTTGCTGCCTGGAGAATATTCTCCTTCATTTGTAAAAAGTGAAACCGAATAATCAAGCGTCTAAGTTTATTACCAGATTTCTTCCCAATCCTGTGTGCCACACAGTTCCAATAGCCACACATTTTCAATGGCCACACACTTTCAATAGCCACACACTTTCAATAGCCACACACTTTCAATAGCCACACACTTTCAATAGCCACACACATTCAATAGCCACACACTTTCAATAGCCATGCATTTTTAATAACCACACATTTTCAAATAGCCACACATTTTCAAATAAATAGCCACACATTTTCAATAGCCACACATTTTCAATAGCCACACATTTCAATAGCCACAGTTGCAAAATCCACAGTTTAAAAACACATAAAGGGCACTCACAGGTCAGTAGACACTAAAGCCCGTCCCACTAACATGTCCTTGGCACGCTAATTACGAGATCTCGTGGTCGAGTTGAGGCGCGACGGTCCCGCAAAGGTCGCACATGATTTCATGCACCCGCACAGCCGTCTGGAGCACGTGACGTCATTTGAAGATGGATACAAAATGCTGGAGTAACTCAGCGGGACCGGCAGCATCTCTGGAGAGAAGCAATGGGCGATGTTTCGGGTCGAGACCTTTCTACAGTCTGAAAGAAGGGTTTTGACCTAAAAAGTCACCCATTGCTTCTCTCCAGAGATGCTGCCGGTCCTGCTGAGTTACTCCAGCATTTTGTGTTTATCTTCAATTTTCTTGGCCCTGCTCTGGGAATAGAAGTGGGGGCTGATCTGGACCACAACGGACGTGAACGCCAGGTCGAGCTCGGCGATCGTTTGCCTGCTTCTGTTGCTGTTGGAGGTGAGACATTGCGCCACACCAGGGTCTTGGGGCTGTCCTACTTTGGCCATCAGTTACGCGACAGGCCGATGGCGCGCAAAGATTTTGCCGCTATAAAAATTTCGGAGCCCCTCGTGATATCACGCACAACTACATTCCTCTCCGCGCTTCTCAGTGGGACCAGCCCCATGCTGCCATACAATGCCCATGCACCTCAACACGATGACGAGGTTGTGTAATTTGCGTGCCAGGGACACGTAAGTGGGACAGGCCCTTAAGTGTTCTGTAGATTCACAGCTCAGACTGAGAGCCATGACCTCTCGCTCGCCATCTTGCAGCAACAGAGCCACGTCCAGACTTCTGGGTTTTATAGTTCATCCCCCCACCACCACAAGGGGTGTGGCCTTCATGGCGGTGATTGACAGGAGAGAGAATCTCAACATATTTTAAACGCTAATAACTCTTTTCTGTTTCATCAATGGAAAAAAAATCCTCTGCACCTGATGAGCGGAGGGGGACTCTGAGTAAGATGGCCAAAAAACACAGCCATAAATGGTAACATTTTTTCTAAAACCAATATACAACACAAACAGGAAGTGGTCAAGATTAGACTTTTAATTATATAGATATAGATAGATACAGATAGATAGATATAGATAGATATCGAACCTGCCACAACTACCACCTCTGGCAGCTCGTCCCATATATCCACCACCATCTGTGCATTTGAAGGCCAGGGTACATCATTTGCATGCTGGACACCAGACTCCTGAAATTGAGACTTTATTCTGAGATCTGTCATGAGAAGCAATTACCTAGAGAACAGAGGAAAAGGGTCATCATTGGGGAGGAGCAACATCCCCACCTATTTTGTGGAATCCCTGGCATTGAGAATCTTGAATCCATTTAGTAGGAGCATTGGCAAGCCCAGGCAAGTAAGCAGTAAAATGATTCACAGTCTCCTAAGCCCAGTTCCTACACTTACAATTGCACACCTTCTTCTTAATCTGTGGCAATATTAGCTATAGGTTTAGATTTAGATATAAGTTTAGGTTTAGATTTAGGTTTATTATTTACACATGTTTTGAGGTGCAATGAAAAGTTGTATTTTGCATGATAGCCAAGCAAGTTAGATGATACGTGTAGCAAGGAACTGCAGATGCTGATTTACACTGAAGATAGGCACAAAATGTTGGAGTAACTTAGCGGGTCAGGCAGAATCTCTGACGAGAAGGAATGGGTGACATTTCCAGTCGAGACCCTTCTTCTGACCCAGAAGGGTCTCGACCAAAAACGTCACCCATTCCTTCTCTCCAGAGATGCTGCCTGTTCCGCTGCCTACTCCATCATTTTGTTACTGTCAGATGATACTATACATAAATGCAATCAAGCCAGACTCATACAATAGGTAGAGCAAAGGGTAAAATGGAGTGTGCAGAATCTAGTTCTCAGCTGGAAAATAGCCCAGCCGGGCAGATAATCCTTTTGTTTTCATGGAGTCATAGAGTCACACAATCGCAGTCTTTTTAGTTTAGTTTAGAGATGCAGAGAGGAAACAGGCCCTTTGGCCCACCAGCGATTCCCACACACTGTAAGCACTGTAAGACAGCAACTCTACTGTTGCGCCACCGTGTCGCCACACAACACAGAAACAGATGCTGTTTCAAGTTCTCACCAATACTAATCCCATTTAGTTGTACAGTCTATAGCTTTTTTTATGCACTGGCAATGCCAGTGCTTGTCTATATATTTTTTAAACAATACTTGGCTCCACCAATTTCTCAGGCAGTGCATTCCAGATTGGAAATACTTTCTGAGAGAAAACAAAATTTTTATTTCCTCTCTCAGCCTCATACTCATATATATGCTTAATCTCCCATCATAATGTTAAATTCAAAATGTATGTACATACATTCATTCTTAAGAACTGTAGATCTAGTTTCCCCTCTCTCTATGTATAGTCATTTTTCTCTTTTTTGTGCTCTTGATGCCATCGATTATTGGAATATTGTGTGCAGTTTTGCTCCCCTAATTTGAGGAAGGAGATTCTTGCTATTGAGGGAGTGCAGTGTAGGTTTACAAGATTAATTCCCGGGATGGTGGGACTGTCATATGCTGAGAGAATGGAACAGCTGGGCTTGTACACTCTGGAGTTTAGAAGGACGAGAGGGGATCTCATTGAAACATATAAGATTGTTAAGGGCTTGGACACACTAGAGCCAGGAAACATGTTCCCGATGTTGGGGGAGTCCAGAACCAGGGGCCACAGTTTAAGAATAAGGAGTAAGCCATTTAGAACGGAGACGAGGAAACACTTTTTCTCACAGAGAGTGCTGAGTCTGTGGAATTCTCTGCCTCAGAGGGCGGGTGGTGGCAGGTTATCTGGATGCTTTCAAGAGAGAGCTAGATAGGACTCTTAATAACAGCGGAGTCAGGGGATATGGGGAGAAGGCAGGAACGGGGTACTGATTGTAGATGATCAGCCATTATCACATTGAATGGTGGTGCTGGCTCGAAGGGCCAAATGGCCTACTCCTGCAATTATTGTCTATTCTCTATTGATTACAATACTGTGGAGGTGTGGTTAGCATATCGAGGAATTTTTGTGTATTTTCCAATTTAGAACAGTCAACTTATGAACATCTGTACAAACAAAACCCATTCATTACCCGTGTTTGCCTGCATACATCTTTCAAGTTCAGCCTGGGCCTCCTCCACTCCAGGGAAAACAAATCCAGCCTATGCAGTCTCACTTCATAACTGAAGCATTCCAATCCACCATCATCCTGGTCAATCTCCTCTCTGCCCATTCCAGTGGAAAAAAAACATTGGCATTGCACAAAGTTTTCCAACTGTGGCCAATGTTTAATACAATTCTGCCATGCTTTCTGAACTCTTATGTCTATGCTCCTACTAATGAAGGCCAATGAATTCACTCTTTATCTCCCTATCTACTAGTGCTGCCACTTTCATTGTTCATTAGGCTTGTCGAGCAAGTTTGTTCTATTTCTCAATTCTCTCCTGGCACCAAGTGTTCATGGTGTATGCTCTATACTGTGTTCTACCCTTGGGTAGAACCAAGGGTATCCCCTTGTTAGAACGTTCATCATAATCACATCAAACACAGAACAGTATAGTTCAAGAAGAGGCTCGTTGACCACCATATCAGTGCAATCCATGATGCCAAATTAAACTGATACAATCTGCCAGCACACCTTCCATTCTCTGCTTGGTCATATGTGTGTATCTAAATGCCTCTCAAATGTTGCTATGGTATCTGCTCCACCACCTCCCTTGGCAGAGTATTCCAGGCACTTACAATCATAATCACAATCCCAATCACAATAATACTTTATTAGCCAAGTTATGTTTTGCAACATACGAGGAATTTCATTTGCCAAGTCAGTCATACAAATAAAAAGCAATGGAACACACAAAATACATTTTAACATAAACATCCACCACAGTGCCTCCTCCACATTCCTCACTGTGATGGAAGGCAAAAAAAAGTTCAAATCTCTCCGCTTAGCTCTCCCACGGACGGGGGCCTCGAACCCTCCATTGACGGGACGATCTTGATCGCTGTTTGGGCCCTCCGCATCGAGGTGATCAGCTCCTGCATCGGGGGGATGTCTGCTCCCCCGCGCAGGACGATCGGACCCTGTGTCGGGGCCACTGCGTCATTGGAGTTTCCCGGATAGCCTCTCCCGAGACTGCGAGCTCTTGATGGTAAAGACATCAGGCCACAGTTGGAGCGATCTCAGGCAAGGGATTGGCTCCGATGTAAGTCCACACCCCGCTGTGGGGGCCAAAGTTAGTCCGAGGAGGCCCCCAGCTCCATCGATGGTAGGCTGCAGAGCGCCCGGAGATTTGCGATCTGAAAATTAATCGCGTCTCTGGCAAGGTAAGAAACTGAAAAAAAAATTCTCCCGACCCTCACATAAAACAAACAGGAGAATATTTACACAGACTTTTAACACGCACTAAAAATAAAAAAAAGATGGAAAAACGCAGACTATTGCCGGGGTTGCCAATCGTATGGCGCCCCTGGTGGTTACAACTCTCTATGTAAAATACTTGCTTATCAAATTTCCCTTAAACTATCCATCCTCTAAACTTAAAACCATGCCCTCTAGTATTTGACATTACACCCTGGATTAACTACCTATTTTTGTATATGCCTCTCATAATTTTGTACACTTGCACCTCAGCCTCGGATGCTACAGAAAATAATCAAACATTTCCTCATAAAAAACACAGACAAAATGTTGGAGTAACTTAGTGGTTCATATAGCATCTCTGGATGGGTGACGTTTCTGGTCAGGACCCTCCTTATAACTCACACTCACCAAACCAGGGAACATCCTGTAAACCTCTCACTTATCTGCCATTGCTCTACACATTATAGTTCATCAACATCAATATAATTGTCTTAACTAAGACTACCCTCACTGTCATCACCATCACTGGTCTATCAAGAACACAACCCATTTTTTGTGTCATTCTAGTTGCCATAGCAACTCCGCTAAAAAATGCCTCATGTTATTTTATATTTCTAGAAATGGATTTTTGCTCAGTGGGAGAATGTTTTTTACTATCCACTATTTCCCATTCATGGTTTGACGAAAACACATTAGGAGTAAGTTTTCAGAACATAAACTCTAATGTATTCATTCAGGATGAAATCATTTTACTTTTGTTAATAAAAGAAATGTGTGCTGGAATTCATGATTATTTCACAACAATTTTTTCCAAGCCTTTTAAATTTTATCTTCATATTTCAACTAGATCCATAAATTGAACTATTCGAGGTGGGAGCACACAGGATGGTAACACCACTCACTGGGGGAGTCAATTGCTATGTGGACATTAATGAGCTATGGCATATTGCAGCACTTTTCTTGTGCCTGTATGGGTCAAGGTTAAAGAGCTGCCAACCACAATTCATTTCATTTCCCAGTAACTTTATCTATATTTTGATTAAATGGATGACCCTTAACTCAAGATGAATCACCATAGAAAGTCATCTGGCAGAAGAAGTAAATCTTGCCATTGTATACAAATTGAATACAATAGCTTCTGCAATGTGCATAGATTAATCGAATTGCTGCAGTCCCACACATGCAGAGTAAGTGGAGGGGGTTCAGAAAATTAGGTGTAGCCTTGCAAGTGTTTTGTGTCCAATTCCTTCTGCTCATGGTTATCCTTCAAGATACATTTTGTACACTGCACGCATTTCAGAATTATAGCTGCTGCAACCTTGCTTCACATGTGATTCATGGCCCTGACAGTCCTATTCCATCCATTAGCATGAATGGACAAATGCATGAATCAGGGGCACGTCCAAGTTTCCAATATGCACTAGGTGCACAAAGCTTGGAATTAAGACTGCTGAAGTCAACATCATGCTTTTGTATCTTAACAGGGTTATGAAAAGAATCACTTTTTTGAATCTTTAGTTCATCGTGTTTTGGCCATTTTATGAACACAATGATGTGGACTATTTAAATAAAATTTATGTGGCTAAATTTCAACAAGTAATCTTGAATTCAGAAGCATGAACATTAGGTACACAAAAATGCTGGAAAAACTCAGTGGGTGCAGCTGCATCTATGGAGCGAAGGAGATAGGCAGCGTTTTGACCAAAAACGTTGCCTATTTCCTTCGCTCCATAGATGCTGCTGCACCAGCTGAGTTTCTCCAGCATTTTTGTGTACTTTGTCTACATGAACTTTAGGTTCCTGACCAGTGGCTGAGATAATGGTTGCAGAATCTAACTTTTATATTATTCACTTGGAGTAATAGCTTATGACCCTGAAAGCAGGCACTGTTTTTATGGAAGAGTAAGCACAAAGGCTTGGATTCAGAAATGGTGTCTTGAACGTGGGTACCATGGAGAGGAACCAGGATTGGCTTAGTGGATAGATAAGTTGATAACAAAGCTGTCCATGAGCTTTTCACACTTGTTGAGGTTTGATAGAGGAGGAAAATGAATTAATTTGTTCTTTCAGGTAATCCTAGAGTACTGAACTTTAGAACTGAATGAGACACTATAGTGGTTGAAGTTACATCTGGAACTTAATGGCAAACTTTGTAAATGTAGCCATTAAGTTCCAGATCTGACTTCAGCCACTATGGTGTCTCATTCAGTTCTAAAATTCAGTACTCTAAGGATTACCTGAGAGAACAAACAAGTTTAGAAACGAATGCCAGATCAGCTGAAATTTTCATCTTGAACTTGAAGAAGACAACATTGGAGCCATTGGATGCTGGGCAAAAGTTAAAAAAAATACTGGGGACTTAAAGGATTGTTTAGACGAGAAAGTTTTGTGCAGAAGTATGACAGCTTGTAAAGTGTGGAAGGATGCCAGTCTAAAAGAGTAGCTATGAATTACTGTGATATAAAATAATGTTTTGCAATGGTTTTGAAATCAAAGCAGTAAACACAGTGCATGACCAGCATTTCCAAAAATAAATTTGCAGAATGTATTTTCGGCATTTCCATTTTCATATCAGATTTTGAGTCTTTTCCTCTTTAGACGTAAATGAACTAATGAGAACATGGAAGTAACATGAGATGGCAAGGTGAACATAGGCAGCTGAGTTCACATGGAATAAAAAGTTCAGGGGATGATAAAAGAGCAACAAAGGGGTCACAGGAAATGTGGCCCTATTTCACCTCTTTTCATTTTGTACGAGATACATTGCTTAAACTACAGTATTAAACCACTGTGCATATTTATTAAATAAGTAAAAGAGAAACAAACCGTACGAGGCACAAGTTATATATTCATAATAATTTTATATATCAATAATGTGGGGATCATGAGAGAAGTCTCCTCGTGGCGATCCCCAGAAACGATGACACAATGCACACTGAGATGCGTCGTGCAACCAATTCTGTCAACATGTTGGACGACGACAGAAGCCAACAGCGAGCTACACGTCGTCTGACACACGAGCGAATGATCACTGATGTAAATCCCAAAAGCCTGGACAGATGCTTCCCTCAAACTAACATGTGCCTTTCAAATATCCTTTAAACTGAAGTTTTACATCTATCCTTATAACCATATAACCATATAACAATTACAGCACGGAAACAGACCATCTCGGCCCTACAAGTCCATGCCGAACAACTTTTTTTTTGACATTTATGACATTGAAGGTTCCATTATAATTGTAGTCTTCAATAACACTATTCATGGTATTGTTCTAAATTTCTTTTACAAAATCCAAGATTCAAAGACCTTGCTAAATTGTTTGTAAATATATTTAGGTTGTTCAAAAATTTAGAGGATGTCAAAGTGAATGCTATAGCACTATACAGTTGCCGAATTACCTTGTAATGGAACACCCCACCATTTCTCCAATCTGCATGGTGAAATTCACATGCACGATCTTGGGACTCAGAGGTGATTCAGATACTGCTAATGAAAGGCCCAACTATTAAGGCTAACAAAAACTTTGATACAAAAACTCACCATATTGCTTAAAGTCTCCCGTTATTTAATGTTCCTAGCAGCTGGAAATCCCTCTGACCTTCTCCCACTCAGTGTTATGACTGTCAGTGGAGCTATCAACCTCTGCACTTCAGGTATTAACCTGGCGTCAGGACTGCATGAAACACACATAGCTTTGTTTTGTTCCTTCGCAAGTGTGAATCATAAAATGGTTTGTCATTGCCGCATGTTTAAAGTGTCACCAGAATGTCAAAGCCAGGCTCTGTCAATAATCCCAGAATCCTTTAGTTCCAATTAAAGTCAATGATCTTTTATTCTGTACTTATCTCTCTCCAAGCCCATTATTCAAAAGCATTACCCTTTCTGAATCTGACTGAAGAACCCAAGCATGTTTGAGAGCTATTATTAAGCCATCTCGTTGCAGTTTCACGTCTTCCAAAGTGAATAACTGACAAATGAATGATGACTAAATGGCTACTGAAAATCCCAAACCATTTCCCATTTGCAGCCCCTCCTGTGAATGCATTTTAAACCTAAAAGGCATGCAGCAGCTCCCTTCTAATTCAACCAATGTCAGGACTGCTGACACTTTCACACAGAAGAATGACAGTATGCTTAAACTTACACAAAACAAAACACTTAATTTGCAGGAGCAATCGTATTTTAGAAATTTTCAGAATCATTTTGAAAATACACTTGAGTTTAAAAAAATAAAACAAGTTCATTAAATTATGTAGCCAGACCTGTAAACAGCTTTAGCAGCTTATATATCCACCATAGAAACCAACAGTAATGAACAATATGCATATCAGCACATTTTTGGCTACTTAAAAAGCACTGGTAATAGATAAAATATTATTATCCTCAGCATTTTACATTTACAATATTAAAGTGAAGATTTCTTGTAGCACTATCTTGTAGCACTATAAACTTGCTACCATCACACTTGCATAGAGCAGGAGTAGCTGAGAGGAATTTCCCAAGCATAGTTCCTTGGACCACTTCATGTTCTTTCATAGGATCATGGACAGTTACAGCAGACATTTTGCTCTTTATGTCCATTGCAAGCCAACAAAAGTGAGAAAGTTTAATGATTTAAAAGTTACAGAATGGATTTAGCTATAGATTTAGAAGCAATAAAATGGATGCTTAACCTTTCTCCTATTAGACTAACAAGGCTACAGCACTATAACAGAAATGTTTTCGCCCTTCTTCCATAACACTAGCGAGATAACAGCACAAATACATGAATGTTTTTCTCTATGATATAAACATCAGGAGAATGTTCAGACATTTGGCTCTTACCCTTTACTCTACAAGATTGTAATGTGCATCAACAAGGTAAAAAAACGAATGCTTGAACCTGCAAATAAAATAGCTTCTTCAGCATAACCATATATGGGCGAACCTTTCCTCTATCGGAAGAACCTGATAATCCTAAAAGGCAAGAGGCTGTACAATGCTCTGAAAGATAAAGAATTGCTGAATTACTGATTATTGGGGTATAAATATATCTGATTGAACATTACCTCTTTATGTGGGGATAGGGTTACTCTATAGTCTGTATTTTACATACTGTGAGAGTGACTGCCACACCCGCCTGGGTGAAATAAAGATTTTAATGCTTTATTACCAATTTTTGTTGTTATCTGTTTGTAGTAAAATCGAACCATAACAAGTGCACCTCAGAGTAATTATCTTCTTATCTCTAACTCTGTAAACCTATAGCTTTCAACACCACACCACTAAAACTACTCATTTATGTTGAAATATGGCTAACACATGTCTACCTGAAACTCAAACCTATCCAGGCAAATTCATATACTTTGCTTAAATCACCACACAACTACATTTATTCACCCCATCATAAACTAAGTTACCTGCAGAATTTAAATATTCAAAAGCATGCGTTCATATGCTGCAACAATAACGGAAAATCTTCAGTTTGTGTGTAACCTAGACATATCTTGTTTACTGGCAGGGACGAGTTAGTATCTGAGGCAGGGATTGCTATTCTCTTTGCAAAGCCAACTGGTCCTGGACATCAAGAGACCTGCATATTCGGTCAAGCATTCAGAAAGGCTCCAAACTGCAGCTGGGAGACCAGCCCTACATTGGGCAGCGTATTTAATATCCTGGGGGGTTACAGGGGTGAGGGGAAGAACTGGTCAATTTCTACAATTATTAACATTAGTTAGTGAAATATCATAAAATCATTAGAAACGGGAATAGTCCCCGAGGATTGGCGTACTGCGCATGTTGTTCCATTGTTTAAAAAGGGTTCTAAGAGTAAACCTAGCAATTATAGACCTGTTAGTTTGACTTCAGTGGTGGGCAAATTAATGGAAAAGATACTTAGAGACAATATATATAAGCATCTAGATAAACAGGGTCTGATTAGGAACAGTCAACATGGATTTGTGCCTGGAAGGTCATGTTTGACTAATCTTCTTGAATTTTTTGAAGAGGTTACTAGGGAAATTGACGAGGGTAAAGCAGTGGATGTTGTCTATATGGACTTTAGTAAGGCCTTTGACAAGGTTCCTCATGGAAGGTTGGTTAAGAAGGTTCAACTGTTGGGTATAAATGCAGGAATAGCAAGATGGATTCAACAGTGGCTGAATGGGAGAAGCCAGAGGGTAATGGTGGATGGCTGTTTATCGGGTTGGAGGCAGGTGACTAGTGGGGTGCCTCAGGGATCTGTGTTGGGTCCTTTGTTGTTTGTCATGTACATCAATGATCTGGATGAAGGTGTGGTAAATTGGATTAGTAAGTATGCAGATGATACCAAGATAGGGGGTGTTGTGGATAATGAAGAGGATTTCCAAAGTCTACAGAGTGATTTAGGCCATTTGGAAAAATGGGCTGAAAGATGGCAGATGGAGTTTAATGCTGATAAATGTGAGGTGCTACACCTTGGCAGGACAAATCAAAATAGGACGTACATGGTAAATGGTAGGGAATTGAAGAATACAGTTGAACAGAGGGATCTGGGTATAAAAAATTTTGTTCGGCATGGACTTGTAGGGCTAGCGAGATGAGCATGAGTTTCCGGGCTGTAATTGTTATATTGGTTATATGGTTGGTGTACATGTTGGTCGCCCAATGGGGATAAGAGTAGAATAGAATGTTGCTAGAGGAAAAGTTATAGAGATAGGTTGATATAGTTTTATTCTCGGGACAGACAGGTTAAAAGACAAAATTTAGAAAGGTGATGTGGACAAGCTTTCCCTTTGAGAATAGGAAAAAACAAGAGGACATGTCAGAGAGATGTGGGGTAATATGAGGGGGAACTTATTTACACAAGCAAAGTGGGTCTAGATCAGTGGTATCATTTAAAAATAAATTGGAGAGGCATATGGATGAGAAGGGAATGGAGGGTAATGGTATGAGTGCAGGCAGGTGGGACTAAGGAGAGAAAAAAATTTGTTCGGCATGGACTGTAGGGCCGAGATGGCCTGTTTCCGTGCTGTAATTGTTATATGGTTATATGGTTATGTGGGCCTGTGGGTAAATAGAATATGTTGCTGTACACTCTTTGGAAAGGTGCATGAAAGGAAAAGTGTCAAGAGATTCAAACACAAGCAAATCTAGATCAGATAGACATGAAGGGTCCTGTGCTGTACACTCTTTGGGAAAACTTCTGCCTTCATGACCATCTCCTATACTTCAGTTAGTTACTTCTCTCATCGCCAAGGCAGCGTACAAAACACGGACTGGTTTCTGAATAAACAGGTTTGTGAATCATAAAAAGACATTTGAAAGATGTATTCAACATCTCAACTCATTTTGTCATTTCATCAAAGGACAGTATAATGGCTGGTCAAGCTGCTGCCTCACAGTGCTAGAGACCCGAGTTCAATCGTGACCTCAGGTGCTGTCTGTGCAGAGTCTGCGCGTTCTCCCTGAGACCACGTGGGTGTCATCTAGGTGCCCAGGTTTCCTCCAATATCCCAAAGGTATGTGTGTTTGTGAATTAATTGGCCTCTGCAAATTGCTGCTAGTCTGTAAGGAGTGGATGTGGAAGTGGAATAACATAGAACTAGTGTGAACAGATGATTAATGGCTGGGTTCAACTTGGTGGGCCGAAGGGTGTTTCCATGCTGTATATTTCAATCAAAGTAAGTTCGTTAGCTGGATACAATGAGCTTTCAGTAAGAGCACATTAGTTATCTTTTCCTATCCACAGATTCTTCAATTGAGATTTAATTTTGTCCTTTTCTTTGCCTTGAAACGTTTTCTGTCACTGATATTAAATTGAAAGATTTGTGTGATAGCTCAAAATATTTGTCTCCTTTTTTTGAGCGTAGTTAGGCTCATCATTTAGAAATATGTCGTTCAGATGGGGAATACTTTACCTCATAATATTTGTGATATTTCTGGTTTCTGCTCTATTAATAATGAATAACAATGTGCAAAAAATATTTCACAACATAACCTGGAGAAGTCAAATAATTTTCATTCTCACTACAAGTCTTCCATCAGCTTCTTGGGGTGAACATGAATAAGGGAAGCTCCATTTTGTGTCTATGTTGCATTACAATCATTTGGTGTGCAAAACCATTTTGAGATGTCAGGGCACAATGGCCTTTAGTTGTGATCTGTATCTTACTGGATTGTCAGAATCCAAATTAATGTATATTTTTCCTGTAATCTAACCCTTTATTGGAAGTTGGTTTTGCTGTTTAAAACTCCACGAGTCTCAACACAACTTTCTTCATTTAACCCATCGGAATGTCCTATTCCTAATGTACTTATTTAGCATCCCTTTAAATATATTGGTACTTTTTCCACAAATATTTCATATAATAGCAATTTAGATATTCTGTACTCTTTTGTATTACTTTGAGGGGTGCCCCCTCAGAATACTGCAACTACACCAGTGAGGTTTGAGGCCTCACATAGAACATAGAACACTGAACATGGAAAATTACAGTGCAGGAACAGGCCCTTCAGCCCACAATGTCCCTGCCAAACAGGATGCTCTCATCTGCAGCTGCATGATCCATATCCTACCATTTTTTGCATATCTGGTCTTGACCTGAAACATCACCTATCCACGTTCACCATTGTTGCTGCCTGATCTGCTCAGTAACTCCAGCAATTTGTGTCCTTTTGCATATTATCCAGCATCTGTTTTTCTTTGTTTCTACTGCTCTATATCCATGTGCCAATCTGAAAGCGTCTTAAAATTACATTATCATATATGCTCCCACCATTGGCAGCATGTTCCAGACACTCACAACCCTCTGTGCAAAACACATCTCTTTTAATGTTTACCCCTCTCACCTTGATGATAGCCCTCTGGCACTTGACATTTCCACACTGGGAAAAAGGTTCTGATATTTACCCGATCTATGCATCATAGCCAAATCTGATGTTTAGCAGGGGAGCGAAAAGATCATAAAATCATAAGAGATAGTAGAATTAGGCCATTTAGCCCATCAAGTCTATTCCACTATTCAATCATGGCTGATCTATCTCTCCCTCCTAACCCCATTCTCCTGCCTTCTCCCCATAACCTCTGACACCCATACTCAAGAATCTATCTATCTCTGCCTTAAATATATCCATTGACTACTTTCACAGACTTCTGTGGCAAAGAATTCCATAGAGTCTGACAAAAGAAATTCCTCCTCATCACCTCCCTAAAAGAACATCCTTTAAGTCTGAGGCGATGACCTCTAGACATAAACTTTCACACTATTGGAAACATCCTCTCCACCTCCACTCTATCCAAGCCTTTCACTAATCTGTACGTTTCAATGAGGTCCCCCGTCATTTTTCTAAACTCCAGCAAATATATGCCCAGTGCCATAAAACGCTCATCATATGTTAACCTACTCAATCCTGGGATAATTCTTGTAAACCTCCTCTGGACCCTCTCCAGAGCCAGTATATCCTTCCTCAGATATAGTGCCCAGAATTGCCCAAAAAAGTTTAGGCGAGCTGTAGCATTGGATAATTCATCCAGAATAATATGTTGCCTCCCTGGTGTAAGGGTCTGAAAATTTTCAGGAAGGAAACCAAACTTTCTCAATGGAGAGGGAAAACAGCCAGAGTACACATTGGTACAAATGAAATAGATAGAAGGGGAGATGAGGTCCTGCAAAGTGGATTTGGGTAGTTAGACAGTAGATTAAAAAGCAAGACATCTGTGCTTGTAATCTTGGAGTTATTCGCCACCTTACTCACCGTTCTCCTCTGCTCCAACCCACCAAGTTTTGTTCCGATCGGTGAAATATGAGAAAAGTTATAAAGGTTTAAAAAATCGTGATATCAGCACATTGGCCTGTCATTCACCTGTCATTCACCAGAAAGGTAATGCCCCTTCCGGCACCTGCTGTCAATCACTGAGGCGAGCGAGTGCGTCCGTGGAGCGATGTGCGGCCGTGAGTCAGAGATTGAGTCCAGAAAACCGTGATTCAGTGAGTGTCCAGAAAACCATGATTCAGTGAGGGTGCAAAAAGCTGTGATTCAGTGAGTGAGTGTCCAGAAAGACGTGAGTCAGTCCAGAAAGACGTGAGTCAGTCCAGAAAGCCGTGAGACAATGAGTGAGTGGGGTCAAGGAAAAAGCGTTCACGTCGCGGTCCTGTTTCCACCAATCCTTCCACCACCACGCACAAGAAGCACAAGAAGCGACAAGACAGACACCATTGTTTGCAGATGCTGAGAAGTGTGTTCAGCTCTGGCTGAACAACTTCTAATCTTGTGCGTGGACTCGATAAGATGAAGAATGAGAGTGAGTGAGTGAGTGTCCAGAAAGACGTGTCATTGAAAGAGTGACTGTCCAGAAAGCCGTGATTCAGTGAGTGTCCAGAAGACTGTGAGTCAGTGAGTGAGTCCAGAAAGCCGTAAGTCAGCAAATGAGTGTCCAGAAAGCAGTGAGTGTCCAGAAAGCCGTGTCAATGAAATAAAGTCCAGATAGCTGTGATTCAGTGAGTGGGTGTCCAGAAAGCCGTGAATCAGTGAGTGGGTGTCCAGAAAGCAGTGAGTGATTGTCCAGAAAGCTGTGAGTCAGTGAGTGAGAGTCCAGAAAGCCGTGAATCCAGAAAGCCGTGAATCAGTGAGCGAATCCAGAAAGCCGTGAGTCAGCCGCGCCTGCGCAGTTGCGGGCTATGGGTGAGTGGTGGAATATTGCGCTGGGCGACCAGGCTACCCGTGTGAGAATGGAACCCAATGGGTCCCACTTAGTATAATATGTAACGAGATATAATTTTAATGACTACCAGTTAACTCTTTTATTAGAAATTCATTATGACTACCCTTGACTTTTACCCAGTGTGTTACTCTTCAATCATCGTTCATTTACCTATCTTCCCAGAACAATTCCAATGAATATCACTTTACAGATGATGATTTGCTCCTGAGTACTTCAAATAATTAAGTTATTTTGGCCTGAGTGTAGTTGGGAGATAGAGCAGCCACTTATTATATCCTCCAGGAAATAAAAATTGCCTGACTATAGTGGGATTCTGTTTGTTTAGATAGCAGGAAATGTGATACCTAAACCTTATGTTTGCTGTAGAACTAGAGCAATTATAACCACATTATAACCAGTTTGTTCAGGAGATTATTACTTTTGTTACTACGCCCCAGCAACTTTCACCCAAAATACTTCAAATCATCCATCAATATGATAAAATGTACAGGGATCTCTTTAATCTGGATTCATATATGGTTAGGTAGAGAAAAGGTAAATTACTTAAACCTCTGTAACAAGATGACATCACTTTTGAATTGCAAGACATTTTTGTTATTGTAATTCAAATATTAGAAAACACGAAACTTAATTTCTGAAAACTGACACTGATTAAAAATAATTAAAGTAGTAATCGACAATATGTGCCTTTCTATCAATACGAAATAAATTCCCCAACTATTACTATATTCTTCTTACCCAAACTGCATTTGCTTGCCCAGATTACAAAATAAATTTGAAAAGTTGTAATGTTAACAGAAGCTTGATTGAATATAAGGAAAGTAACCCAACGAAAAGAGCTTGTATTCCCTAATCTCAGATCTCTTTATGTTATGCAATGGATTCTGCAATTATCCACCTATCCTTGAATGAAATCAATACCTCCTGTATTTTCTGCACAGTTCACCTGTCCTTTGTAAATCTCCAGATGGACAAATCCTTATCCAGTTCATTTATTCTGTCACTCAGCATTTCACAAACAGCAGCAGGAAATGAAACTCAACACAGAGAGTGCCTTGTATTTTTGGATTTGCTCGTGTTTTTTGAAGACATGGTCCTTTAATGCTGCCATTAATACAATATTTATGGCAAGGGAAAAATAAAATGACTAGCTGATGCAGAGCAAAGTCATCCACAATAACAACAACAGCTGCCGGTTATTAGAAACATACAAACATTGAAACATAGAAAATAGGTGCAGGAGTAGGCCATTCGGTCCCACGAGCAGCACCACCATTCAAAATGATCATGGCTGATCATCTAAAATCAGTAACCCATTCGTGCTTTTTCCCCATATCCCTTAATTCCTGTAGCTCTAAGAGCTAAATTGTGTCTAGTCCAAGCAAAGGTGGTGGGGAAGAAGGGGGTGTGTTATTTCCTCAAAATTCCAGACAATATATATCAATATCAACAAATCAGATTCATTATCATGTTGTTCTTTCTTGAGAGCTTCCAATACATAAATTGGCTTGGACATTTGCCACATTATAACAATACCTTTTTTTTTGTCCCTAAACTGCTTGGAGAACACCTGAAATGTTTTATAATATATCTGCTAACAGCTACAGCAGCAACAATGTTAACCGTGTTAACCAAGCACAGGCATGGCGATCACTTCGCCCAACACCTCCATTCACTTCGCAATAACCAACCTGATCTCCCGGTGGCTCAGCACCTCAACTCCCCCTCCCATTCCAAATCGTACCTTTCTGTCCTGGGCTTCCTCCATGGCCAAAGTGAGTGTCACCGCAAATTGGAGGAGCAGCATCACATATTTCGCTTGGGTAATTTACACCCCAGCGGTATGAATATTGACCTCTAATTTCATGTAGTCGTTGCGTTCTCCCTCCTTCCCCTCCCCCTCTCAGCTCTCCCACAGCCTGCTGTCTCCACCTCTTCCTATCTCCCCCCCCACCCCCCACTTCAGTCTGAAGAAGGATCTTGACTCGAAATATCACTTATTCCTTCGCTCCATAGATGCTGCCTCACCCGCTGAGCTTCTCCAGCAGTTTTGTCTACCTTTAACTTTTTTTAAAGATCATTTTTAAGAAAGCTGACTCCAAAAATTGTACAGTAACATGTTTACAATCAACAATCAATGCAATCAGCTTTATTCATCACTCACATTGCACATAAAGTGCAAATTAAATGAATTTGCCAGCAGCAGTACAATGATAAAGAACACACAAAAACACACTAAAAATGTAACACAAACATCCACCACAGCATTCATCACAGTGGTGGAAGGCACAAAAATTTGGCCAGTCCTCCTCCATTTTCCCCCATGGTCGGGACCTCAACCCTCCGCAGCCGCTGCTGCGGGTGTCCAGATGTACAGACAGGTAAAAGTCCAGGTAAGTCCAGAATCGGCTCTTCCCCACCGGAAGAGCTATAGAGGTGTATAAGATCACGAAAGGAACAGATCAGGTAGATGCACAGAGTCTCTTGCCCAGAGCAGGTGAATCGAGGACCAGAGGACATAGGCCTAAGGTGAAGGTGAAAAGATTTAATAGGAATCTGAGGGGTAACTTTTTCACACAAAGAGTGGTGGGTGTATGGAACAAGCTGCCAGAGGAGGTAGTTGAGGCAGGAACTATCCCATCATTTAAGAGACAGGTACATGGATAGGATGGTTTTGGAGGGATATGGATCAAATATGGGCCGAAAGGCCTGTTTCTACACTGTATCACTCTTTGACTATGACAAGGTTTCATGCTCCTGTCCCCAATTGAATGGACAACAGGTAAGCACAGAGCCAGAGTCAGACCTGATACCCATCGTCAAAAATCTTACAGATTTTATCAATGTAATCTCACTCAGAAGCAATGGTGATGGCGTGGGTATAATTCTACATGGATAGTAGATGTTTCTTGTTGATGAATACCTCATCAGGAATTTAAAAACTTCTAAAGGGATGGAATCATCATTAAGCAAAAGATAATTTTGGAAAATTCATTGGGTAACATGACAAATTATGGAGAAAATTCGTTCAGAATTGCCCAACCCCAAAACCTGTTCAAGAGGTAAAGCAAAGGTGTAAACCATTGTCTCCAGGCTCTATTTCAAGCCCATACTTAAGTTTCTCGGGAATTACTGTTCCACTGATTGTTGCAGATTATTACAAAACAATCAAAAATCTGATCTTATTGCTTAAAGCACCATATCTCAAGGTAATACACAGAACATCTTATTTGAGCAGATTATGCTTGATAATCAATGGATGAACTGACTGATAATCCAAAATTGTAATCAACCATCACTTATAGAGGGAACAGTAAGTATAGTCTAAGAGGATTTAAAACTGAATAACCACGCAAGCAATCAACTTTTTGGCATGTCCTGTTATGGAAGATCATTTTGTTTTAGAAACAATTTTTTAATGCAATTCAGCATGCAATTGTATTCGGGGGTGCTCTCTGTCTGGTTGACATGACTATAATTTAAAAACAGCATCTTAAAAATGCAAACGAACCACATTAATATTGCACGTTTTTTCTTTACTAAATTGTAATTCTGAATGCAACATTGATTCACATTTCAAAATATAATCAAGTTTGCACGCATTATTTTATATTTATGGCCCATCTGTAGTGGGCTGATAAGGTGTGATACACAGCCAAATTATAAAAATGGTTGCCATCGCTTATTACAGGTAGCTCTCAGCTATTCAGATGTTACCAATGGTTCAGATTATGGTTGAATAATGCTAAAAGTGCATATTTTATAGTATAATTCAGTTATAATACCCTATTAATAATTTTTATTCTCTGATTTAATTAAGAAGGAATTGTATTGTGGGTAGTTAATTCACTTTCAAAACAATTTCATGCAAAGATAGATGGCAGTATTAAATTGTATCATAAATTCAGGCAGTTGTACTTTGTGGGCTCATCATGGCTTCTTTTAAATTAATTTTTGGGCTGCACTATGGAATTTTGACCTGCCATCTTGGAACTGTTTGAATCATATAAAATTCTTAAGGGATTGTACAAGCTAAATGCAGGAACAATGTTCCCAATGTTGGTGGAGTCCAGAACCAGGGGTCACAGTTTAAGAATAAGGGGTAGGCTATTTAGGACTGAGATGAGCAAAAACCTTTTCACCCAGAGAGTTGTGAATCTGTGGAATTCTCTCTCACAGAGGGCAGTGGAGGCCAATTCACTGGATGTTTTCAAGAGAGAGTTAGATTTAGCTCTTAGGGCTAACAGAATCAAGGGATATGGGGAGAAAGCAGGAACAGGGTACTAATTTTGGATGATCAGCCATGGTCATATTAAATGGCAGTACTGGCTTGAAGGGTCGAATGGCCTACTCCTGCACCTATTTTCTGTGTTTCTAAGTTCGAATTTCTCTTAAGATTTCAGATCCTTATTTCAAGGTTGAAATGTCTCACCGATATTTTAGCAATGGTGCTGCTAAAATAATCACAACAATGTACTTCAAGCAGATTTTAAGGAGTCGTACTTACATAATATGTATGGAGATACTTTGTAATCTCTATTGTTCCACTGTGTGTCTTCTGTGAATGCAATCTATATTAATAAAGTTTGATGGTGTCTGCATAGAAATCTGTGCATATGAAGGGTCCCAACCTGAAACATAGATTGACCATTTCCCTCCATGAATGCTGTTTAGGGGTAAGTGGGTGTTGCTCCAGCAGAATATTTGTTGCTCCATAAACCAGTTCCATCAATGATTTTCTTCATGCTGAGTCCAAACTCAAGATTTTGACATAGCTATGTTATGACAAATTCATGTTTTGATGTGCTTCTTGATTCAACACACAGAAAGCAAAGATCTGTGCAAATAGCCCTAATGGAAATTGAATGAACGAATACTTTATTGTCAATGTGACAAGTCACAGTGAAATTCTTTGCCTGCATACCCAAGGTATGCAAATAGTCGCCACACAAAAGGCGCAGACAAAGTTACAAAGAATCCTGCGCTAGGCCCACCTTTGTTCCTCCCCCCCCTCACCATCTCCCTCAAGGTGGTCTCCCCACGTTGGGTCCTCTTTGTTTTCCCCTTGACGTGGTTATTGAACCATGTCAAGGGAACAGGTTTACCAGTCGATGGTCCAGGATCAAAACGTTCTGTTTGGTTTAGGATCAGGAGTTTAAAATGCACTAGTTAGAGCAGTTGCCTAAACTCATACATGGATGTAAACAATAGGTACAGGCGTAGGCCATTCGGCCTTTTGAACCAGCACCGCCATTCAATGTGATCATGGCTGATCATCCCCAATCAGTACCCCGTTCCTGCCTTCTCCCTATATCCCCTGACTCCACTTTCTTTAAGAGCCCGATCTAGCTCTCTCTTGAAAGTATCCAGAGAACCGGCCTCCATCGCCCTCTGAGGCAGAAAATTCCAAAGACTCTCAACTCTCTGTGTGAAAAAGTGGTTCCTCTTCTCCGTTCTAAATGGCTTACCCCTTATTCTTAAACTGTGGGCCCTAGTTCTAGGCTCCCCCAACATGGGGAATATGTTTCCTGCCTCTAGCATCTCCAAACCCTTAAATATCTAGTATGTTTCAATAAGATTCTTGCTCATCCTTCTAAACTCCAGAATATACAAGCCCAGCCTCAAGTCAAGAGTCAAGAGAGTTTATTGAAATGTGCCCCAGATAGGACAATGAAATTCTTGCTTGCTGCAGCACAACAAAATATTGTGGGCATAAATACAGATCAGATCAGATCAGTGTGTGACCGTACACCATAGAATAAGCATAAATAAACAGATAAAGTGCAATAGGCTGTTATGGTTCAGAGTTTGTTTGAAGTTGTGTTTAATAGTCTGATGGCTGTGGGGAAGCTATTCCTGAACCTGGAAGTTGCAGATTTCAGGCTCCTGTACCTTCTACCTGATGGCAGCGGAGAGATGAGTGTGTGGCCAGAATGGTGTGGGTCCTTGATGATGCTGGCAGTCTTTTTGAGGCAGCGCCTGCGATAGATCCCCTCGATGGTAGGGAGGTCAGAGCCAATGATGGGCTGGCAGTGTTTACAACTTTTTGCAGCCTTTTCCGCTCCTGGACGCTCAGGTTGCCGAACCAAGCCATGATGCTACCGGTCAGCATGATCTCTATTGTGCACCTGTAGAAGTTCGAGAAAGTCCTCCTTGACATTCCGACTCTCCGTAATCCTCTCAGGAAGTAGAGGCGCTGATGTGCTTTCTTTATGATTGTATTAATGTTCAGGGACCAGGAGAGATATTCGGAAATATGCACGCCCATTTGAAGTTCTTGACCCTTTCCACTATCGACCCGTTGATATAAACGGGACTGTGAGTGTCCCCATCCTACCCCTTTCGAAGTCCACAATCAGTTCCTTGGTTTTGCTGGTGTTGAGAGCCAGGTTATTGTGCTGGCACCATTTGGTCAATCGGTCAATCTCACTTCTATACTCTGACTCGTCCCCATCAGTGATACGTACCACAACAGTGATGTCGTCAGCGAACTTGATGATGGAGTTCGCACTATGTCCGGCTACACTGTCATGAGTATAAAGTGAGTACAGCAGAGGGCTGAGCACACAGCCTTGAGGTGCTCCCGTGCTGATTTTTATCGAGGATGACACATTTCCAACAATATGGACAGACTGGGGTCTGTGAATGAGGAAGTCGAGGATCCAATTGCAAAGGGATGGGCAGAGACCCAGATCTGAGAGCTTGGTAACCAGCTGCTCCATTCTCTCAGCATATGACAATCCCACCATCCAGGGATTAACCTTGTAAACCTACGGTGCATTCCCTCAATAACAAGAATGTCCTTCTTCAAATTAGGGGACCAATACTGCACACTGCACACAATACTCCAGGTGTGGTCTCACTAGGGCCCTAAACAACTGCAGAAGGATCTCTTTGCTCCTACTCATCCTTGATACTGCTAACCTGGAAACCAGGAAAGAGAAGAACAAACAACGGCAATAATCAATTCCAACATAATTTAAAGTGTTCCCGATATTAGACTGTTACTTTTCGTGCCTCTTTATCAATATCTTCTCATTGAAAAATATGATCCAATTATTTAAATCTCGAACTGTACAAAGAGCTTACTCAATTCCTGCTGATAACAGGATTCCTTGAATACATAGAAGAATAAATTGACAAATCAAACACCACCAGATACTTTTCCTACGATAATTGAAATTAGGTAGAAGGAGAAACAAAATCGAGACATCATGAGATCAGATAGAGTGGACAGGAGTTTATCACATTCAATGAAAAGGAAAAGCACTGTGAGTGATGGCATGGAAAATAATTTGAAATACATACTGGAGGTATTGATGAGCAAAAGGGGCTCGTCTTGGATGTTCTGTCAGGGCAGATAAAGCTTAGATTTTCCTCAATCAAACGATCAACAAATTAAAAAGGAACTCTCTTGGGTCAAGAACGTTAAAGTGGAAATTGTTGTGCAAGTAGAAGCTTTTTTTTCGATAAAGCTTTCTAAATGATAACTCATATTCTTTAAGATGAAATGATAAACAGAAAAACATATTTTCAAGCCTCCATTTTAACTGCTGATGGGAAGTAAGGGCAGTGTTGAACTTGTATCATTATAATCTATCTTCCTCTCCAGGCAAACATCCCTTTGTGATCCTCCAATTTCAGTCTCTTGTGCTTCCCCAATTTGTCTGGCTCTGGAATTCCCTTCCTAAGCATTTCTAGTAGCCTCCTCCTCTCCTTTTATGAGACAACTTATTTAAACCAACCTTGTTGAACAAGACATGTGTTCGAATCTAGCTTGAAAATGCTGTAATTAAATGAACTTTGCACATTTGCATAGATTGAATATACCATATATCGTTGCTGCTTTGTTAGTGCCAGCTAAACTGTGACTGTGTTTGGAATGTGGTCCAGTTAGTCTTTCCAGCTTTGCCCAAAAGACTCTTGTTCTTTAACCTGACAACAATTGGGTAACAAATTGTACAAGCTACATATAAGAGAAAAATAAACCTAATATGCGGCTATTGACCTGAATACTGACCACAGAGGTCGAAGGTTCACCTTAATCTAAATTGGATTATATTTTCTAAATATCAGATGGTAGTGAAATTTAGTCTAAATGCTCAATAAATAAAATATTATTTGTTCCATTTCTGTAGTTGAATGGTCACTTAATAATCACTGTTTAGCAACTGAAGACTAGTTGGATGGATGACGTGTTACTGGAGGATAGATAATTTGTTGCTACTGAACAGGAGGCTCCTGACATTTCTTATGTGTGTTCTGCAGTGTAGCAATTCATATCAGAAGATAGGTGGGTAGAATATTCACCGTCTATTATTGCTTAACTGCTTGATATAAGAGAGCCATTGAGAATCACTAAAGTCAATATAATCCTAAAATGCATCCCGAGAGAATTCACAATAAAACAACCCACACTTCAATCCTTCAACAAGACCTCGGTTTTACCACAAAGGGAATTTTATGATCTGTTTTGATTTATTTTCTTGGGGGCTTGGAAAAGGTGTAGAGAACAAACAAGTTTATTTTCCATTTTCCATTCTATTTATCCCAATAGGTCTGAAAAGTGAGTGTAATGTAGCTATGAAGTAAATTGTTCAATAAAGGGGCTTGAGTTGATTATTTCCTTTTTAACAGCTGAACATTTCTAAGTGGTGAACATACTGGTGGTGCAGCGGTAGAGTCGCTGCCTTAGAGCACCAGAGACCCGGATTTGATCCTGTATGTTCTCCTCATGACCTGTGTGGGTTTTCTCCGGGATATCCGGTTTTCTCCCACACTCCAGAAAAGTGTGGGTTTGTAGGTTAATTGGCTTGGTAAAAATTGTAAATTATCCCTAGTGTGTGTAGGATAATGTTAATGTGTGGGGATCGCTGCTCGGAACGAAGGGCCTGTTTACACACTGTATCTCTAACTAAACTATACTAAAATTACTGGGAGCAACATCGGTCCCTTCACCCAAAGGATGAACTTGGTTTAACGTTAGGTACCTTGAGAATAGTGAATTTGGGGAGCAGATTATCAACCAGAGCAGTAAATGATAATTCACTGAGTTCATTTAATGATGCGATGAAGCTGCAGTTTGAGTATGGATCACATTATGCAGCAAAGAGGTGGTTGTTTCAGGCCAGAGTAGATTCCTGGGCTTTGTAAAGCATAATTTTGATGATGCCGGAAATTTAAAATAAAATAGTAAGATTAAACGAGAACTTACCAGTTTGAAGTTTGATCTGTATTTTATGAGGAGTTACGATGAGGGATTACGTGAAGAACCCGCCTCAGGACGCACGTGCGGCATACTTCAAAGCAGCGGTGTGGAATCACAGATAGACACAAGTATTTGAAGTAACATAGTAAAGAAATAGAGACATCAATTTATCAGTTTGATCCATATAATGAGGGTGGGAGCGGAGGGCACGTAATCCCTCATCGTAACTCCTCATAAAATACAGATCAAACTTCAAACTGGTAAGTTCTCGTTTAATCTTACTATTTTACTTCGGAGTCACGTGAGTGACTACGTGAAGATTTCAAAGCTCTGTGATTTCAAACCATGTAACAGCTATTACTACACCACTGCCGAAGTCTTTGAGGGAGGAAGTGTGTTATCGTAATCAACCAATGAATCTGTTTATAGAAACACACAATGGTATTTTTACAATAACAATGAAGAAATTTAAATGCTCCACTGGGCTAATTTAAATATTTGCAGACTGGAATCTTTCCTGCAAATAAAAACAGGTTTTATCAACAGTTTATTATAAATTTTTTCTCTGAACGTTTTACCCCCACCATTCTGCTGTAGCCAGGATGTGGTTTATAGGCACGTCCATTCTTTTGCCGTTGACGTGGAAGCTTGTCCTGTGGAATGAAAACTTTGTACATGTTAGTTTTATCCCAGGAGCTTTAGTACCTGCTTGAGCCATCCCAAAATGGCTCGTTACCCGACCACAAGGCTTTTCATCTCCCTCGAATATTTAGGTTGTGTCTATGTAGGGTAATAGGGTCATGGCACATTACCGTGTTTTCAGGCAGGTAAGCCCGGATTTTATGACTGGATAAGGTGTTCCTGGTCTGGTTTGACCATTCCCTGGACAATGATAGAGATCTGGTCTGAAGCTATGAGCATGGTGTCCAGTTGCAATAGGAGTAGTGACTGGACCCTCTGTGCTGCTCCGAGTGCCCTCAACATATGTGTTTAGAGCATAGATGGTTCAGGTTGAGGGATCTGGCTGGTGGGCATCCCCTGAGGTATGGCAGTACCACTGTGACATCCCATATATGGGTGTACCTGGTCTAGGGGTTTAGAGTTGTAATACCCTTCATAGATTTACCACCAGCCAGAGTGACCCCATGGCCTGTTGTCCTGTAGCTGTTTTGAAAATACAGGCAGGGCAATTCGAGCTGTGTTGATGGTACTGTAGCCGAATCCTTCATCATTGTGAAGGTTCACCAGGAATTCCAGTTCGTAGAAACTGTATCGGTTGAGTAGGTTATCCCTGTATCCTTGCAGTACTTCTCTTGATGCTGGACAAGTGCTGTAGTCCAGTGGATGTTCAGAGGGATGCTGACATGGTGTTGACGGTTCGGTATAACAATCCCAGTCCCAGATGTGGCTTGTGCAGAATCTGCAACCCAGGAGCTTGAATTTCCCATGGCACAGATGACTTGTGCCCGGCTCCGAGTGTTAATAATTCTGGGTCACTGGGGAATACCATCGAAGTTTCAACAACCATGTCATGGAGTATTGGGAACCATGGCTGCGTAAGTCCGTCAGGTACTATCAAAATACCTGAAGCAGAGTCCTTTTGTACTGTGCGTAGTCCCCGACTGATGAGGCAGAAGGGAAGAAATACATAGAAATAATTTCACCAATCCAGCGCGAACGCATTTGCTGCCCCAGGGTCTGGTTCCCACGCGACATACATAGGACATCCCCAAACACCTGGTGATTTAGCGTTGATGCAGATAATCGATATCTGGCGTGTCATATAGCTTGATAGTTTTATTAAAACTTTTTTATAAAAAACATCTAATCGATGTTGTCATTAAATTTATGTGACCTGGTGTCTGTCACTGTATTTAGCTTACCTGGCAGGTAAGTTGCTGATAGTCAAATACATCTTTGGACACACCATTGCCAAATTGTGTTGACCAACTTGTCGCATGATACTGACTTTATGCCGCCCATATGGTTAATGTAGGCCACCACCGTAGTGTAGTCTATTTATAACCGTACATGCAAGTGCTTTAAATCCATAAAATTCACCCAAACATTTTGAGATAATTAATGCCCAGTATAAGTGGTAACCCCACCACTGTCTTTCTGATATTACTTCAGTGGGTAACTTCATGAGACGCTCAATGACAACCTATATGTCATTTTTGATACTAAGGACCGAATTATGTAGACAGAAATGCTACCGTTTTCCCAATTACTCTGTTACTTGTCGAGTAGTTGGTAGTTTGTTGACCATTAATTTGTTGCATGTTTGTGCCAATTCAACTATGTTGTCTCTTGGCAACATATAGTTACGTGGACTGAATTAATATGAAACCCAAGATAGTCCAGGAAAGAGCTCTATATGCTGGTAGGAACCAGACCCACCTACCTCCATGGTTATTGGCGGTTTTGTCTTTTCTGTTTTCTGAGTGCTTTGTTCTGACGACGTGCTGGCGATGTTGGGGGGAGGCGCATTTTCCAGGGGGTCCGCGGCGGGCCCTGATCTAAAAGATCTTTGGGGATAATGCGGCCCCAAGCGTTCACCAGTCCCATATTCTAGACGTCGACTGGTGGATGCCGTGGGGTGCTGCCGCTTGGGTATCGGAGGTCGTGGTTTGCTCGTCCCGGGGCCTGCCCTCATGATGCCGAAGGTTTTTGATGCCTCTTCCATCTCCTTCAGCTTTTTGTTCAGATCTTTCCCAAATAGCAGTGAGTCTGCCTCCGCAGCTGGGGCTTTACACAAGCCTGCAAATTTGGGATTGAGGGCAGGTCTTATATTCTCCCTCCGGAGATTGTTTAGTTCGAATTGTGTGGTACACCTTAGTGCCAGCACATCCTGCTGGTATGTATTCATCTCCGTTGTCTCCACAGAACGAGCATAGGCTGTGATAGCTGACATCAGGAGCCTTAGGATCCGCTGTAGCTTGAGTTTTTGTTGCCGCATAAGGGCTCCCACATTTTCCCAGATTTGGCTGTTGAGGCTTTTTTCCCTTAAGGGCCTCACAGTTCTCTGGTGCTGTATGTTCTTGCAGCACCTCGGCGAGCACCTTCTCCAGTAGAGGTTTGTTGGATAGGTGATTAATACTGGCTGCCATTTTTTGGCTCCAGCGGTGCTCCAGCCCGTGGGGTTGCTACGAAGCGGTCCACCACACCCAACAGCTGTTCCTGTTCCTGCACCCCATGCATACTCCCGATTTCGTCCGCCTGCCCCATTTCCCGACCAGCCCTGCCCTGGTCACCAATGCTAGCCTCCTGCTCCAGCCCGTGGTATGAGGTAGCAAAGGGCAGTGCCTGACACGACACTATGGAGGAGGTACCTGTCCTGTCTCGCCGGGAACGCTGCTGTTCCCGGTGGACCATCTCCTCCAGGAGCTGCTAAATGCAGCTCAGGCGGCTGTCTCTCTTCTGCTTTGGTGGAGACATGTCCCCCTCCGACGAATCGGAGACGACCGGCCGTTTGGCTTCCTGGCCGCTTTCCCAGTCCGCCGTGCAGGCTCTGGCGAGACTGGGCTTGGCTCGGTCTCAGGGATAGCGAACCGCTCTGAGAGCGACGCTGCCGCCGGTTGCTGCCCCGCTGGTAGAGTTGGAGCGGGGCAGTTTCTCTTTGCGAGTTTTCTGCGTTGTGTTCCTGAAAGCCTGCAAAACACAACTGCAACTCACCTCTCCAATGCCCAAGAGCCACTCCTGCAGCTTAGGCGGCTGTCTCTCCCCCTCCTGGGTGGAGAGACGTCCCCGTCCGATGTCGGAACCACCGGCCGGTTTTGCATACATCCAGCCCGCTGCTCAGGCGCTAGCGGGGCTGGGCTCGGTCACGGTGTCGGGTAGCGGACCGCCCGCTAAGCGGTCCTACCGCCTGTTGCTGTCCCCGCAATGAGACGCTCCTCCGTCGAGCGGGCAGGTGCAGCGTTCTTCCCAGCCCGCTGCTGAAGTGCTGACGGGCTTGGTGCAGTGTTGGGAGCGGGGCGCTGGTTGGCGGTCCTGCCGCTGTGCGCTTTCTCTCTCTCCTGCACTCGGGCTGCTGTTAGAGTGCAGCGCACTACACGCCAACACTGCGTAGTGGGTCCCCCCTTCATCGGCTCCGAATGGTCGGAAGCCTCCGCCCGCCCGCCTGCCTGCCTTCACCTGGCCAGCTACTCGAGGGGCGAGCGAGGACTGAGGGGAACCTCCAACGAGTGCAAGCGCCGTCTTCTCCGTTGTCGCCCCTGTGTGGAGTGGTACCGGCACCGGCACAGCTCCCAGTCCATGGTCCGCCGTGTGTGCGGTCCTGGTGGCGTCTTTCTCCCCCCCCTTCCGCAAACGGAACACTCATTCCCCGGAGTCCAAGGGGGCCGCTTGCATGCCCTACGGGGAACAAGCAGACGCGAGGGGCTGTTAAATTAAAGGTAAGTACTTACCTAAAGCTTAGTTTTTCAAATTGTAGCGGGAGCCCTGTCTCCCGCCTGCCGCTGTTGCCTGCTGAAACGTAATGCCACACGTGCGTCCTGAGGCGGGTTCTTCACGTAGTCACTCACGTGACTCCGAAGTAAAATCAGAAAATGCTGGAAATATTCAGAAGACCAGGCAGCATCCGTGGAAAGGGACTGTGTTGATCTTTCAGGTTGATAATCTTTAATCCGATCTGGAAATAGTTATCAGTCTCAACAGGATTTAAGATGTAGAGAAAGAAGGAAGAGTGGAGAACAAAAGAGAAAAGGGGTGGAAACCAAATGAGATTAAATGACGATACGATGCTCGTGCAACATAATAGTAAGATTAAACGAGAACTTACCAGTTTGAAGTTTGATCTGTATTTTATGAGGAGTTACGATGAGGGATTACGTGAAGAGCCCGCTCAGCACGCATGCACGGCATATTTCAAAGCAGCGGTGTGGAATCACAGACAAACACAGTTATTGAAATAAACATAGTAAAGAAAAGGAGACATCAGTTATCAGTTTTTATTTAAGTATGTTGCAAAGCCTACCTGACGCGTCGCTGAAAATCTGTCCCAGCCCGTGTGCACGATTTTGGCGCCGTTTAGAGGGGAGCGGGTTTAAAACGCGATTTCCCCTAGGCTGTTCAATTCGAGGATGTTCAGCCTAGTTAATTATTAACGGAAAATCGCTGGAAGATTCTGTCGCTTTAGCTATTTTTAAATTTAAAGGCTTTATATAATTGTTATAGTAGGTTAAAAATTAACCTCTAAATCCCCGACCACCGGCAACCAGCCGGATCTCATACAGCAGACAACAGAAGGTAGGCTGTTTATTTTTACATTAAAAAGGGCTTCTTAAGATCCCTTTATACAAAGTTTAAAGTTGCGAGTTGCTCATTTGGGCCCATTATATCCCGCAATATTTTTCTGGGCATTTGAGGGCACAAATCTAGCGCAATGTGAACGTTCAAAACCAGCGCGTTCACAGGATCCCACTAGAAAGCTGATTTAAATTGACTTTAATTTACTGCAATTGAACACTAAATTCCTTCCATTTGGCCTATAAATTAATATAAATGAGATTTAAAAATCATGTTTTATTGTGAATTATTTGTGAATATTATTTGGACACTTAGGCTATTTAAAAATGTTAATCATTTATTAAGAAATAGATAGATGTTTAGATCTAGTAATTGAAGTTTGAAATTAGCTCCAATTGGGTAACTAACTAATTATATGCTTTAATTTCAGGTCATCCAAGTAAGATTGATTTATATTTGTTTCAGAATGCTTCAATCTATGATAACTGAAAATTTCATTCAGTTCTCTTAATTTTTAAGAAAGTTATGGGCTTTTGACTGTCCACGATCACAGCTTTTTTGTAATGTCCATAGAAAATCAATAGGGAACAAGATGCTAATTTCCGAGTATGAAAATGGCCATAACTTTTTTATTACTTGAGATATGAAAGTAAATTAGGTGTCAAATTAAACTTCTTTTTAAGCTTTATATGGTGGGATAAATTGCAGACTTGATTTTTTAAATCTCAAAATTTTGTAACATTGTTATATTATTGAGGGTGGGAGCAGAGGGCACGTAATCCCTCATCCTAACCGCTCATAAAATACAGATCAAAGTTCAAACTGGTAAGTTCTCGTTTAATCTTACTATTTTACTTCGGAGTCACGTGAGTGACTACATGAAGACTTCAAAGCTCTGTGATTTCAAACCGTGTAACAGTTATTACTTCACTCACTGCCGAAGTCCTTGACCATCAACCAATGAATCTGTTTGTAGAAAAAGACAATGGTATTTCTTAACAATAACAACAAAGAAATTAAATTGCTCCCCTGGGCTTAAATTAAATATTTGCAGTCTGTAAAATCTTTCCTGCAAATAAAACAGGTTTTGCCAACGGCTTATTATAACATTTCTGAACGGTCTTTCCCCCGATCATCCTGCTGTAGCCAGGATGTGGTCTATAGGCACTCCATTCTTTTGGCTGTCGACGTGGATGCTGCCCTGGTGGAGTGAGATTTGTACATGTTAGTGTTTATCCCAGCAGCTTTTAGCACCTGCTTGAGCCATCTCGAAATGGTTTGGCTCGTCACCCGACCATAAGGTTTTTTATGACTGACCCACAAGGCTTTTCATCTCCCTCGAATATTTTTGGTTGTGTCTATGTAGGACAGTAGGTGGGTCATGGCACATAACCGTGGTTCTGGCGGGTAAGCCCGGAATTCCACAACTGGATTAGGTGTTCCTGGTCTGCTCTGTTTGATCAGTCCCTGGATAACGACAGAGATCTGGTCTGGAGCTGTGAGCATGCTGCCCAGTCGCAGTAGGTGTAGTGACTGGACCCTGTGTGCAGATACAAGTGCCATCAACATGAGTGTTTTGAGCATAGATTGTTCCAGGTTGAAAGATCTGGCTGGTGGCCATCCCCTGAGGTATGTCAGGACCACACTAACATCCCATATATGGGTGTACCTTGGTCTAGGGGTTTAGAGTTGTAAATACCCTTCATTAGTTTGACCACCAGCGGGTGGGGCCCCATGGCCTTTGGCCTGGAGCTTGTTTTAAACAGACAGACAGGGCACTTCTAGCTGTGTTGATGGCTCTGTAGCTGAGTCCTTCATCGTGGTGAAGGTTTGCCAGGAATTCCAGTACGTTGGTAACTGTAGCGGTTGAGTAGGTGGTCCCTGTATCCAAGCAGTACTTCTCCCATTTTTTTGATGCTGGACAAGTGCTGTTTTTTAGTGGATGTTCGGAGGGATGCTGACATGGTGTCGACGGTTTGTTGTGATAATCCCAGTCCCAGAAGTGGTTTGTGCAGAATCTGCAACCCAGGAGTATGATTTTTTCATGGCACGGGTGGCTTGTGACCGACACTGGATGTTAATAATTCTGGGTCACTGGGGAATACCATCGGAGTCTCAACAACCATGTCATGGAGTATTGGGAACCATGGCTGCGTAGGCCAGTCGGCTACTATCAAAATACCTGAAGCAGAGTCCATTTGTATTGTGCGTAGTACCCGACTGATGAGGCAGAAGGGAGGAAATGCATAGAAGAAGAATTTCCCCAATCCAGCGCGAACGCATCTACCACTGCTGCCTCAGGGTCTGGTTCCCAAGCGACATACATAGGTACCTGGTGATTTAGCCTTGATGCAAATAAATCGATATCTGGCGTGCCATATTGCTTGATAACTTTTGCAAATGTTTTGGGGTTTAACATCCATTCGATGTTGTCATTAAATTTACGTGACCTGGTGTCTGCCACTATATTTAGCTTACCTGGCAGGTAAGTTGCTGATAGCCAAATATATCTTTCAACACACCATTGCCAAATTGTGTTGACCAACTTGTCGCATGATAACTATTTTATGCCGCCCATATGGTTAATTTAGGCCACCACCGTAGTATTATCTATTTGTAACCGTACATGCAAGTGATGCATATTTGATGCATATGCTTTTAAACCATAAAAGCCACCCAACATCGTTAGATAATTAATGCCCAGTGTAAGTGGTAATTATGACTCTGGGTTAGTCCATCTACCACCTGTGCTGGATATGGAGTTAGTTGCTCCCCAGCCTTGAGCACTGGCATCTGTTTGGATAACTAACGTAGGGTTAGCGACGATAATAGGGCTGAAACTGCCAAACGTTTTTTGCCCACCACTGTAGTTCTGATATTGCTTCAGTGGGTACCTTCATGACACGATCATAATGACCTGCATGTCGTTTTGGTGCCTGTACCTTTGCTCTTTGTAAGTTTTGTTAGTGCAAAGGTCCGAATTGTGTAACCGGAAATGCTGCTACTATTTTCCCGATTACTCTGCTACTTGTCGAATAGTTGGTCGTTCGTTGACCATTAAATTGTTGCATGATTGTGCCAATTCAACTGTTTTGTCTCTTGGCAATGTTACAGTCACGTACACTGAATTAATTGTGAAGCCCAAGTAGTCCATGATTGTGGATGGCTTCAACTTAGATTTATCTGGATGTAAGACAATCCCAGGGTTTCGAACAACTGTTTGGAAGCTGATACAGCTGACATAGTCAATTCCATGGTCTTGCCTACTATTAAGATATAATCAAGATATGCCATGACATTATGTTTTTGTCTTCTTAATATTGCCAGAGCTGGTTTTGGTATCTTGGTGAATAATCTTGGCCTGATATTAAACCATTGGGTAACGCTTTAAACTGCCAAAGCTGCCCCATCCTGGTAAATTTCAGGTATCTGCGACGATCCTTGTGAATGGTACTGAATAGTAAACATCTTTAAGATCAATGCTTGCCATGAAGTATCCTTTGGAATTTAGGTGTTTGGCAGTAACAAACGTTTCCATTTTGAAATGTATATACCTAACAAACATATTTAGTAAAGTTAAGTCAATGATGATGCGACATCCACCATCTTTTTTGGGTTTAGTGAATATATTTGATACGAATTCCAAGGGTTCATGTTTTGTTTTTCCCAATGATACCCTTTGTAATTAGTCTCACCAGTTCAGCTTGTCCCTCTCTTTTTTCTTTAACTGAGAGGGAAAATACCCTCTGGGGTGAATTTTGAACTGGTGGCAATTTTCCTAGTAGGAATTATATTTTGTATCCACTAATGCCATTGAGTAAATACTGATCACTCTTGATAGACTCCCGTGCTTCTTTAAACAGGTGTAATCTCCCCCCTGTTAGTATTAAGCCCCTATTTTCTATACGCTGGTAGGAACCAGACCCACCTACCTCCATGGTTATGGGTATTTCTTCTGTTTCCTGCCGGTCCAACGAGTCTTGCACGTTGTCTGACATGGCGGTGATGTTGGGGGGTGGCGCATTTTCCATGGGGTCCGCTCTGAGCCCTGGTCTAAAGAAGACTTCCGGTGATAGAATGCGGACCCCGAGCTTTCACCAGTCCCATATGGTAGACGTCAACTGGTGGACGCGATGGGGTGCTGCTGCTTCGGAATTATTGTTTTTGGTTTGCTCGTCGCGGGGCCTGCCCTCATGAAGTTTTTTTAAGGCCTCTTCCATATCCTTCATATGCTTTGTGAGGTTTTTGCCAAAGAGCAGTGGGTCTGGCTCAGTGGCTGGGGTTTTGCACAACCCCGCAAATTTAGGATTTTATGGCAGGTCTCATGATTTGTTTACGAAGGTTGTGGTCATCTGCGTATTTGTCCACGGAACAAGCAAACGATGTGATGGCTGACGTCAGGAGCCTGAGGATCTGCTGCAGTTTTAGCTCCTGGTTCCGAATATTTGCCCCAACGTGCCCCCAGTTTTGGCTGTTTACAGCCGGCACTTTAAGGGACTCACAGTTCTGTGGAGCTGTATACGTTTCTAAGGCCTCATCGACCACCTGCTCCTGTAGGGACCTGTTGGAGAGGTGGTTAATGCTGGCCGCTGGTTTGGCCTTTAATGGCCTCCTGCACGTGGGGCTGCCACGTAGCTGTCCACCACACCCAGCAGCTCTTCCTGTTCCTGCACCCCTTGCATACTCCTGACATCTTCAGCCAACATCCCCTCTTCTTGACCAGCCCAGTCCTGGTCACCAAAGCTACCCTCGGGTAAGGAGGAAGCGATGGGCAGTGCACAAGACACTGTGGAGGGAGTGCCTGCACCCCCCCTGCGAGAGCAACCCTCACAAGCGCGTCTCGCTGGAGCTCCTGCTCCAGGAGCCGTTCCATGCGGCTCAGGCGGCTGTCTCCCCTCCCCGTGCGGGTGGAAAGACGTCCCCGTCCGATAAGTCGGAAACCACCGGCCGGACGCTTCTTTGGTAGCTTTACTTCCAGCCCGCTGCTCAGGCGCTAGCGGGCTGGGCTCGACACGGGTAAGCGGTCCTACCGCCTTGATGCTGCCCCCCCAGATGGAACGCTCCTCCGTGGAGTCGAGCAGGGGACAGGTTTGTCCAAGAGCCTTTCTTCTCTGCCTGAAATAAAGCTGAAGGCTCACTGTGAAAGAAAACCCGACCTCAGGGTACTTACCTGACGGTCCGTTTTTTCACCTGTAGCGGGATCGCCTGACTCCCGATGCGGCCGCTGTTGCACTGCTGAACGCAATGCCACGCATGCGTGCTGAGCGGGCTCTTCACGTAGTCACTGACGTGACTCCGAAGTAAAATCAAAGTCTGCAAGAGGTATAAATGCAGAATGATTATTTCAAGTTATCAAAGGAAAGTGAAGTGAATGCTGGAAATCAGAAATAAGTGTCCAGGAGATGTTCACTACTCAGAGCTGTTGAGTCCAGAAGGCTGTAATGTGCCTTGGGAAATCGTTTTTGACAATGTAGAAGTGCAAGTAATATTCAAGGTGAAAGAAGCAGTCAAGTTCCCTGGCACCAGCAGGACACAATTTGTAGGAGGTGACTCTTTAAAATCTCTTTTATACAGCTCGCACAGGCCATAGGCTACTTTGCTTTCTGAACTTAAATCTCTCACAACAGTTCATGTCAGACCAATCAATAAAATTAAAGCAACATCTGTAAAACCTGAGAACCAGTTTTCTTCCTGCATCACAACTAAGATGGAACCATAAGTTCAATCAGGCAATTTGCAGGAATTATAATCACCTGAATCAGGCATATTTTTAACTCTTCACAGTTGTGGAGCAAGGCAATATTACTGCACACCTCATCATTTGCCTGTAGAAATACAAATGTGTGTGTAAAATGCTCGTACTCCCAAATATTTTCCAAAAACCACAATTTACAGCTCAGAGACAAGCCTGTGTAGATCATAATGCATGCTAAAATAAATTCTTCAATATATCACCTTAATAGATAATGGAATGGAATTTCATACCATTTATGTGTTTAAAAAAAAATGTATGACTACTGGAACAAAATATTTCAAATGAAGTGATGGGCTTCCTTCACAGCAGTGAATGTTATGCACGCATCTGGCTCATAAATAGGATTTTGCCTATTTTGCTGTTTTCATCCAGCATGTGGCCAGGCTCAGAAACAGCGCACCAAAATTCCCACTCCTCACTGCTTATTAATAGAGGTCATCCCATAAAAGCACAATTCCGGATACAATTCCTGGGTACAAAATGTGATTTAATCAACAAATAACTGAAGCCATTATTCTCTGCAATCCAGAAATTTCACTTGTGAATTTAGTTTAGTTTAGAGATACAGTGCGGCTCACTTGGTCCACAACAACCAGCGATCCCCTTACACTAGCACCATCCTGCACACTAGGGAAATGTACAATCTTTACCAAAGCCAATTAACCTACAAACCTGCACGTCTTTGGAGTTGAGATGACTTCTGCCTGCCCTGACCTAAGAATGCCAACTCAGGTCCTGTTATTGGTCACTTAATACATCCTTCCACACAGCACTCAGTCAATCATAAAGCAAGTGAACATTTGACTATTCCGTCGGGTGTTGCCCTGACTTTAATCCATCTTCACTGTATTTACAACTAATATTGTTCAGAGAACATAAGGGGAAAATAACATTTTTTTAAAATATGTAGAAGGGTCCTAACCTGAAATGTGAGTCTGAAGAGAGGTCCCGACCTGAAACTTCACCGATCCATGTTTTCCAGGAATGCTGCCTGAACCGTTGTTACTTAAGCACTTTGTGTCTTTTTTTTGTATACCAGCATCTGCAGTTCCTTGTTCCTATACTTTATTTACTGTTCTATGATTTTTCTTCAGGATTTGTCACAGCAGTATCACAGAGATTGTAGACTGATGCAAGATAATATAACTTCAATTAACCTTTGTGTCCCCTCTCTCTCTGTCCCTCCTCCACCCTAGTCGTACTAGTTTAACTGTCGTCCCGTTGAGTTTCACTGTCTGTATAACCCGTTATCACCTAGCCCACAGACAACAATGGAACATTGTGGGCTCCACATTTCCCTGATCATTGGTACATTTTGCATATCTTTGATCATTTGTTCTATGTCTCTCTACATCACCGTCTATATCTCTCATTTCCTGTTCCTCTGACTCAGTCTGAAGAAGGGTCTTGACCTGAAACATCCCCTACTCCTTTTATCCCGAGGGGCTGCCTGACCCCTGAATTCCTCCAGCTTGTCGTGTCTATGTTTGGTTTACACCAGCATCTGTAGTTCCTTCCTACACATTATATCTCAACCCTATTGGAAATGCCAGGCAACGTGTCACTCATGGGGTGTGTATCAGTGTCATGCTAAGTACTCTCTGAGCTTTGAGCAAGATATACATAGGGCAGGAATGCCTAGGTCATGTATTTCCCATTCACTATAGAGTAGCTGGAAATGGCAGGATTTCCAGCACCTTTACTGCCTACTATGCAAGTCCATGATTGAAAGTCCTAGTCCTCAACAGACGAAACTCAGCAGAAAACATCTCCAAGTCAAACTTTCAACCTCCTAAATCAATTTCCAATTGGCAACACCATGCAGTTTCAACCGTGCAATTTGTTGGCTGAACCATCAGTATTTTCACTGTATATTTCTAGTAATGTTAACCATATAACCATATAACAATTACAGCACGGAAACAGGCCATCTCGGCCCTACAAGTCCGTGCCGAACATCTTTTTTCCCTTAGTCCCACCTGCCTGTACTCTCTCGCATTTTGTTTGGACCTCAAGGGGTCCAAATGACAATTAAATTGAATCTTGAATCTTGAATCTTGAATCTACCATAACCCTCCATTCCCTTCTCATCCATATGCCTATCCAATTTATTTTTAAATGATACCAACGAACCTGCCTCCACCACTTCCACTGCTCATTCCACACCGCTACCACTCCCTGAGTAAAAAAGTTCCCCCTTATGTTACCCCTAAACTTCTGTCCCTTAATTCTGAAGTCATGCCCTCTTGTTTGAATCTTCCCTATTCTCAAAGGGAAAAGCTGATCCACATCAACTCTGCCTATTCCTCTCATCATTTTAAAGACCTCTATCAAGTCCCCCCTTAACCCTCTGCGCTCCAGAGAATAAAGACCTAACTTATTCAACCTTTCTCTGTAACTTAGTTGTTGAAACCCAGGCAACATTCTAGTAAATCTCCTCTGTACTCTCTCTATTTTGTTGACATCCTTCCTATAATTGGGCGACCAAAATTGTACACCATATTCCAGATTTGGTCTTACCAATGCCTTGTACAATTTTAAGATTACATCCCAGCTTCTATACTCAATGCTCTGATTTATAAAGGCTAGCATACCAAAAGCTTTCTTTACCACCCTATCTATATGAGATTCCACCTTCAAGGAACTATGCACGGTTATTCCTAGATCCCTCTGTTCAACTGCATTCTTCAATTCCCTACCATTTACCATGTACGTCCTATTTTGATTTGTCCTGCCAAGGTGTAGCACCTCACATTTATCAGCATTAAACTCCATCTGCCATCTTTCAGCCCATTCTTCCAAATGGCCTAAATCACTCTGTAGACTTTGGAAATCCTCTTCATGTTAGTGCTACATGAAAGCTCAGCCTTAGTCATAAAACACAGATCAGTGGGAAAACAGAGAAGAAAAGTGTACAAGAAGGCCGATTAATTATAAGGTTAAAAACAGAATTCTGTGTAGCTGTGCGCCTATAAATCTCCCCTAGAGAATGAACACCACAAACTTTGGTGCTGACTGCAGACAATATTAAAAACAAAAAGAAGCAGAATTTCTCTCAAGTAATCTTTCAAGTCAAAGATTTAATAGAAACGTAAGGCGCAACCTTTTCAATAATAGGGTGGTGCGTGTATAGAATGAGAAGGCAGTGGAGGTAGTTGAGGCAGGTACTATAAAAACATTTAAAAGACATATGGATAGGGACGTGGATAAGCAAGGTTTAGCGGGATATGGGATGAAGATGGGCAGGTGGGTAAATGTCAGAGAATGATGTGTCAAATGCAGGATGGGGCATCTTGTTGGAATGGACAAGTTGGGCAGAAGGGCCTGCTTCTGTGCTCTATGACTATGACATAACTCTGTTTAGGTTTTGGATTTTGAGAGTATGATTTAGGATTCAATATACTCAAACCTGCGAAAAGAATTATCAAATACCTTATACACAAGTGGAAAATATACAGCATCGACAAAAGGCAAACAAGGTTATTAGAGTTTTGCAATAGGCAAAGAAAATAGTAAGATTAAACGAGAACTTACCAGTTTGAAGTTTGATCTGTATTTTATGAGGAGTTACGATGAGGGATTACGTGAAGAACCCCGCTTCCAGCGCATGCGTGTCATTCTTCAAAGCAGCGGTGTGAGGTCACAGAAAACTATAATGACCTAAGATAGTAAGATTATCAAAGATATACCAGTTTGTGATATGATCATAAGAGGGTGGGAGCGGAGGGCACGTAATCCCTCATCGTAACTCCTCATAAAATACAGATCAAACTTCAAACTGGTAAGTTCTCGTTTAATCTTACTATTTTACTTCGGAGTCACGTGAGTGACTTCGTGAAGATTTCAAAGCTCTGTGACCTCATGCCGTGGAACGAGTCCATGCTTCACAACTGCCTTGGGCATTGGGAGAGAGCATCATTATTAAGTTTAAAAAACACACACTTATACAAAACTTGTATGGTAACAAACAAAACTAAATTTATTAAAGTAAATCATAGCCCTGTATTTTCTAGGGCAAATTATATAGTTGAACCTAAAATAGTTTCTGAAAATGATGATGATGATGGCTCCAAAACTGGTTTATTATAAAACCTTTGAAAAGTCCTCTCGGATGACCATCCTGCCAGTCTAAGTATCTGGTCCGTGGGTACCTCCAGCATTTTCGCTGCTGATGTTGCGGCAGCCCTGGTGGAATGAGATTTAAACACATCAGTATCTATCCCTGCCATCTTTAGGACAATTTTGAGCCACCTTGAAATAGTTTGGGTCGTGACCCTTTTGTGCGGCTTCTTGTAACTGATCAGCAAAGCCTTTTCCTGACCTCGTATGCTGTTCGTATAATTGATGTAGAAACGGATGTGCCTCACAATACATAGTTGTTCATCATATGGATAGGACCTGAATATGATCACTTGACCCGATGAACCTGGTCTGTTTTGTTTGATTAACTCCTGGATGATAAATACCAGTTTCTCGGGTGAGGTGATCATGAAGTCCAGTCTTAGTTTACTTAAGGACTGGACTCTTTGAGCGGTAACCAGTGCCATAAGCATCACCATCTTCATGGTAAGTTTCTGGAGTGACAAAGCCGTAATGGGCGACCAGCCCCTCAGCATATTGAGAACAACACCCACATCCCAGATTTCGGAGTACCTGGCTTTCGGAGGATTCGCATTAAATATGCCCCTCATCAATTTGATTACCAGGGGGTGTGATCCCACCGTATTCCGCTCCAATCCTTGTGCCAGATAATTGGAAAGTGCACTTCTTGCACTATTGATGGCACTGTAGCCCAAACAGTTATCATGATGAAGGCTTGTTAAGAATTCTAATACAGCCGGAATGTTGTTTGCCCTCTGGTCCAAGTTGTTGCGGAGGCAGAATAAGGCCCATTTCTTTATGTGTCCCAGGTACTGCTTCCTTGTTGATAGTCTTTGAGCCGATGAGATCAGATTCATTGTCCTGTCTGAGAGCCCCATGCCGTGTAGTGGGTCTTTTAGACTCTACAAATCAATAGATCCATAGTCTTATGGCATGGATGGCTATCCCCTGTTACTGGATGAGTTAATAGTTTTGAACTGTTTTCAATGAGGGAACATGGTTCTAATACCATCCCGTGTATGACAGAATACCACGGTTGAGTAGGCCAATCGGGTACTATGAGAATCCCAGATGCCAAGTCTTGTTGAATTTTCCTTAGCACCCGATTGATGAGGCAGAACGGGGGAAAAGCATAAAAGAAACAATTCCCCCAATGCAAAGAGAAAGCATCTGTAGCTTCTGCCCCAGGGTCTGGTTCCCAAGAAACATACCTTGGTAATTGGTGATTCAACCTTGATGCAAACAAATCAATATCTGGTCTACCATATTTTGCTGTAATTTTTGCAAATATATCTTTATTTAACATCCATTCCGTGTTCTCATTAAATTTACGTGACCTGGTGTCTGCCACCAAATTTAGCTTACCTGGAAGGTAAGTAGCCGATATCCATATATTTCTTTGGATACACCACTGCCAAATTAAATTAGCCAATTGATCACAAGATGTCGAAATGTTTCCACCCATATGATTGATATATGCTACTGTGGTGGTATTATCAATTTGTAATCGTACATGCTGGTGGTTAATAGCTGAGCAATATGACTTAAGGCCATAAAATGCCCCTAACATTTCTAGGTAATTAATTCCATGTGAATTAAGCAAAACTGCCTCTTCTTCCTTCCATCTCCCCACACAACTAGAAACAGAGTTAGTTGCTCCCCAACCAATGGCGCTGGCATCTGTTTGTAATACCATAGACGGGTTGTCAATAATAATGGGGTTTGAGCAATACCTAATATTCTGAACCCACCACTGTAACTCAATGATAGCTTCGCTAGGCAGCTCCATAGGTCTATCAAAATGACCTTTATTAATTTTGAGTGCTCTAATTTTGGCTCTTTGCAAATTTTGATAATGTAATGGTCCAAATTGTGTGGCCGGAAAAGTGGCCACAATCTTCCCAATTATTTGGGCCACCCGTCTAATGGAAGGTCTGATGGTGTTAAGAAGCACGCTGCAATCCTCCTGCAAGGCTGCAGCTTTATTTATAGGTAAGGTTATTAACATAGTGACCGTGTTAATGGTGAACCCCAAATAATCAATATTAGTTGCTGGTATCAAATTACATTTAATTGGATGGATAACAAACCCTAGCTGTTCAAACAAAAGTTTAGTAGCGCGCACTGTTTGATATGCCAATTCATAAGTAGAGCCCACAATAAAGATGTCATCTAAATATGCCATCACCGTATGGCTTTGTTTACGTAACAACGCCAAAGCGGGTTTAAGTATTTTTGTAAATAACCTAGGAGCAGACGTGAGCCCATTTGGTAAGGCTCTATACTGCCAAAGTTCCCCCATCCAATTAAACTTCAAATACCGTCTGTGATCCCTGCTAATGGGTACTGTATAATAAGCATCTTTTAAATCAATGCTTGCCATATAGAAACTTGTTGACACTAATTCTTTAGCAGTAATAAAAGTATCCATTTTAAAGTGAATATGTTGAACAAAAGTGTTCAATGTAGAAAGGTCAATAATAATCCTGCAACCCCCATCTTTTTTATTTCTAATGAAGATGTTAGATACAAATTCCAATTTTTCATGAACAGTACGCTCAATCACACCTTTAGAGGACAACCTTAGTAGCTCCCCATGGGCTTTAAATAGTTCCTCTTTAGCAAGGACAAAAGTCCTTTGAGGTGTATGTTGTACTGGGGGTTTATGGGGATAAATAAATTCTATAAGATAACCTTGAATACTGCTAAGAATATATGAGTCTGTAGTGATTCTACTCCATACATAACTATAGTATTGCAACCTCCCCCCCACCATAGTGGGACCCTTATTTATAGCAGAACCATACCCACCTACCTCCATGGTTACTGGTGGTTTACTTATTTTTTGGGTTTCTTGAAAAAGGGGGGTTCCGGTTTGATGTTCTTGCGGTTTAGATTGTGAGGTTGAGGCTTCCGTGTCTTCCAGGGTGGCCGGCCCTGGCCATATCCTAAAAAAGGCTGCGGTTGGTAATGTTGAGGTTTGACAGAACGGCTGGTGTGAGCCACATTCTTGGGTCTTGCGTGTGGCTCGTACCTTGCTCCAAAATATGCCTTCGCACTGGCCTTAATGAGCCCAAGTGTTTTCGCTTCCTCGTCAAGTTGTTTGACTTGAGCGGTCAGATCTTTACCAAACAACAGAGTTGATGTACTAGCCGTCTTCTGCCTGCAGATAGGCGCATACCTGGGGTCTAGCGTTGGCTGAATGGCCGTCTTCCGCATGTTATTCAGTTCGTACTGCACATTGCAGAACAGAGCGAGCGCATCCTGGTGATTCTTTGTAAGCTCTGTCTTGTCCAATGTGCGGGTGTACGCCGTGATTCCCGCTGTCAGTCCCTTGAGTGCTCTCTGAATTTTTAGGTCTTGATTCCGAATGGTCCTCCCCATATGTTGCCAGATGGATTGGTTCACAGCAGGCACTTGCAATGCCTCACAATTCCCCGGTGGCAGATGTCTGGCCAGAGTTTCGGTGAATATGTCTTGCTGTAGTTTATGGCCAGACATATAGCTGATGCTGGCTGCCATCCGGGGATCCAAGTCTACCCCAGTTTGACTCGGCATAAAGTACGTGGCAACCATGTCCAGCAGAGTCCCTGCCTTATTAGGATCATGTGCCTCCGTATTGTCAGGCTCTGGCCCCTCAGGGTCCTGCCCACTCTCCTCCGAGGAGTCTGAAATTTGTGGAGGTCCCTCACGGGGTACCCTAATAGGGCTTGCCTGCTCACTCTGGCAAGTCTCCTTATCGGGACTGCCACTATTAATGAGCTCCACGAGCAGCTCCTTTAACCGCTCCCTGTGCTGGGCTGCACTAGGCATTTTAAACTGCCCCAGCTCATGCAGGCTTCCAGCAATTTGCTCTGCCCTAGTATATCCCAGCTGCTCCCGACCCTGGTACTCACAGGTGTCGGCTTGTGGGCTTGCTTCCTTGGGGCGCTGACCACTGAGTTCCTTAGTGTGTCCCCAGTCCGTGGCGTCTTTTGAGTGCTCTGAATGCACCCATTCATAACGGGTTGATTGCAGCCCGCGCTCCTCAGCCGTAGTATATTGACACGGGCTGGTCTGCCGTTGCGGGAAAAAGTCGGGTTTCTCTAAGTGATGCGTCTTTCTGGGAACTTTCCCTCCCGTCTTGGCCATAGGTTTTGGTGGTGCCAGAACTGTTTCTGGCACAGCTGGTACTTCTGTCGGAATGTCCATACTCGGTGGCTGCTGTTCCTGCCGTTCACTGGTGTTTTCCACCCGTTTGTCTGGCAGCTTCTTTGCAAGCCGTTTTCTGGTAACTCTATCCATTTCCACCTGAAATGTAAAATGTAGAGACCTTACCTGCCTTTTGCTGGTCCTTTTGTACTCTCCCGTTGCAGGGGACGTCCTCCCCCCTCCTGTTTGACTCGTACAATGCGTGTAGCGATATGACACGCATGCGCTGGAAGCGGGGTTCTTCACGAAGTCACTCACGTGACTCCGAAGTAAAATGGGGAAAATAGCACTCTCACTGAATCTATTAAAGGGAACAGCAGCACAAACCTCTCAAATAAGAGTATAGTTTTTCTTGTTTGATTTGGGACTGTTTCAGGATTGGAAGTATGAGAAAAGTATGAGAATTTTTTATGTTTTTGGAAACAATTGTTTCGACATCCTTCATACTCCCCCTCTGCCACCCATACCTAAAGATGCATTTTGATGTGGTACAAGGTCACTAAAATGAAGGCATTATGGTTAGAATAGGCATAATAATGGAGGCACATGAGATTGCAATGCTGGAACAAAAAAGCCCCCTGGACACTTTCCTCTCTAGGACATCCAAATCTGAAGTCCTCTTTCTTCAGAAAAAAATGGTCTCTCCATTTCCTGCAGTAGCCAATGGAGCCCCCAACCATGTCCCTTCTGTATGCCTCATTTCTGCCTTCCTCCACCCTCCCTCATAGACAGAGCAGGTACACAGTCCCAATGGTCTTTACCTTTCAGCCCACTAGTCCTTGCATCCGCCGCATAATTCTCTGACATTTCCTCCCAGCTTCAACACAGTCCCACCCCCAGTCATATCCTCCCCTCCCCATACCTTTCTGCTTTCTGCAGAGACCATTCTCTCCATAAATCACTAGTTTAATTAACCCTCCTCCATTACTTTCAGCTGGAATTGCAGCACATGCATCACCTGTCCCTATATTTCCACCCTGACTTCCATTCAGAGACGTGAATAGCCCGTCCTGCTGATAGAGGCTTTCATGCATATCCTCCAAACCCGTCAATTGTATTCAGTGCTCTTGATGTATCCTCCTCTATATTGATCAGTCCAAGCTTCGTCAAACACTTGAGCTCTGTCTGCAAGGGCGAGCTGGAGCTCCTGATTGTATGCCACTTCAATTCTTGTTCCCATTCCAGTACCAACCTATCGGTCCTCAACCTCCTCTATTGCCAGAGTGGATCACAAGTTCATAAGTTATAGGAGCAGAATTAGTCCATTCGGCTCATCAAGACTACACAGCCTATCAATCAGAGCTGATCTATCTCTTCCTCTCAACCCCATTCCCCTGCCTTCTCCCCATAACCCCTGACACCCGAACTAATTAAGAATCTATCAATCTCTGCCTTAATAATATCCATTGACTTGGATTCTATAGCCGTCTGTGGCAATGAATTCCACAGATTCACCACCCTCTGACTAAAGAATTTCCTTCTCAGCTTCTTTCTAAAGGTACATCCTTTTATTCTGAGACTGGCCTCTGGTCCTAGACTCCCATTAGTCAAAAAATCCTCCCCATCCTCTCCATCCCGGCCTTTCACTATTTGGTAAATTTCAACGAGGTCCACCCTCGTTATTAAACTCTAGCAAGTAGAGGCCCAGTGCGGTCAAATGTTCACCATATGTTCACCATACCTTGCGTCCAGATGGCATTAACATTGAATTCTCCCAATTTTGCTAGCCCTTGCTGTCTCCTCCCCTTCCTTAACCCTCTAGCTGTCTCCTCCCACCCTCCTATCCGCCCGTCCTCGGGCTCCTCCTCCTCCCCTTTTCCTTCCTTCTTCCCCCCCATCAGTCTGAAGAAGGGTTTCGGCCTGAAACGTCGCCTATTTCCTTCGCTCCATAGATGCTGCTGCACCCGCTGAGTTTCTCCAGCAATTTTGTGTACGTTCACCATTTGTTAACCTGCTCATTCCTGGGATCATCCTCGTAAACCTCCTCTGGACTCTCTCCATTGCCAGCAAATCCTTCTTCAGATATGGGGCCCAAAACTGCTCACACAAACTGGGAGAAGAAAACCTCATATCTTCCTCTTGGATAGCCTGCAGCCAGCATAGTGATTGATTCCTTCAGTTCCAAAAAATGCCCCCATCCCCTCCCTGCATTTCTCCCTCCTTCTGACATCTCTTCCACAAATCTTTCTTTCCACTTTCCTTGTCCTGCATCGCCCAGCTCCTTTCTCTTCCTCCTCTGTTCATTCATCACCTACTAGAGTTCGTTCATCACCTACTCTAGCTGGAACCCTGCATGTACCCTCACTCTTTGGTCTGATCCACCGAGTTTCTCCAGCACTTTGTTTCTTTTTCACAGGCATTGTAGTGCTCGTTATTTTTGTTCTGAATACAGAATATATTCAGAATATGTTCTTGTACTTGAACTGCTGCAACATTATTGGACTTTCTATCAGGGGGATATGAAAGCAAGAGGAAACAACACATAGATCAATAGGATGCTACCAAGACTGAAGGTTACTGTTATGATGGACGTCGTGAGAAGATAGGATTCTTTATTAGCAGTGGGAAACGAAAGGGATCAGGCGAGTGCAGATTATCATAAGCTAAATAGCTATAGATTGTTTCCACTGGTCATGAGTGTGTTATAAAATAATAGCATAGTCAAAATAATAATTAAATTGAATAGAGAAATAAAGCTAAGATAATTAAAGAAAGCGAGGTCTGCATTTATAGAATGCCTATCATTCCATCCCAATACACTGATTTCAGCACACATGGAGACACAAGACACTGCAGATGCTGAAATCTAGAGCAAATAATAAACTCTACTTCCTTAGAAGACTTAGAAAGTTTGGCATGTCCCCAACTACTCTCACCAACTTCTACAGATGCGCTGTAGAAAGCATTTTATCGGGATGCATCACAGCTTGGTTTGGGAACAGCTCCATCCAAGACCACACGAAATTGCAGAGAATTGTGGATGCAGCCCATAATCAAGCACAGCAACCTCCCTTCTATTGACACCATTTATATCTCATGCTGCCTCGGCAAGGCCAGTAGCTTAATCAAGGACAAGTCACTTCCTGTCCACTCCCTCTTCTCCCCTCTTCCATTGGGCAAAAGGTTTAGAAGTGTGAAAACGCACACCTCCAGATTCAGAGACAGTTTCTTCCCAGCTGTTTTCGAGCAACTGAACCATCCTACCACAACTAGAGAGCAGTTCTGAGCTACTATCTCTCTCGGACTATCTTTAATTGGACTTTACTAGCTTTACCTTGCAGTAAAGGTTATTAATGTTATTCCCTTTTATCATGTATCTGTACACTGTGAATGCCTCGATTGTAATCATGTATAGCCTTTCTGCTGACTGTTAATATGCAACAAAAGCTTTTCACTGTACTTCGGTACACATGACTATAAACCAATAAACTAAACTAAATTCAACTAAACTAAACTAATGGTGTAACTCAGCGGGTCAAGCAGCATCTGTGGGGCAATAGGAATTGTCAACATTATGCATCCTGCATAAGGACAGTTAAGGATGAGTGTGGCTGTCTATGTGTGTATCCACAAGAAATGGGGGAGGTCTTAGTTTAGTTTAGTTTAGTTTATTGGGGGGGTGGTGCGGGAGAGAAGGGGGGGGGGGGTGATGTATGAGAGCAGGTGGTAGTGCGGGAGATGGGGGGGTGGTGCGGGAGAGGGGTTGGTGGTGTGTAAGGGGGGGATGTGGGAGAAGGGAGAGGGGTGGTGTGGGATGTGGGGTGATATGGGGGGGTGGGGTGGTGTGGGGTGATGTGGGGGGGGTGGTGGGGGGGGATGTGGGGTGGTGTGGGGGGGGGGGTGGTGTGGGGGGGGTGAGGTGGTGTGGGGGGGGGTGTGGTGATGTGGGGGGGGTGGGGCTGTGTGGGGTGGTGTGGGCAGGTGGGGTGGTGTGGAGGGGAGGAACAGGGGAGGGGTAAAGTGGGGGTGTGGGTGTGTGGAGAAGAGGAGGATTTGTTTGGGAGGAGGGGAAGAGGGAGGGGGATGGGGAGGGGAAAGAGGGGGGGTGTGGTAGGGAGGAGGGGGGAGGGGGGAAAGGGGAGGGAGGGAAGGGGGTGGTGGTGGAGGAGGGACTCCACTCAGCGGCCCTTTGATCCAGCACCTCCATTCAATATGATCATGGATGATCATCTAAAATCAGTCACCTTCAGGAAGGCCAATCTTCTCGCCTGTATTTACTGAGGAAAAGATCATAAAGCTGGGAAATTTAGGGAGGAAAACAGTGATATCCTGCAAAACATATCAACATTATGAAATAGTAGGTGCTGATGGGGTTGAGGTACATTAATATGGATAAATCAGCAGGGCCTGAACAAATGTATCCTGAAGAAATGAAGAATACATATACAAACTTTTTTTTTCCCTTCATTTTTGGCGGCTTACGATAAAAAAAAAACAGCTTAGCTTTATGGCATGATGTTGAGAGGTCTGATTTATTTAAGTACGTTATTTTTGATTCATATTCATAAAAATCTGTTTGGAAAAAACTTATGACCCCAGAACACAGTGGGTTAAATGTGCAGCAAATTACTAGGCAGCAAAATTTGAAATGTAGTCAGTCACTCCATTAAATGCTAACTGCAGAAAAAGGCCTGTGTTGTTGTCTCATTGCCCCTAGTGCCAATTAATAAAGAATTAAGGAAAAAAACCTCAAGGATCACGTTTCTAGGCAGCCAAATATTAAGATCTTAGCACATCTCCAAATATTGACAGTTCTACTGATTCTGTAAGATGCTATTAGCAGATAAAATTGGTGTCCTTTATTATTTGCACCATATTAAAATAAGTTGTTTCCAGAGCTCTGATATCCCACAGGCACCTTTGATGCTTCATATATTTTCCACTCCATTAATGTGTTGCAAAGTGTGTGACACTAAAACCCAGTGGATTGAAACGGCAAAGCTCGAAACCTGCTAGCATCATTTGTCAATTCTTGAGAAGGATTATAATTGGAATAATAAACATGTGGCAGGAACTCAAGACAGTCAGTTAAGGATGGTGTCGATAGTCTCAAAACTTATTTTTTATCTCAATAACATTGTTTCTTAGGGCACAACTAAGTTAAAATGTTTCAGTGGATCCAAAGTGTTAGTAAATAATAATCCTCCTGCAAATAACAATGTGCAAATATCCTTTTCAGTATTTGCATATACCATGCATCCAGGAAAATATATCCTGAGTTGGATTTAATTGGATTTGAAAGAAGAATCTGGACAACAATGTCTGGGGGGTGCATTTCACACTATTATTAGTTTTGTATCGGTGAGGGCAAGTTCGTCCGAAGGGCCTGTTTCGACGGTATATACGTTCATATGTTCATAAATTCTAGGACCAAAATTAGGCCGTTCGGCCCATCAAATCTACTCTGCCATTTAATCATGGCTGATCTATCTTTCCGACTCAACCCCATTTTCCTGCCTTTGCCCTATATAACTCAAATAGTGTATAGAATCACTGCATGAAAAGAAAGAAGGCATTTATGATTATTTCTGTCATTCTGCATGAACCATTGCTTATTTTGATTTTCTCACTAACTACTGAGCATTGGCAGGTAACATTTTAAATAGATGTGCTGTTTCTTGTTTGTACAATGGAAATGCAGTCTACATAACATCGACTAAGGACAATACAGCCCAAAACAGCTGAGATAAATGGAACTGCTATAATCTGCAAGAGGCAATGCGATGATTCAATAAGTCATCTTCAACAACACCTCTCAAGCCTGCAACCTCAGTCACCAAAAGCAGCAATTAGCAGGGAACACCAACAGTTGTGAATTCTTCAAGCCACATACCTTCTCTTTGTGTAGATATAACAGCATACCTTCATATTTTACTTCAGAGTCACGTGAGTGATTCCTTGAAGAACCCGTTCAGCACGCATGCGCGGCATTACGTCCAGCAGAGCAACAGCGGCACAGCGGGAGTCAGGCGCTCCCGCTATGGAGGTGAAAGAACGGACCGTCAGGTAAGCTGGTGTCGGGTTTTTCTTTCACAGGGAGCCTTCTGCTTTCAGGCAGAGAAGAAAGGGTCTAGAACAAACCTGTCCCCCGCTCGACTCCACGGAGGAGCGTTCCATCTGGGGGGAGGGCAGCATCGAGGCGGTAGGATCACTTAACCGACGCCCCGCTATCCCGACACCGTGCCGAGCCCAGCCCGCTAGCGCCTGAGCAGCGGGCTGGAAGTAAAGCCACGGAAGAGGCGTCCGGCCGGTGGCTCCAACTTATCGGACGGGACGTCTTTCCACCCGCATGGGGAAAAGATAGCCGCCTGAACAGACCTGCCCCCCGCTCGACTCCACGGAGGAGCGTTCCATCTGGCGGGGGCAGCAACAAGGCGGTAGGACCGCTTACCGGGCGGTCCGCTATACCTCGACACCACGCCGAGCCCAGCCCGCTAGCGTCTGAGCAGCGGGCTGGATGTAAAGCCATGGAAGAGGTGTCCGGCCGGAGGCTCCGACTTGTCGGACGGCGACTTCTCTCCACCCAGGCGGGGGAGAGACAGCCGTCTGAGCCGGATGGAGTGGCTCTTGGAGCAGGAGCTCCAGCGAGGTGCACCCCAGGAGGGGCGCTCTCGCAGAAGGGGGTCAGGCACTCCCTCCACAGTGCCTTGTGCACTGTCCATTGCTTCCTCCTTTCCAGAGGATAGCTTTGGTGACCAGGACTGGGCTGGTCAAGAACAGGGGCATTGGCTGAAGATCTTGGGAGTATGCAAGGGGTGCAGGAACAGGAAGAGCTGCTGGGTGTGGTGGACAGCTACGTGGAAACCCCATGTGCAGGAGGCCGTTAAAAGCCTGACGACAGCCATCACATCGTTTTTCCTCGTTCCATGGACAAAGACGGAGATGACCACAACCTTCGTAAACAAGTCATAAGACCTGCCATAAAATCCTACATTGCGGGGTTGTGCATACCCCAGCCACTGAGCCAGACCCACTGCTCTTTGGCAAAAACCTCACAAAGCATATGAAGGACATGCAAGAGGTTTTACAAAACTTTCGGCTCATGAGGGCAGGGCCGGGACGAGCAAACCAAAAACAGTAATTCCTACGCAGCAGCACCCCATCGCATCCATCAGTCAACGTCTATCTTATCGGACTGAAGAAAGCTCGGGGTCTGCATTCTATCACTGAAAGTCTTCTTTAGACCAGGGCCCAGAGCGGACCCCATGGAAAATGTGCCACCCCCCAACGTCACTGCCACATCAGACGGCGTGCAACACTAGTTGGACTGGCAGGAAACAGAAGAATACCCATAACCATGGAGGTAGGTGGGTCTGGTTCCTACCAGTATATAGAGTAATACTAACACATGGGAGTCTATCACGAGTGATCAGTATATACTCAATGGCATTAGTGAATACAAATACAATTCATACTAGAAAAATTGCCACCAGGTCAACATTCACCCCAGAGGGTTTTTTCCCCCTCTCCGTTAAAGAAACAAGAGGGACAAGCTGAACTGGTGAGAATAATTACAAAGGGTATCATGGGAAAACCTGAACCCTTGCAATTTGTATCAAATATATTCACTAAACCCAAAAAAGATGGTGGATGTCCCACCATCATTGACTTAACTTCACTAAATATGTTTGTTAAGTATATACATTTCAAAATGGAACCGGTTGTTACTGCCAAACAACTAAATTCCAAAGGATACTTCATGGCAAGCATTCATCTTAAAGATGTTTACTATTTAGTACCATTCACAAGGATCATCGCAGATACCTGAAATTTACCTGGATGAGGCAGCTATAGCAGTTTAAAGCGTTACCCAATGGGTTCACATCAGCCCAAGAGTGTCACCAAGACACTAAAACCAGCTCTGGCAATATACAGAAGACAGAAACATATTGTCATGGCATATCTTGATGATATCCTAAATGGTAGGCAAGACCATGAATTTGACTATGTTAGCTGTTCAGCTACCAAACAGTTATTCAAAACCCTGGGGTTATCTTACATCCAGATAAATCTAAGTTGAAGCCATCCTCTATCATGGACTGCTTGGGCTTCATAATTAATTCAGTCTACGTGACTGTAACATTGCCAAGAGACAACATAGTTGAATTGGCTCAATCATGCAACAATTTAATGGTCAACAAACTACCAACTACTCGACAAGTAACAGAGTAATTGGGAAAATGGTAGCAGCATTTCCGGCTACATAATTCGGACCTTTGTACCAAAAACGACATACAGGTCATTATGATCGTTTCATGAAGTTACCCACTGAAGTAATTCAGAACTACAGTGGTGGGAAAAAAACGTTTGACATAGTTTCAGCCTATTATCATCACTAACCCTACGTCAGTTATCCAAACAGATGCCAGTGCTCAAGGCTGGGGAGCAACTAACTCTATATCCAGCACAAGTAGTAGATGGACTAACCCAGAATCATCGTTACCACTTACACTGGGCATTAATTATCTAGAGATGTTGGGTGACTTTTATGGTTTAAAAGCATATGCATAAATATGCATCACTTTCATGTACGGTTATAAATAGATAATACTACGGTGGTGGCCTACATTAACCATATGGGCGGCATAAAATCGGTATCATGCGACAAGTTGGCCAACACAATTTGGCAATGGTGTGTTCAAAGACATATTTGGCTATCAGTAACTTACCTGCCAGGTAAGCTAAATACAGTGGCAGACACTAGGTCACGTAAATTTAATGACATCGAATGGATGTTAAAACCCCCAAACATTTTTTCACAAAAGTTATCAAGCAATATGACACACCAGATATCGATTTATTTGCATCAAGGCTAAATCACCAGGTACCTATGTATGTCGCTTGGGAACCAGACCCTGAGGCAGCAGCAGTAGATGCGTTCGCGCTAGATTGGGGAAATTCTTCTTCAATGCATTTCCTCCCTTCTGCCTCATCAGTCGGGGACTATGCACAGTACAAATGGACTCTGCTTCAGGTATTTTGATAGTACCTGACTGACATACACAGCCATGGTTTCCCAATACCGCATTACATGGTTGTTGAAACTCCGATGGTATTCCCCAGTGACCCAGAGTTATTAACACCCAGTGTCGGGCACAAGCCACCCGTGCATGAAAAAATCAAACTCCTGGGTTGCAGATTCTGCACAAACCACTTCTGGGACTGGGATTATCATAACAAACCGTCGACACCATGTCAGCATCCCTCCGAACATCCACTAAAAAATAGCACTTGTCCAGCATCAAAAAATGGGAGAAGTACTGCTTGGATACAGGGACAACCTACTCAACCGCTATAGTTACCAACGTACTGGAATTCCTGGCGAACCTTCACCACGATGAAGGACTCAGCTACAGAGCCATCAACACAGCTAGAATTGCCCTGCCTGTCTATTTAAAACCAGCTCCAAGACAACAGGCCATGGGGTCCCACCCACTGGTGGTCAAACTAATGAAGGGTATTTACAACTCTAACCCCCTAGACCAAAATACACCCATATATGGGATGTCAGTGTGGTCCTGACATACCTCAGGGGATGGCCACCAGTCAGATCCCTCAACCTGGAACCATCTATGCTCAAAACACTCATGTTGATGGCACTTGTAGCTGCACAGAGGGTCCAGTCACTACACCTATTGCGACTGGACAGCATGCTCACAGCTCCAGCCCAGATCTCTGTCATTATCCAGGGAATGATCAAACAGAGCAGACCAGGAACACCTAATCCAGTCGTGGAATTCCGGGCTTACCCGCCAGAAACATGGTTATGTGCCATGACCCTACTATCCTACATAGACACAACTAAAATATTCGAGGGAGATGAAAAGCCTTGTTGGTCAGTCATAAAAAAAACCTTATAGTCGGGTGACAAGCCATTTCGAGATGGCTCAAGCAGGTGCTAAAAGCTGCTGGGATAAAAACTAACATGTACACATTTCATTGCACCAGGGCAGCATCCACGTCGACTGCTAAAAGAATGGACGTCCCTATAAACCACATCCTGGCTACAGCAGGATGTTGGGGGGAAAGACCGTTCAGAAATGTTATAATAAGCCGTTGGCAAAACCTGTTTTATTTGCAGGAAAGATTTTACAGACTGCAAATATTTAATTTAAGCCCAGGGGAGCAATTTAATTTTTTTGTTGTTATTGTTAAAAAATACCATTGTGTTTTTCTACAAACAGATTCATTGGTTGGTTACGATAACACACTTCATCCCTCAAAGACTTTGGCAGTGATGTAGTAATAACTGTTACACGGTTTGAAATCACAGAGCTTTGAAACCTTCACAGAATCACTCACGTGACTCCGAAGTAAAATAGTAGGATTAAACGAGAACTTACCAGTTTGAAGTTTGATCTGTATTTTATGAGAAGTTACGATGAGGGATTACGTGCTCTCCGCTCCCACCCTAAATAATATGGGTCAAATTCATAAACTGATGTCTCCTTATCTTTACTATGTTTACTTCAATAACTGTGTCTTTCTGTGATTCCACACTGCTGCTTTGAAGTATGCCGCGCATGCGTGCTGAGCGGGTTCTTCACGTAATCCCTCATCGTAACTCCTCATAAAATACAGATCAAACTTCAAACTGGTAAATTTGTTTAATCCTACTAATTTATCTGACTGAATACTGGAACTCCTCTCTTAATAGTGTTGTGGAGGAATGCACAATTGTTAACCGAATGGAAAAGGCAAACATACAAAAGTCTGAAGAATGGGTGACCTGTAACGTAACCTATCCATGTTCTCTAGAGATGCTCCCTGGCCTTCTAAGTAACTACAGCATGTTGTGGCCTTTTGTGTTTCAAAATTGTTTTGAGTTTAGTTGAAATGCCACTGAAGTTCAGTACAGTTAAAAGTAATTTTAGGCATGATGACACAGCGTTCTTTTGTTGTATAAATGCATCGGTACATGTGACAATTAACTAAACTAAACTCAATTAAGTACGATAAGAAAATGGAATAAAATAAATAAATAAACATTTCTGGAGTTATTAAAAAGATATTATCATGCTTCAGGATCATTTCAGAATTGTGAACTTTTATAATATAAACCCAATAGCATCTCCATCCATTATTTCCTTGTGATGTAAAAGAACAAAATCAATGGATATATTTTATGTTTGGTCTAATTACCACTGGACATACTTGCCATGCGAGTTTTCCTATCATCTGTTACTTCGCAACTTAAAAGAAAAGTTAATATAAGTCTGTGAATGCATCAAGTTCTTCTCTCACCATCCCCTGCAATCAAGAATGATTCTTTTAAATTATTTTCACTTAAATTCTGTGGGTTCTGAGATGGCTAGAAAGGCCAATGTTGGGCAGTGAGTGATGTGCTGTTGAAATGCTGTGGGTCAGTAACAAAATGAGTGAAATCCCATTTGGTGGTTCTATGCTGTTAGAGCAGTACTAGCTCCAAAATAATTCCTCAATTTGGCATGTCATTAGTACTGAAGGGTGAAGTCGACTAACAAGAATTGATTTAGTACAGGCCTTAAGGTGAGGAGTAAAAATTAGTCTGCGTAAAAAAAAAAATACAGAGATTTTCCAAGAAAATGCATGTGTGTGTAGATGGTGTGTTCTGAAAAGAGGGGGCTTCACAGTAGGTTTGGAGACAGTTCCGTTACCAGAACCCAGAGTGAGCTGTGATTTGTGTGAAGGTCAGTAATCTTCAATACTATGTCCTCACAATGCCAATAAACCCATGACACGAAGCCTAGCATCCCCTGCACAGTAATATATCTATGACCTGCCCACTTCTTTCTATGAAAAGTCATGAGAACATCTAGCCTATTATTTGCTGACTCAATGAATGAAACAAAAGCATTTTAGGTGCATTTTGAGAAGCGAGGAGGGAAGTTATGGAGAGAAGGAATGTAGCAAGCATTTCAATGTAACAGATTTGATCGCTTGTAATTAAAACTGAATAGCATAGGATTTTTTCTTCCAAAAGCACTTGTCTTTGCAATTCTGTTAACCACAATAGGCTATGAAGCCCACAGAGATAATCACCACAGTTTGTCACGCTGCTATGGAACTGTGCTGCAAAGAATGTTCAGGTGAATTTCTTTTAAAGTGGGTCAGTGAACTTAATCCAAAAATCCAGAGATTTTTCAAATTTAAAAGATGGTATTTCACTCACTCCAATGCTCATCATTTAAAGATTTATTTTTTAATTACACTGGGTCTGAATCTGTAGGTTTTATATACCAAAAATGATGAACAAAGTCTTTGTTCATATCTTCAAATGTCATTTCTGTTTTACGTGCAATTTAATCTCTTTCAGAATTCCTAATGTAATTGGTTCAGTCTGGCTTGATTTCTAACTTAAATGAACATAATTTAAAATTTTCAGATTAAGCACCAAGAAGAAATATGTTCGTTTGCAACTTCTTCGGCCTGACTCAATTACTTTCCTCAATGCTTCATTGAGCTACAGTTTGGAAATCAATTATTAATTTGTATGTAATATTTTATATTTATGGACCGCCTGCATTATACTGATAAGCTAGGCCAGTCACTGAGTTGTAAAAATCAATGGCATTATCTATGCATTAATTACCGCAGCCTTGCCTTTTAATTTCTTGATTATTTAATTATTAAAAAAATGTTAACAAACTGCAGAGGTTAAAGTTGAGTAATGTTTATAAACTGTAATTAAATACAATATATCAGAATTATTAATATTGAAAGCATCAACAATAATCTTGTTTAGCTATTAAAGAAATGTAGGTAGTGTGTGTGCTGTTAATAAGCATGAGCAAACCATTCAAAATTCCCTAATGTTGTACCTTTAAAATACAAGTTCTTTGAAGTGGCTTTTTGCATTACCTCTCTGCTCATTTTTGTTAAGCCAGAAGTACAGCTACTTCATTGTAAAAAAGGAGACAGTTATGATTTCAGGAAGATCACACACATACGACATCAAAGGAGACAGACTAGAAGGGTGCAGAAATCTAAATTCCCAAAGGGCTGCTATCTGCCATTAAACACTGTTGGATTTTGAAAACTATATGCTAAATGACAGTGTTCTCCTCACAGTGATGGAAACTTAGTCTTGGGAAATCATTGCCAACACTGCAAAAAGTAAGGGGCATCTTCAGAAGACCAAGGCTTTCTAATTTCATGCAGCAGATATTTATGTTCATAAATTCAGATGTTCATAAGTGATAGGAGAATAATTCAGCCCATCAAGTCTACTTCACCATTCATTAATGGCTGAGTTTTCTTCCCTTCTTAGCCCCATTCTCCTGGCTTCTCCCCATAATCCCTGTCACCCTTACGAAGTTGGCGCAAAACAGCACTGATTTATCGTAAGTTTGGGAGAATTGTGCTGTATCAAGATACTAGGTTAATGGTGAATTAACTTAATTCAAAACGTCCGTCAAAATAAAGAATGGAAAAAAAAAAATCTCACAAGGCTGGATTCAAAACCATTTAGGGCGGTCACGGTGGCGCAAGGACGATCACGGTGGCGCAATAGTAGAGCTGCTGCCTTACAGTGAATGCAGCATCGGAGACCCGGGTTTGATTCCGACCAGGGGAGGTGTCTGTATTGAGTTTGAAAGTTCTCCCCGTGACCTGCATGGGTTTTTCTCCGAGATCTTTGGTTTCCTCCCACACTCCAAAGACGTACAGGTTTGTAGGTTAATTGGCTTGGTATATGTAAAAATTGTCCCTAGTGTGTGGAGATAGTGTTAGTGTACAGGGATCGCTGGTCGGCGTGGATCCGGTGGGCTGAAGGGCCTGTTTCCATGCTGTACCTCTCAAGTAAACTAAACATAAGTGCCCTTAGAATAAAATCTTCAAGTGGGTTGATAATAAAGCTAACAGATTTGAGAAAATAGTTTTCACCATGTCGGATACTTGAGGACAAAGAACAGTGATGCTGGAGAGACATGTAAATGCCAATAGAACACAGTTCTCTAAACTGACAGAAATACTATGTGTTAGAAGGAACTGATGTTGGTTTACATCGCAGATAGACCCAAAATGTTGGAGTAACTCAGCGGGCCACACAGCATCGCTGGAGAAAAGGAATAGGTGATGTTTTGGGTCGAGACCCTTCTTCAGACTGAGAGTCAGGGGAGAGGGAAACTAGAAGTTCAAAAAGGTACAAGGAACAAATGAATGAAAGGTATGAAAAAGAACATATACAAGCCAGTAATGGTGATCATGGAAAGGTGGAGCATACATTGTTTGTTGTGGAAAAGGTGATAATGAGTGGATCCAAACAATGAAACTAAGCAGGATGACAGTGAAAGTAGTAGGACAACTAGGATGGGGGTAGGACGGAGAGAGAGGGGATGCTAGGGTTACTTGAAATTAGAGAAATCCATATTGATACTCAGTTGTAATTTGCCTAAACGAAATATGAGGTGCTGTTAAAGCACACGGCATTGGGGGTTCAGTATTGATGTGGATAGAGAACTGGCTGGCAAACAGGAAGCAAAGAGTAGGAGTAAACGGGTCCTTTTCACAATGGCAGGCAGTGACTAGTGGGGTACTGCAAGGCTCAGTGCTGGGACCCCAGCTATTTACAATATATATTAATGATCTGGATGAGGGAATTGAAGGCAATATCTCCAAGTTTGAGGATGACACGAAGCTGGGGGGCAGTGTTAGCTGTGAGGAGGATGCTAGGAGACTGCAAGGTGACTTGGATAGGCTGGGTGAGTGGGCAAATGTTTGGCAGATGCAGTATAATGTGGATAAATGTGAGGATATCCATTTTGGGTCGCAAAAACAGGAAAGCACACTATTATCTAAATGGTGGCCGACTAGGAAAAGGGGAGATGCAGCGAGACCTGGGTGTCATGGTACACCAGTCATTGAAAGTAGGCATGCAGGTGCAGCAGGCAGTGAAGAAAGCAAATGGTATGTTAGCTTTCATAGCAAAAGGATTTGAGTATAGGAGCAGGGAGGTTCTACTGCAGTTGTACAGGGTCTTGGTGAGACCACACCTGGAGTATTGCGTACAGTTTTGGTCTCCAAATCTGAGGAAGGACATTATTGCCATAGAGGGAGTGCAGAGAAGGTTCACCAGACTGATTCCTGGGATGTCAGGATTGTCTTATGAAGAAAGACTGGATAGACTTGGTATATACTCTCTAGAATTTAGGAGATTGAGAGGGGATCTTATAGAAACTTTCAAAATTCTTAAGGGGTTGGACAGGCTAGATGCAGGAAGATTGCTCCCGATGTTGGGGAAGTCCAGGACAAGGGGTCACAGCTTAAGGATAAGGGGGAAATCCTTTAAAACTGAGATGAGAAGAACTTTTTTCACACAGAGAGTGGTGAATCTCTGGAACTCTCTGCCGCAGAGGGTAGTCGAGGCCAGTTCATTGGCTATATTTAAGAGGGAGTTAGATGTGGCCCTTGTAGCTAAAGGGATCAGAGGGTATGGAGAGAAGGCAAGTACGGGATACTGAGTTGGATGATCAGCCATGATCATATTGAATGGCGGTGCAGGCTCGAAGGACCGAATGGCCTACTCCTGCACCTAATTTCTATGTTTCTATGTTTCTAGTCTAGATGCAAATCGATCAAAATCTGGTATGCCAAATCGTGTAGTTATTTTGTTAAATACTGTATAAACTGTATATGTAGTCAATAGACTAGGAACTGATGTCAACCCATTTGCAGAGCCATGCCATCCAGTTAAACTTCAAATATCTCCTGTTCTTAGTGAATAGACACTGAATAGTATGCATCTTTGAGGTCGATGCATGCCATGTGACCATTTTATAGGAAGCTCCTATAAAACAGTTGTTAGACTGTAACAAAAAATTGCTGTTCTGAAAGTCTGTACCAAAGATCTTATAGCAAAGCAAGATGGATTACTCTCATGCAAACGTGAGGTACGCTCATGGGCGGATTCATGGGTGATTATAGGACACATTTTAGCAACCTGACTCCGCCATCTTGTTCCGCCATCTTGCTCCGCTTTCTTGCTTCCGCCTTCTTGCTTACGGCCAAAAGATTGGATCCGCAGCTGGGAGAGAGAGTGCGGGGCCCGGGGCAGCGGGGAGAGAGAGTGCGGGGCCCGGGGCAGCGAGGAGAAGGAGTGCGGGGCCCGGGGCAGCGAGGAGAGAGAGTGCGGGGCAGCGGGGAGAGAGAGTGCGGGGCCCGGGGCAGCGGGGAGAAGGAGTGCGGGGCCCGGGGCAGCGGGGAGAGAGAGTGCGGGGCCCGGGGCACCGGGGAGAAGGAGTGTGGGGCCCGGAGCAGCGGGGAGAAGGAGTGCGGGGCAACGGGGAGAAGGAGTGCGGGGCCCGGGGCAGCGAGGAGAGAGAGTGCGGGGCCCGGGGCTACGGGGAGAAGGAGTGCGGGGCCCGGGGCAGTGGGGAGAGAGAGTGCGGGGGCCCGGGGCAGCGGGGGGAGAGGGTGAGGGGCCCGGGGCAGCGGGGAGAAGGAGTGCGGGGCAGCCGGGAGAAGGGAGAGTGCGGGGTCCGGGGCAGCGGGGAGAAGGAGTGCGGGGCAGCGGGGAGGGGGAGTGCGGGGTCCGGGGCTGCGGGGAGAGAGAGTGCGGGGCCCGGGGCAGCGGGGAGAGAGAGAGAGAGTGCGGGGCCCGGGGCAGCGGGGAGAGAGAGTGCGGGGCCTGGGGCAGCGGGGAGAGAGAGAGCGGGGCCCGGGGCAGCGGGGAGGGAGAGTGCGGGGCGAGGAGAGGGGCATAGGAGGGGGAACATAGTAGTAAGGGGGCAGGCGAGAGAGTGCCGGGGGGGATAAGGCCTAGTGTGTGTGAAGTTGCAGGGAAGTTTACAATGTTTCTTATTTACAATGTTTCTTATTTAATGTCCCTTGTCTAGTCTGAAATAAAGTTCATTGTTGGATTAGAAGAAATATAATTGTGTGTGTTATATACATTTATATAATTTTCATGTATGTGTGTTTATAAACATTTTATTCTTTAACAAGAATCAACAGAATTATGAACTAACAGAATTATGAATCTAACCCTATATCACGCACAAAAAGTCCCCCCCTGTCAATCACCCTGCGAGTCGGGTCGGTTCCGGTTACTACAAAATCAACTCAAACACTGTTTGTGAGCCATTTAAAAAGAAATGATTTAAAAAACATTAAAAAAGACAATTACCAGAATCAAATTTTATTCTTGACAAGAAGTTTGAACTGACAGATTTATGAATCTGACCCACACAAACTGTTGCCCCGTAACATTGATTACAGTGCGAGTCGGGTCGGGTCAGGTAGGCTCAGGTTGCTAAAATGGGCGTGGAAAAATGCCCATGATCCCCTCCATAGCGTACTACACGTCAGTCCATTGCATTTAGCAGGAGTAGTCTATCTTGCTTTGCTATAAGATCTTTGGTCTGTACTGCACAAATGAGTTAAACCTGGATGAAGTGACATCCTCCATCTGTCACCTGTCCTGAAAGGCAATCCTGCCCAAAATACTGGGCCTTGAAGACTTGAAGACAACTCCGGTCCGAGTTCCAAGTCTGTATGTTGTGCACTAAAAATAATCACATGATATTATCTGTTATTTAAAACCAGATCTGAAATTCATGTTATTGTCTTTTTGAACAAAAACACAAGAGTAAAATTACCAAGATGTAACTGGTCCACAATCCCTTGTTTCAGTAAACCCAGACCCACCTACCTCCATGGCTACCGGTGGTCTTGTGGTAAGCCCAAAGGCCCCTGATGCGGGTTCCTTTTCTCTCCTTGATTGGGAGTAGGACTGGTAGGGAATGTGGATTCCATGTTTCTCCTGACCTCTGCTTGGGACTTGGTCTGAAAACCTCATCATTCTGAGCCTGCCTTGTAGGCCAATTCTGGCCATAATTCTGAGTCTGCCTTGAAAGACAACTCTGATCATATTTCCGTGCCCAGCTTTCAAGCTACCACCGGCTTCAGTGAACTGCTTACCCCCTATGGAGGTGTGGGGTGTGTTGTCGCCTACTGATGAAGTTTTGCTTGTCATTGGTACCTTGATTGGTCCGACAGCTTTTGCTTCCTTCTTCTGGTCTTACCTGAAGAGAGGATTCGGCGGCTGGTTTCTCCAAAGTCACCCTGATAGCGCTGTTCCCTTGCTGGCATTTGTAGCGTGTGGATATTCTGCCAACTGCTGGCTCTTGAGGCCATATGCATGTGCTTCAGTATGTTCATACTTTAAATTTGAGATCAGTTACCTACTGATCACTCACACTCCCCTCCACTGAGAGTGAGATTTGTAGGCAGCCCTGAAAACAGGTGCTGCCGCAGGCCTCTGAGGATACCTGTGCTGACATGGCCCCTCCAGCGGATCTAAATGAGATTCTTGCTTTGGGTCAAACTGAAACTGACCGTGAATGCTCCTCTCCTCAGAGCAGGAGACTTTTGCTAGATCTCTATCCAGGGAAGCACCCAGTGGAACTTGGATGATTGCAGAAGTATTTCTTTTCTTTTGTGCTTATTATTCATTTTATGTAAAGCACTTTGGTGTCAATGCGAGTTAAATTAAACAGTGCTATATAAATAAAAGTTACTTACTTACTTCCTTTCTTCTGCTTGTCCCTGGGAAGTTCCCCCCCCCCCCCCTGCTTTTGTACTTTGATTCAGAGTGTTTTTTTCCATATGTACTTCCCCCTCCAATGGGGAAGACATTGGGCTGCTCCATGTGCGAGGCTCCTGGTACTGCCTGCTGCTGTAGGCCCAGGCTGACACAGCTCCCTCCTTTGGAGCAGGTCATTGTTGGAGCAATTTCTCCAAAGGTTGATTCATGTGGGAGAGTCGTCCTCAGACGCTCTCTGTTGAGGGAGGGTATTCCTCTTTCCCAGACTCATCTGAGTCAACGGGTTTGTTTAGGCTTGCGGGTGGTATTACGTCCCCCAGGACCACCAACGGAGCTCCTCCTCCTGTACCAAGTCTACTCCTGCCGGTTCAGCTGCCGGCGCTAATGTCGGGAACAAGACCGTCGCCCGCTACTGGAAATGATGCGGTCTTTGGCAGCCGACTTCCCCGTGGCTCGTCTCCTCGACATCTGGGCCCTGAAACTACAAAAAGCTTCAAGCCCTAAAGAACGCAGGTAAGTAGTTCATCTTTCCTTACCTGCCCATCCCGATGGCTGGGACAACACAGTACCTCTGCCAGTCCATCGCGCGCGTTGCGTTCAGACGTAATGACGCACACGCAGATGGACGGCCCTTCTTCACATAGTCACTCATGTGACTCCGAAGTAAAATTGCCATATGCACTGGGCCCAGAATAGTGAAATATTTACTTGCAGAAGACCAAATGCAGACCCGTTGTGTCTGCTCCCCCAATGCACCCATTCCCTACCCTAGCCCCACGGGAGGCATGGTCCTCCAACTCAAGCCATTCCTGAACGTATGATTCCAGCACTCCTCTGCCTCCCTCAGCAGAACTCTTTAAAAAAATTCCAAATGCACCTGCCCTGCGTGTTGCAATAGCAATTCACCCTCCCCCTGCTATCTGTCATCAGTTGAAACTGGTCATTTTAAATTCAAAGTCTTTTGATTTTTTAAACTTTAATCAGTAATGTTGAGAAATAAAGCATAAAATGTTCAGTGAAGGTGTTCTCTGCCTAGAGGGGAAAAATATGAATCAGAATATGTAAAACTCTTGTGAAAGTTGGAATTTTTAAAGCCTTAATGTGAATAACGTGTCAAATATAGGATGACATCTTCAGTGAGGCTGATCACTGCTAGCTGAGCCATTGTGACGTCATCAGTTGAAGCTGATCATTTTAATTTCAAAGTCTTTTGACCTTTTTAAACTTTTAATCAGTAATGAGTCGAGAATAAGTCGAGAAATAAAGCATAAAATGTTCAGTGAATGTGCTCTCGGCCTCGAGGGGAAATATGTCAATCAGAATATGTAAAAATGTTATTGTTACCGCATAGTGTTTTTGCGAAGACAACCACATATACACACACATATACTCACATACAAGATCAGACTTTTAATAAGTACATGATGATATGATAAGCAAGAATGTTGCATTTAACGACATAATTACATTTTTTCTGAATTTTTTCTTAAACATTTCCTGCTGTCTCTGACCCTAATTGTCAATTGTAAAGTATCCGAAAATGGATCTTGAATATTGCTAGGGTTTTGATAAATTTTACTTACAAGATTTGAACATAACTGCCTATGGATTTATAGAGGGAAGCTGTTAATTCGGAATCTAGGAGAAGCACAATTTTACAAGTTTTACTGTACTATTAAATCCTTAATTCTCTGGGGAGCACTGGTGATGTGTTGGAGGTACAAAGACCTTTTGTCAGCTCACCTTCTTTGTCTTCTACCCTACAGAGGATAATGGAGCTCATCATACAATAGGCATCCCCTGACAGTTGACTCAGAATATCCAATGTACCAGCCATTAAACGCTGATAGATTTTACTTTGAGTGTCCTCAGTCTTAGCTGGTAGTAAACTCACAACGACTAATGACTCTAATTAAAGTTACAGTGATAACTATATTGAGCAAAGCCGCCTGAAGAATTCAATAGGAATTCCATGCCGTTACCAAAAATAAGCAGCATTTTAAAGCTTTATTCAGTTTAGATAAAACTGATTGCACGGAAAATGTCAGATTATTCAGAAGATTTTTGGGATCAGAAAACTGGAAAGGTTCATCGCAATTCATCTGGAGACATTCCTCAGAGACTCCATTAAACTGGGACTTTTATCGGTTTAATTTGGGTTCTTTTTAATGTAGCAACAAAGTGATATTCCCTGTTACACACTCATAATGTGATACCAAGGGAAGAAAGCTTTGTACATGTAACCATTCCAATAATATGCTGACCTGAGCATGAATTGCAAGCAGCAATATTATTAACCTCTGGTGACTGTATCTTAATCGGGTTTAGCAATAAACCACATATTTCCAAATATGAAATAATTATTGCTCCAGTTAGTGCAGTGGTGATCCACAAATTTACTTAAATGCCCATTCACCTTCTCATTTAATGAGCAGCTTTTCTATGTATGCAACGACTGTATTTAATGAACAGAAACCTTGCACACTCATATCCTTGTCAGAATATCCCAGAGCACTGGCACAGCACAGTAACCCAGCAGTTGGTGCTGCTGTCTCATAGCTCCAGACATCTGGCTCAATCCTAACCTTGAGTACTGGAGTTTGCACCTTCACCCAGTGACTGTGTGGATTTACCCAGGGTGCCCCAGTTTCCTATTGCATCCTAAAGATGCGGTGGAGAGTGTAATTGGGAGGTAGACACAAAATGCTGGAGTAACACAGCGGGACAGGCAGTGTCTCTGGAGAGAAGGAATGGGTGATGTTTCAGGTCGAGACCTTTCTTCAGACTGATTGGGAGTATTCACTGTATTGCAACATTAAAAAGAAAGTGAATTATATTGACAAATGTTCTGATGTAATAGAGTCTCTGAAGAAAGCCTCTAGATGAACTGCAATCTACCTTTCCATTTTTCACAGTTAATTAGCCACTTATTGCAGAAGGGTGGCAGGAGAATGTGATACCAGGGAAGGAGTGTGCAGTTGAAGTCACTGTAATGTGGAGGATGTGATATGTGTAGATGGTCATTGAATGGTCAGTATGGTTGTGGTGGGCTGTAAGGCATGTTTTTGTGCTGTATGATGCTTCATGTCCATTAATGTCTTTTTGGTCACTACTATAATGTGGGGAAGGCTCGAGCCAGGTTACACAATGGAATCTTACACAAACAATAATGCAATCGAGAGCAAGAAATCCAATTTTTGGAAATGTTGATTGAGCAGTAAATATTGGCCAGGCCACTGCGGATCAATCCTTTGCTCTTCTTCAAACAAGAATAGTGGAAGCTTTTGCATCTACCTCAGCATCAGTTGGACAAGTCATTCAAAAGCCAACACCTCCAATGGAGCGGAAATATACTGGGACAGCAGCCTACATTTCTGTGCACACATTGCTGGAATGGAACATGTGCCCAAAGCTTTCTGGAGAACAAGACCTTACAGATGTGGAAATCCTGGGCAAAACATAAATTGTTGAAGGAATTCAGCAGTGAGACAGTATCAGGGAAGGGAATGAATGGCTGGTGTTCCAAGTCAAGACTGCATTAGAACTGAGAGTGTAGAGGGAATATAGCCCTGTTCCCTGGTACCACTCCCCAACGCTTTCTCCATTATATCGACAATGACATTAGTGTTGCTTCCTGTACCCATGTGAACTCAGCGATTGTATCAATGCAAACTTCCTGTCCACTCTCAAATTCACTAAGTCCTTTCTGACACTTTTCTCCATTTTCTTGATCTCTGTGCCCATCTCAGGAGATAATTTATCCACTGACATTCACTTTAAAACCCATTGACTCCCACAGCTACCTAGACCACACTTCTCCCCCACCAACTCTCTTGTAAGAATGCCATGATAGACACAAAATGCTGGAGTAGCTCAGCGGGTCAGGCAGCATCTCAGGAGAAAAGGAATAGGTGATGTTTTGGATCGAGATCCTTCGTCAAACTGAGAGTCAGGGGGGAGGGAAACTAAAGGTATAAAAAGGTACAGAACAAATCAGAGCCAACGATAACCCAGGAAATGTGGAGCCCACAATTTTCCATTGTTGGCAGTGGAAGAGATGATAACGTAGGGATATAAACGGTGTAACTAGTTCGATGACTAGGGTGGAGGTGGAATGAGGAGAGAGGGAATGCAAGGGTTATTTGAAATCAGTGACATCAACATTCATACCGCAGGGTTGTAAACTGCCCAAGCGAAATATGAGGTGCTGTTGCACCAATTTGCGTGTGGCTTCGCTCTGAGAGTGGAGGAGGCCCAGGACAGAAAGGTCAGCGTGGAAATGGGAAGGGGAGTTAAAATGTTTGGCACCTGGGACATAGTGTCGGCCAAGGCGGACTGAGCATAGGTGTTCAGCGAAACGATCGTCCAATCTGTGCTTGGTCTCGCCCCAAAAGGACTATCGGGGTTCGCAAATGGAGTCGAGGGAGGAGGTGCATGGTATCAGAATGCCATCCCTAGCTCCCAGTTACTCCATCTACGCTGAAGAGGGAGTTAGATGTGGCCCTTGTGGCTAAGGGGATCAGGGGGTATGGAGAGAAGGCAGGTACGGGATACTGAGTTGGATGATCAGCCATGATCATATTGAATGGCGGTGCAGGCTCGAAGGGCCGAATGGCCTACTCCTGCACCTAATTTCTATGTTTCTATGTTTCTATGAATCTATTCTCAAGATGTAAGCTTCAAGTCCAGGACAACTAAAATCACCCCCTTTACAGGAAATGTGACTATGCACTTATTGAGTTTGATCGAGCCCTCTCTTACAAGTCTTTCTTTTCCCAGACATCTGCCCTCACTTCACATTTTTTCAAAAATCTGGTCCTCATCTTTCACCATTCCAGTCCCTGCATCCAGCACAACATCCTTTGACATTTCCACCTGATGCAATGAGATCCTACCATTAGCCGTCTCTTCCCCTTCCTAGTACTTTCCATCTTCCACATGGTTCATGTCTTTGTAACCAACAGCTACAGTTATGCCTCTCCACCCACCACTGCCTGACCCTTGGCACTACTCCTACTCCTCCTCTATCACCGCCCCACACAAACTAAAAGAGCACCTCAAATTCTGCCTGGGCAATAGACAACCCAAGTGCATAAATACAACATTTTCCAATTTCAATTACTTCTGTATCCCACCTTCTATCCCAGCTTCTATCCCACCCCTTACTGATTCACCTTCAGTCCTTCCATTATTGGTTTCCTTCCTGTAGCCTCAACACCCCTTTGGGCAGCCACACCACACACATTGGGCGGCACGTTGGCACAGCGGTAGTGTTGCTGCCTTACAGCGCCAAGGACCCGGGTTCGATCCTGACTATGGGTACTATCTGTAGGCCGTTTGCACGTTCTCGTTGTGAATGCATGGGCTTTCTCCAAGATCTTTGGTTTCCTCCCACACTCCAGAGACATACAGGTTTGTAATTTAGTTGGCTTGGTATAAATGTAAAATTGTCCCTAGTGTGTAGGGTAGTGTTAATGTGCGGGGATCGCTGGTAGGAGCGGACTCGATGAATAAGATGAGCCAAAGAGGATAAGATAAAATCGCCGAGTTCCACATGAGTACAGGAAGCAACATTCTAATTGTCGATGTAATGGAGAAATTGGGGAGTGATAGCAGAGAACAAGGCAATCTTTCCCCTCCAGTCTCAGTCCTGATGCTCTCTTGATTTGGAACAATTTGAAGATTCTATGACCATCACTTGCCAATTCTTGCCCCACCAACAAATTAGAGGCAAGTTCAATTACAATGTCTAACAGATGTGGATAGGAACAGTGTAGAGGGATAGAGACCCAATGTAGAACATTTGGATTAGCTCAGAAAGACACATTGGTCAGCAGGAATGAGTTGGGCCCAAGGGTTTGTTTCTATGCTGTGTACCTCTATGACTAAGTTGAATTGACTTGAATTTATTCCCTTCAGTATAGGTATTGTGCATCAATCAACTGAAGTGTTTAAACTGTTAACACAACAAACTGCGTTTGCCTTCGAGTAGCATGCCAACCTGACTTGGAAATATGACCTTATTTATTCATTGTTATTGGTTCCAATTCCTGGACATCCTCCCCAATTGCCCTGTGGGAGAAGGATTACACAAGGATGAGAGGATGATTCATAACATCTTCTCATAGGCTATTAGAGATGGGTGATATATGCAGGTCTTACTAGGTCTTACAGGTGTCAGGAGCTATGAGGAAATGGCAGGAGAATGGGGTTGAGAGGGAAAGATAAATCAGCCATAATTGAATGGCGGAGTAGACCTGATGGGCCTAATTCTGCTTCTAGAGCTTATGACTAAAACACAGGCCTTGAAAGATAAATAAATAGTAAGAACACCTACATTTTAGTGAGCATTGCACTTGGGTTATTTTTTCAGGGAAATGTGATGTGGTTTTGAGTGATTAAAGTTTGCAGGATAATGAAGCTTTCAAGTTAAATTACTGTCTCAATACTCCTGCATTTTAAATCCTAAGATGATGTCCCATTTGGGCTATATTTGTAGTAGGTGACACAATTGATTATAGTTAACAAATTAAACACTATTATGCTAAATTATAGTATTAATATTCTAAAAGAATGCTATGCATTGTGAAGCTCTGTTGTAATTACAGTGTGACAACAGATTTTGATGTGTCTTATAATCTCTGCTGCTGTATGCCATGCAAGTTAACAAGTAAAAGATCTGTAAAGTTATGTGGATATCTATAACTGAGGGTTCTGAGGCCAAACCTAAAACTTGAAGAGATTGTGGTTAAAGGGGTCCACTGAGGCCAATATCCGTAACCTTTGTACTTATATCTGTCAATCCCGTCCATATCTGTAGCCCAGCCCCTTGGATATCAGTGAGTGCAATCATTAGGTCAGCTATCTACTGTCGAACATTTCAAACGCTTCTCTGGGGAGGATACTTCTGAGAATCAGTGAAGTCAGCCATCCTTTGCCTCAATGTGTGTATCAACACTAGAAAGGCATCATCAGTAAATCCATAATAGACACAAAATGCTGGAGTAACTGAGTGGGACAGGCAGCATCTCTGGAGAAACGTCACCCACTCCTTCTCTCCAGAGATGCTGCCTGGCCCGCTGAGTTACTCCAGCAGTTTGTGTCTATCTTCGATTTAAACCAGCATCTGCAATTCCTCCCTACACATCAGTAAATCCACTTTCAGTAAATCTCCATGGGGAGAAATGGTATGAATCTATAAACCCAGTCTGTTCTGGTCTTACAAGGTAGGAATTTGATTCAATGTATCTATTGCCTTTGAGTCCCATTTTGTCCTGCATATTATAATTGGACTCAGCAGGGAAAATATTAAAGGTGATTGTTTCCTGTTTACTCATTTGTAGGTTCGAATCCTTTACAAATTTTACTTCCAATAAATATTTGACAGTCAATTAATTCATCAAATTAAAAGATGATGAATGTTTAGTTTTCATTAATTTCATTATTTCAAGCCAAATTATTCATCCATTATATTTCCAATTTTAAAACATCTCAGCATTTAGCAAGAAAATCTTCTGGGATTCACTTATTTTTAAGAACAGTGTATTCACATCTATTTCATTTGCAAGGATCTCCGGCATACACATTGGGAACACTTTTCCCAAGCAATGGTCTTTCTCATTGAATGAAAGCAGAATTTACAACCATTGGCATTTTTTCCTGCAGAAAAGATAAATAATGCGAAGCTTCACCGATCCAGACAACAACTTCATAAATCATTGTAAATGTGTGAGAAGGAAATTTGCAGTAAAAGGTTATTCCACAGGGGTAGGGTGTCAAGCATCAGTAATATTCCACACAAGCACATCATTGGAACAAACAGGTGGCTCACAGTAGCTTGGCAGTTTGCCTCATTTACCAAAGAAAAAGCCTGAAGGGGCTGTCCCACTTGGGCGACCTAATCCGCGAGTTCTCGCGAGTTTGCCCATGACTCATACTCGCAGCATGGTCGACATGAGGTCGTATGAAGTCTTTGTAACTCCCCTTCATGCTCTAGAATGGTCCCCGTGTACTCGAGGCCTCAGCTATGTCGCTGCGTATATTTTTCAACATGCGGCGCGACTGCCATTGCAGCGACCTCTGCATTCTGTCTGTTATTTTTATTTTTTTGTCCCGTTGAGTGTATAGTTTGTAGAGGTTTATATATATTGTTTTTAACTGTGCATATGTGGGGGACGGTGGACTTTTAGATCTCCTCTCTGTACGGGGGACCCGACCATTTCCCTGTCGGGTCTCCATTGTTGTTGGGGCCTAGCACCATGCAGCTGCCTCCAGCCGGAACGCCTTGGGGGCTCCAGTCGCGGACTCTGCGGATTCGCCACCATGGAGCTGGCCGGCTTCGGAGCGTGGAGAGCTGTGGTGAGGCATAGCTGTGATCCAGCTCCGGAGCTCGGAGGCTCCAGCTACAGGCCCAGTGGACGGGACATCGGGAGCTCGCGGGTCCCTGGTTGGAGACCGCTTTTTGGAGCTCCCACAACGGTAACTACTCCCGCCCGAGTTGCGGGGCTGAGGGACTTTTGCATCACCCGGCACGGGATTTGCCATTGCCTGCCGGGGGCTCCAACATCAAGAGCTGGAGCAGGGCCTTACATCGCCCGGCACAGCCTTAAACGGCCGCGGGACTTGCCGTCGCCCACTGTGGGCTCCAACATTGGGAGAAGAATAAGGAACAGGGGAGAAAAAAGACTTTGCCTTCCATCACAGTGAGGAGGTGTTTGGAGATTCACTCCATGTTTATGTAAATTGTGGTGATTGTGTCTTTGTTTTTTTTTCTTGTTTGTATGACTGCAGAAACATAATCTCGTTTGAACTTAGGTTCAAATGACATAATAAAATATCTTGTACCTTGTATCTTGTAACATGCCTGCGAGTAAAAAAAGGTCGCCATGGAAAAAATCAATACTTTTTTTACTCGTAGGTTTAGTCGTAGTAGGTCGTGGTAGGTCAGAATAGATCAACAAGTTAGTTGTAGGTAATCGAGGGTAGTCGAAGGTAGTCATCGATAGTCTTCATCATAGTCGAAGGGAGGTCGAAGGGAAGTCGAAGGAGTTTGAAGGAGGTCGTCTTCACTCTCCACTATTCGGTGTCCAATCTTCTCGAAGTTAGTCGTAGCTAGTCATAGCTGGTCATAGCTGGTCTTCAACATAGTCGAAGGAGGTCGTAGGAAGTCTTCTACATAGTCGAAGGAGGTCTTCAATATGATATTTTTTCAAACTTTCCTAAATCCTTCTAAACTCGCCAATTAGGTCGTCCAAGTGGGACAGCCCCTTGAGAGATCATTATAAAGATGTTGCCAACAAGACATGAATTAATTGCCCACTCTTCTAACCAGGATAAGTATGATCGTTGGACTTGCATCAGACGGTGGAGAGACTTTGGGATATCTAAACAGTCATTCATTGGAGAACACCCAACCTCTAATGCACAGTATGTAGATAAGCACAGCATATTCCACTTGGATAGTTTACTATCCAACATTATTAACATTGAAGCCTCCAACTTAAGGTAGCACCCTCCCCCACACACACACACATGCTCACACTTCTTTTATCCCCCACACCCATTTTCATCCCTGCACCCCACACTGGTGCATATTCATTTCTCCCAATATCCACCTCCCTTTCCCTTCCACCTATCTTACTCTCAATGGCTTCACATTTTAGTCCTCTTCTTGCCTTATCATACACATTTTGTCCCCTATTTATTTCCAGCCTTTGCCCATCCACCCACCAATCAAACCCCTCCAACTGGTTTGTCGCGAATCAGATCATCGCATAAATTCTCAAAACATGTGCCATGTGCTTTAATTCACTCAAAAAAGACTCAATGGGTTTGTCCTGTTGTTGGAAATGAGCATAAAAACTTGGTGCGTTCGATTATAGAATTTGAAGGGAGGTCACACAGCTGTCTGAACTTTACAAGGAGAATAGCAGGGTCATCAATCGTTTCTGCAGGCACCAGGACCAGATTGTTGTGGTCTAAAACAGCAGGTGCAAAAGTAAAATGATCTGCATGCTTCATTGCCTCAGGGCCGGCAAGGTTTAAGAGTATGGAAGCACGTACCTCTGGCAGATCGTTGCGATGAACGATACAAATGTAGTGGGTGTAGTCGCACTCGAAAAGGTGCCATCGTTCGGCGATATCAGAGTCAAAGATTAGAGGACTAGGACGGCAAGACAAATTTGCCATGATGGAGATAACAGGCACATAAAACAAGTTGGAAATAAATAAAACCCAATAAACTTAAACGGGGTGGGTAAGAAACTATTTCTTGACACCATTTAATGAGCTGAGTCCTACATACGTCAAGGTACAACACATGTTTATTAAAGTTCACTCACAACATTCTTCTGCAAGGCATTACAGTAAACTAGCAGCTACTCAGACTAATTACTTAAGCAGACTTCTGATATCAAAACAGCATAGTAGACTGAGCTTCTACTAACAAGCACTACAATTGGCTAGTAACCAATCTAAAGTATCCACTTATCGCTTGCCAGGCTTTATCCTGCCACCGCTTTGCCTGCTTTCTTCCCATCTACTGCAAACCGTCTAAAGAAGGGTCACAACCCAAAATATCACCTCTCCATATCCTCCAGATATGCTTAATGTGTAATAAGGAACTGCAGATGCTGGTTTAAACTGAAGGTAGACACAAAAAGCAGGAGTAACTCAGTGGGACAGGCAGCATCTCTGGAGAGATGGCATGTCTCGACCCGAAATGTCACCCATTCCTTCTCTCCAGAGATGCTGCCTGTTCCACTGAGTTACTCCAGGTTTTTGTGTCTATCCTCCAGATATGCTGCTTGACCTGCTGAGTTGCACCAGCACTTTGTGTGTGTTTTTGGTGATAATAATGCAGCCGAATGTGAACAGGAGGGAATACTGCTTGGTGCTTATGGAAAGTTACATTACTTGTCGACATTACTTACTACAGCAAAGAGTAGGAGTAAACGGGTCCTTTTCACAATGGCAGGCAGTGACTAGTGGGGTACCGCAAGGCTCAGTGCTGGGACCCCAGCTATTTACAATATATATTAATGATCTGGATGAGGGAATTGAAGGCAATATCTCCAAGTTTGCGGATGACACTAAGCTGGGGGGCAGTGTTAGCTGTGAGGAGGATGCTAGGAGACTGCAAGGTGACTTGGATAGGCTGGGTGAGTGGGCAAATGTTTGGCAGATGCAGTATAATGTGGATAAATGTGACGTTATCCATTTTGGTGGCAAAAACGGGAAAGCAGACTATTATCTAAATGGTGGCCAATTGGGAAAGGGGGAGATGCAGCGAGACCTGGGTGTCATGGTACACCAGTCATTGAAGGTAGGCACGAAGGTGCAGCAGGCAGTAAAGAAAGCGAATGGTATGTTAGCTTTCATTGCAAAAGGATTTGAGTATAGGAGCAGGGAGGTTCTACTGCTGTTGTACAGGGTCTTGGTGAGACCACACCTGGAGTATTGCGTACAGTTTTGGTCTCCAAATCTGAGGAAGGACATTATTGCCATGGAGGGAGTGCAGAGAAGGTTCACCAGACTGATTCCTGGGATGTCAGGACTGTCTTATGAAGAAAGACTGGATAGACTTGGTTTATACTCTCTAGAATTTAGGAGATTGAGAGGGGATCTTATAGAAACTTACAAAATTCTTAAGGGGTTGGACAGGCTAGATGCAGGAAGATTGTTCCCGATGTTAGGGAAGTCCAGGACAAGGGGTCACAGCTTAAGGATAAGGAGGAAATCCTTTAAAGCCGAGATGAGAAGAACTTTTTTCACACAGAGTGGTGAATCTCTGGAACTCTCTGCCACAGGGGGTAGTTGAGGCCAGTTCATTGGCTATATTTAAGAGGGAGTTAGATGTGGCCCTTGTGGCTAAGGGGGGTATGGAGAGAAGGCAGGTACGGGATACTGAGTTGGATGATCAGCCATGATCATATTGAATGGCGGTGCAGGCTCGAAGGGCCGAATGGCCTACTCCTGCACCTAATTTCTATGTTTCTATGTTTCTATGTCACTTTTCAACTCAACCCCGAGGTTGCTCAGGATGCAGCCATAGCTTCATACTCTATGAGAGAGCTAACAAAGCTACAATTGTCAGGCCCTACTTTGCAAGAGGGAGGGGAGGAAACTGGGACCTACTCCTGCACCTAATTTCTATGTTTCTATGTTTCTATGTCACTTTTCAACTCAACCCCGAGGTTGCTCTGGATGCAGCCATAGCTTCATACTCTATGAGAGAGCTAACAAAGCTACAATTGTCAGTATCCAGCCCCTACTTCTGCGGATATTATGGATTTGGGCGGAGGGGGGGGGGGGGGGGGGGGGGCTGGGGCTGAACCTGCTGACTAGTTGAAAACATTGATGGTCTGGCTACACACAGGCCAAGATGTGTGGATGTTGAGCGTCTACCACTCTGCAGTAATGTCCTAAAGATTCTGGTGGCGGCACAACTCTGCGTTGCAGCGCCCCTTCAGCCTGTCTGTCCTTTTTTTATATTTTGTCTAATTAAATGTAGTTGTTCGTGTTTTTTAATACTGTATTTAATTGTGTATATGTGGGGGGCGGTGGGGGAAACTTTAAAAAATCTCTTCCCTGCATGGGAGACCCAACCTTTTTCCTGTCGGGTCTCCGTTGTCATTGGGGCCTAGTACCGTGGAGCGGCCTCCAACCAAGACGACCTGGGGGCTCCAGTCGCGGAGCCTGCGGAGCTGTGGACTTTCCATCGTGGGGCTGGTCGGCCTCGGAGCGTGGGGTGCGGTGGTGGCTCGCTGCTGCGGCCCAACCCTGGAGCTCGGAGGCTCCAGCTGCAGCTGCAGGTCCGGTGGACTGGGACATCGGGAGCTCATGGGTCCTGGTGGAGATCGTTTTCCGGAGCTCCCACAATGCGACTTCTGCCGCCCGTGTTGCGGGCTTGGAACGACCCGGAGCGGGGCCGTACATCGCCCCGCGCGGCTTCAATGGCTGCGCGACATTACAACACCGGGGGCTCCAACCGGGGGCTCCAACTTTGTGACTTTTTGACCTGGAGCGGGGCCGTACATCGCACAGAGAGTGGTGAATCTCTGGAATTCTCTGCCGCAGAAGGTAGTTGAGGCCAGTTCATTGGCTATATTTAAAAGGGAGTTAGATGTGGCCCTTGTGGCTAAAGGGATCAGGGGGTATGGAGAGAAGGCAGGAACAGGATACTGAGTTGGATGATCAGCCATGATCATATTGAATGGCGGTGCAGGCTCGAAGGGCCGAATGGCCTACTCCTGCACCTATTTTCTATGTTTCTATGTTTCTATGTTTCTATGTTTAATAGCCTGAAAGCTATAGGATAGAAGCTGTTCCTGATCCTGGACATTACAGGTATCAGGCTCCCATATCTTTCTCTTGATGGCAGCAGTGAAATTAATGTGTTGCTAGGGTGGTGTAGGTCTCTGATGATGCTGGCTGCCTTCGATGGTGGGGAGGCCTCCGTGATGGACTGGGCAGTGTTCACCACTTTTTGCAGTCTTCTTCAAGTTACCAAACCGGGTCATGATTCAACCAATCAATTTGTTCTCTGGCTCTATAAGGCAGTAATTCTATCGCCGTGCCACTGGGCCCCTGGTGCTGACAGGTTTAAGCTGTATTCGAGCTAACAAATACAAGGTGCACATATTTTCATATCAATAGAAATTACAACTTTTAAATTAAGTTAATTTGTTTTTATATTCTGGTGATGGAAATAGCACAGCAATAATATAATTACCCACACAATGAATATACTCTCCAAGGTTGGCAAACAATAAAACTGGGGTGAAAGACGATTGCTGCGCAGCTTTAATCAGCTATGAGGTATTTAATACTTATTAATAAGTATGTGGATTCTTAGCACCAACAAAAATCTAATTAACTTCTCGGGCCCACTAAGATGAACATTCACACACTAGTTGATGTCATTGAAAACACAGTGCTTTAATATAACAAAACAATGTCAATGATTTGCATCAATGACCAGATTGTCTCTGGACACCATGCTAAAGCACAAGGATGATCACATCCAGGGTGTGATTATTTATTTTAAATACGTGATTTTGCCTTTGTAAGCTAAAGTCGAATCTCACCAACAACAATGATTAAAGGCAGATCTTGATTGTACATAAGTCAAGGGGAGTTAAGTAAAGGATTCACGCAAAAGGAATGTGTCAGGGAGAAATCTGCATTAAAGACACAGTTGGGGTTCTCTCAAACATCTATGCAAACCTTGGCAGAAGATCTGAATGAACTTAGGATAATTGACAGGAATAACTGAAGCTAATAACAGCTTTTTTTTCCGAAATAAAACCCTGCAGGTGATGAAAATCCAAAATAAAAACATACTCTGCTAGAAGCATGGTCAGATACCACCAGTAGAAAGAGTCATCTGCTACAATAACTCTTGTTATTGAGTGTTTACAACATTTTTCATTTCTATTTATTATTAATAATGGAAGTCAGATTTTCAACATTGGGGCATAGAGTACACAGTAAAGTAGGAAATTAGAATTTATATAAAATGTCAAGAAAGTCCACAGATGAATTGTGGACATAGTTTAGTATAGCTCATTACAAAAAGGGTTTTGAAGTTAAAAAAAGCTTTCAGATATGATTCACCAGAATGATTCCAGAGATGAGGGACTAAGATATATTAGCTGTTTGGGTTTTATATTGCTGCCAAGGAGCTGAAAGGGGCTTTGACATAAGTTTTGAATGTGATGAAATATGAATGGAAACCGATTCTTCTTGTTCAGCAGTCTGATCACGGTATATCAATTTAATAATTGTCATTAAAAGAAGGAGAGAAATTAGAAGAAATTCAATTCATATAGAACATTGTTTGACAATTTTTTTAGAACGAGATTTGATATTTGGAAGTACTGAAAATATAACAATTTCACTTTTGAGAAAAAAAAATATTGAGGCATTTATGATTTTGATTCAAGATTATGTCAGGGGAATTTATTTTGGAATACTCCAGCACAGTGAATTGGATGAAATGTTTTCCTTCTATATAAACTGCTGTAGTTTGATATATCCATACTTGTCCAGCACCCAAAACATGGATGGAGTTGTACATGTGCTGTGGGTTCATGGTAGCATGTTACTGGGGTAAGGTGGTCACTGCTTTCTGCTGCCCATTTTCTCAGGTAAATCTAATTCATTATGTTTAGCCATCTGCCAATCTTGCTGTTTTTCAGTTCACTCCAAAGACATTCCCATAAGACTGAGTCGTACAATCCTCTGCGTCGTTTAGTGATACATCCCCCTCATCCGACAACCTGCGTTTGCATGCTATGCTGCGCTATCATGGCCATCCGAAGGAGGGGTTGTGGGGTGCGACCACACCCCCCTTTTTTCCAACAGAGTAAGAAAAATAAATAAATAAATAGACAGATGAATAAATAAACAAACAGATAAATGGATAAATAAATAAATAAATAAATAGATGGATAGATAGATAAATAAATAAATAGATAAATAAATAGATACATAGATAAATAGATAAATAAATAGATAAATAGATAAATAAATAAATAAAAATCGGGGGGGGGAATCAGCGTTTCCACTTTGGAAACAGCCAGTTCTCCATTCTCCCGTCGCCGGGCGGGAGTAGCTGAATCTGAACCCAGCCACTGTAACCCCAACACCAGACGCCGCTGTGGCAGGCCCGCTCCCCTCACCTCACCTCACCCCGCCGCCGGGGCCCAAGCCATCTCCCGCCCACGCCATCCTCGCTGGGCCCCTGCTGGGCCCACGCCACCTCCGCTGACCCCCACTAGGCCCACACCACCCCCGTTGGACCCACGCCACCCCCACTGGGCCCACACCACCCCTGCTGGGCCCACGCCAATCCCGCTGGGCCCACGCCACCCTTGCTGGACCCATGCCACCCCCGTTGGACCCACGCCACCCCCACTGGGAGGAGATTGATAGATTCTTGATTGATACGGATGTCGGAGGTAATGGGGAGAAGGCAGGAGAATGGGTTTGAGAGGGAAAGATCTCCCAACCTCTATACTCAATACTCAGACTGATGAAGGGCAAAGTGCCAAAATACTTTTAGACCACCTGATATACCTGCGACATGACCTTCGAGGAACCATGCAACCATCAACCATTCCTCTGCCCACCTGGCTAATTGATCCAGATCCTGCTGCAATCTTTCACAACCATCTTCACTATTTGCAAAACCACTCACTTCTGTATCATCAGCAAACTTGCTAATCTTGCCCTGTTCTGTGACGTTTCACAGAGTGCTGGAGTGACTCAGCGTGTCAGGCTGAGTATAGAAGTTGGGAGGTCATGTTCAGATTCAGATTCAGATTCAAACTTTATTTTCATTGTGCAGTGTACAGTACAGAGACAACGAAATGCAGTTAACATCTCCCTAGAAGAGCGACATAGAATATGAGCAATAAATAAATATATTTACATTTACGTTGCAGTTGCATAAGAAGTTGGTGAGGTCGCATTCAGAGTATTGTATTCAGTTCTGGGCACCATGTTATAGGAAAGATGTCATCAAACTGGAAAGGGTACAGTGAAGATTCATGAGGATGTTGCCTGGACTAGAGGGCCAGAGCTATAGGGAGAGGCTGAGTAGGCTGGGACCCTATTTCATGGAGCACAGGAGGATGAGGGATGATCTAATAGAGGTGTATAAAAGCATGATTTGAATAGATATAGTTGAGTCTTTTGCACAGAGTAAGTGAATCGAGGAGCAGATGACATAAGTTTAAGGTGAAGGGCAAACGATTTAATAGGAATCTTTGGGGTATATTTTTCACACAAAGGGTGGTAGGTGTATGGAACAAGCTGCCAGAGGAGGTAGTTGAGGCAGGGACTATCACAACATTTAAGAAACAGTTAGATAGGTACATGGATAGGACAGATTCGGAGGGATATGGATCAAACGTGGGCAGGTGGGACTAGTGCAGATGGGACATGCTGGGCCGAAGAACCTGTTTCCACACTGTATCACTCTATGACTCTATCTATCTTTCCCTCTCAAACCCATTCTCCTGCCTTCTCCCCATTACCTCCGACACCCCTATCAATCAAGAATCTATCAATCTCCTCCTGAAAAATGTCCATTGACTTGACCTCCACAGCTGTCTGTGGCAATGAATTCCACAGTTCACCACCCTCTGACTTAAGAAATTCCTGCTCATCTCCTTCCTAAAGGAATGTCTTTTAATTTTGAGGCTGTGGCAACTGGTCCTAGACTCACCCACTAGTGGAAACATCCTCTCCACATCCACTCCATCCAGGTTTTTACCAGGCTGGGACAGACGGCAATAGCTACACACCGTGTCCCAAAGCTTGTGTCCTGTCCTGCATCACCCAAGGCAGCAAAGACATTATAGGAGAGGGCAAGCACCGTGGAACGTCACCTATCCATGTTCTCCAGAGATGCGTCCTGACCCACTGAGTTACTCCAGCACTCTGTGAAATGTCGCCTATTCATATTCTCTGCAGATGCTGCCTGACCCACTGAGTTAAGATCCACTCTCTCCCCTCCTTTCCTATGTTCCTTTCCACCCATAAACCTCTCTCTGCCTTTACATTTCACTCCTCTTTCAAATCTGCTCTACTTATTTACATGCATTTTTCTTCTTCACTTTTTAGTCATAGAATGATGCAGTGTGGAAACAGGCCCTTCAGCCCAACTTGCCCACACCGACCAACATGTCCCATCTAAACTAGTCCCACTTACACGCGTTTGGCCCATATCCATCTAAATCTGTCCTATCCATGTATGTGTCCAAATGTCTCTTAAACATTAGGATAGTTCCAGCCTTAACTACCTCCTCAGGCAGCTCGTTCCATACACCCAGCACCCTTTGTGTGAAAAAGCTACCTCTCAGATTCCTGTTCATTTCTGAAATATTGGTCATAAATTTGGTGCAAAAATGCTCCAAAATAAGGCTCAGAATGCATCAGAGAGCATCTAAATCCCCAGAGCTTCCAGGGCCCGCTTAAGGGCCCTGGACCTTGGCATCGAGGGACTTTGGCATCGAGGGACTTCACGCTTCACGCTCGTGATGTGCGCAGCGTGCACATTATTTCACATTAAGTTTTTTGTAATCCTGTCATGCCACCCCCCTTTTTGAAAAGCTTCGTACAGGCCTGTATATAACCTGCTCTCTGGTGGAATTCTTTGAGGAAGTAAATTGCAGGATAAACCAAGGACAGTCAGTGGATGTTGTTTACCTGGATTTTCAAAGGCCTTTGATGAGTTGCCACACATGAGGCTGCTAAAGAAGATGAGTGTCCATGGTATCAGAGGGAAGGTACTAGCATGGATAGAAGGTTGGCTAAATGGCAGAAGGCAAAGAGTAGTAATAGCTTGTTGGCTGCTAGTGACTAACAGACTACAGCATAACAGGGTGTGGTCATGTAGTTTGGTACTAGAGATAAAGGCATAGAAATAGATTATTTTCTTAATGGGGATAGGATATGGAAATTGCAGGTACAAAGGGTCTTGCGAGTTAGTGCAGGATTCCCAGAAAGTTAATCTTGAGCTTATATTGAATATTTTGTCATTGAGACCTGGAGCATTGCAGAGTTTTCCTTCAGCTGGTGACAGAGTGCCCTGAGGTCCCTGTGCAGCCCTGGTACACAATCGAGTACATAGAGTCTGCTCAAAAGTTATGAACTAAGTGACTGCGTCAGCATTCTTAGCTGTGTTTACATTTCTTTGTTTTTTAGTTTAGTTTAGTTTTGAGACACAGCGCGGGAACAGGCCCTTCAGCCCACTGAGTCCACATCGATCAGCGATCCCCGCACATTAACACTACCCTACACACACTACACACACTAGGGACAATTACCACATACAAAAAGCCAATTAACCTACAAACCTGTACATCCTTGGTGCATGGGAGGAAACCAAAAATCTCGGTGGAAACCCACGCGGTCACTGGGAGAATGTACAAACTCCATACAGACAGCACCCGTAGTCGGGATCAAACCCAGAACTCCGGCGTTGCAACCGCCGTAAGGCAGCAACTCCACCTCTGCGTCACTGTGCTCTTTCTTATTTTCTTTCCTTTATTTTTAATTTTTCACCATTTTAATTAAGTATGGACCCTAAAGAGTTAACTCAGTACCACCACTTTAACTAAAAAGTGATTTTGTAACTACTGATAAGCCTAGACATTTATTGCATTTGCCATGGCAACTGAGTCAGTTCTGTCCTCTAGGTCTCTTTGACCTTATGAGAAAGGCTAGAAGCAGTTGTTTTTTTCATTGAGTAAGCCAGATTGACATGAATGCTGGGGAAATGTGTTTAAGTAAGAAATTCTGGAGTTCAGGCTGAAGAAAACTATATTTGATTACAGCAAGCTGTGAGGATGGATTACCAGTGAGCTTAGACTGTTCTGCATTTTGTTAGATATTGTTCAGTGCCTTTTTTTTCACAGCCTCTTCGCACAAGTGATTCTAATTTTATTTTCCCTAGGTGTGGATTGAATGGATATGATTTTGTTAGAGAAAGTCAGTAAAATGATGCCCAGTGGATTTAACGGTGGTCACTTTAGTAGAAAGAATCATTGCCTTAAATTGGATGAATTTTCAATCTGATCTAATCTTACACATCTCTCATAGAGGGGTCTTTAATTCCTGTTAATTTTTGGTTGCTTTTTCAGGAAGAAATAGGAACCAAACCACACACCTACTAAGGAACCGGGGCTTGTGAAATGTTAATGATCGTTATAAAACACACCAGAAGAATGATATAACTGCATTGTCTTGCAGAACATTTCAATTGACAGGAGATGGATGGAAGGGCATGGCATTACAGGCATGCTTCCATTTCGAATTACATAACATGCGACTTACGCAAGAGTCCACAGGGCTTACCCCTTACGTACGTCGGGTGCGTCTGTACAATCGAGATTTACCAACTGTGATTTTCTGATGGTTAAAATGAATAGCTAAAACATTGATAGTCTTATGAATCAGGAAAACTGACCTCGGCACCCAATTTGCAGGTGGCCCTGTCACATAATATTGTAACAGAGAGTAGAGATTCAGATGATGTGCCCAACACTTCCATTGTCAATGTCAGGCCTTAACTCTGCTTAAACGTAGTTTTTCATATTACATATGCAATCTTTTTGTGATTGCCTTTCACACTGGCAATTGATTGATTTCATGATGAAAGAAGATATTCTGAAATATTCTATTGATGTGTTTGAATAAGAGGGAAAGAAAGAAAAAGTGAAACCATAAATTGAAAATGGAAGAGGAAGGCAGAGTAGTGCAGCAAGATGAGTTGTAACCTTAGAGCTACAACGATCTTGGTTCAATCCCGACTGTTGGTGCTGTCAGTGTGGAGTTTGCACATTCTCCCTGTGACCATCTGGGTGCTCTGGTTTCCACGTGCATTTTTTATACACCTGCGGTTGTAGATTGGCCACTAAAAATTAGCTCAAGTGTAGGTGGTCATAGATTCTGAGGGGAGATTAGAGGAACGCGGGGAGAATAAGATGGAATTAGTAGTACTATCAAAAGTGAATGGTAGGTAGCCAAAAAAGCTGGAGAAACTCAGCAGGTGAGGCAGTATCTGTGGAGTGAAGGAATAGGCAATATTTCAGGTAGAGACCCTTCTTCAGAATATTGTCAGGGGGGTTGATGGTTGGCATGGACTTGGTGGACTGAAGGTCCTGCTTCCGTGTTATATGACTATGACTTGAACAAAAGACAAATATGGGAATGGCAGTTAGAATAGAGGGTAAAGATTAAAAAAATCATAAGTATATATCACTATGATTTGTTTGCAGGAAATCCAACAATGTTTCCCAGCATTTCACTGTTTTTGTATTGTAGTCAAATGCAAATACCAATTTTTCGGACCGCACAAATCTGTTTAGCAATGTTATTTAAGGAATAGATACCCCAAGGATGACTTTCCTAACCTACAGCATTTAGTCACTTTTTTCTTAACATTGGCAGAAAATCTCTGTTCCTGTTTTTGAAAATGCTGCCACATTTTCCATATGTACGTCGGGTATATGAACAGGCAGATGGGATCATGGTTTAAAACTTCACCTGATAGTTGGCATATCTATTTCTATATTACATTGATTTATCAGCCTGGATTACATGCTCAGACTATGTTTAATAGTGATGTGGAGCTTTGTAATTAGGAGACTCCTACCTCCACCTGTCAGTTCATTCAATTGATGTACTGCTTTCAACTGAAAATAAAATATCCCGGATTTGTCTCACGTTGGCAGCTCTGACTGAAAATGAATGTGTAATGAAAGCAATGATTTCTGTTTCTGCACAATGTTTAAATAAGAACAGCAAAACAGGATAATCTGTCTCCATTAAACAGGGAAAGGTTTTCCAGTCTATTGAGTCAACAAACGTAACTGAAACCAAGGTAGCATAACGTCAAGGGAAAGATGGAAACTGCAAAATATTATCTTGAGTAGCTGGGCGGATTCAGCAGGCAAATAGCAATGATACTGGCTCCTTGAGTGCCTTGAGTGGAGTTGAAAGGACGGACTTAATTACTTTGTTTTTTCTCCTGGGTTAAAATAAAGGATAAGAAAAGCCAAAAAGCTTCTTGGAGCGGAGTAGGCTGTCTGCCCTAAAGTGCACATCTGGGAACAAATTGCCTGAACTGGGCCGATTATAAGAGAGCTGGATAAGATTAGTGCAAGCTGGTGATCTTTTCTTTGCGGGAAAATGTATTAAGAAGTTATTAACGGCAAAGTAATCTTCCTTCAGATACTCAGTAGGCACTGTGGAAGGGGGATGCCATTCTAATTCCATAGTTCAGAAAGAGTACAGTAAGTGGATCTTCTTTTCCTCCCCCTCCATTATATATGCTAACAAAATACAGCACACCCTTTACAGGAGGTGTAGTGGAAAGCCAGAAGGATGTTAAGAGAAGATTAGGGGAAGTTCGGGAGGGAGGGATCAAGCTGATTGTTGGGGTGACAGGACAAAGCCTGGCAAGCAATAGGTGGAGAAAGGAACTGCAGATGCTGGTTTAATAATAATAATAATAATAATCTTTATTTATATAAGCCAAAGATAATCACAAAAGGCTGGAGTAACTCAACGGTTCAAGCAGCATCTCTGTAGAGAAGGAATAGGTGATGTTTCAGGTCATAGAAACATAGAAACATAGAAAATAGGTGCAGGAGTAGGCCATTCGGCCCTTCGAGCCTGCACCGCCATTCAATATGATCATGGCTGATCATCCAAATCAATATCCTATACCTGCCACAAGGGCCACATCTAACTCCCTCTTGAATCTAGCCAATGAACTATTTTACTTCGGAGTCACATGAGTGACTACGTGAAGATATTAAAGCTCTGTGATTTCATGCCGTGGAAACGAGTCCATGCATCACATCAGCCTTGATTATGGGGAGAATAGTGTTAACATCATTAGACATCAATACGATATTGAAAACCCAACGATAAATATATTAACACCAAATTATAGCCCCTATTTATGGGGTAAATTATATTACAGAACTTAAAATTGTTTCTGCAAATGTTTCAGGTTTAACAACTGGTTTGTTATAAAATCATTGGAAAGTTTTCTCCATTGACCATCCTGCTGTCTTGAGGATTTGGTCCATAATAGCAAGTGTGTTACAATACAGAGACGATCATCTGTCGGGTATGCCCTGAATTCTGTTTTTAGGCCTGCTGACCTCTGTCTGTTCTGTTTGACTAATTCATTGATGTGAAAAGTGAAATTTCCAGATGAAATAGTCATGTTGTCCAGCCTTAGGTTCTGTAGTGACTGGACGCTTTGTGCCATGACCAAGGCCATCAGCATGACTGTTTTCATAGTCAGTTTCTGTAGGGACAGAGCTGTAGCTGGAGACCAGTTTCTTAACATGGTCAGTACAATGCTCACATCCCATATTTGGGAGTACCTGGTTCTTGGGAGATTAACATTAAAATGCCCCTCATGAGTTTGGTTACCAGGGTGTGTCCCAACAGAATGCCGCTCTGTTCCTTGCCACAGGTATGTTGACAGAGCACTTCTGGTGCAGTTGATGGCACTATAACTGAGTCTCTCATCGTAATGGAAGCTTGCCAGGAATTCCAGAACAGACGGGATGTTCATAGATCTGTGGGTGATCTTTCCGTTGTTACCGGATGGACCAGTAAATTAGGTCTATGATGGATGGTGATGCATGGTTCTAATACCATGTCTAGTATCATCGGGAACCATGGTTGAGTAGGCCAATCGGGTACTATCAAAATACCAGACGCAGAGTCTTGGTGTATTTTCCTTAATACCTGACTCATGAGGCAGAAAAGAGGGAATGCATAAATAAACAATTTCCCCCAATGCAGCGAAAATGCATCTGTTGCCGCTGCCCCAAGTCTGGTTCCCATGAAACATAATTTGATAACTGGTGATTGAGCCTGGATGCGAAAAGATCGATATCTGGTGTTCCATGCCATGCTGTAATTTCAGCAAATACATTTTTATCCAACATCCATTCAGTGTTTTCATTGAATTTGCGTGACCTGGTGTCTGCCACTAAATTTAGTTTACCTGGTAAGTAGGTAGCTGATATCCAAATATCTCTCTGGATACACCATTGCCAAATTGAGTTGGCCAGATTGTCACATGATGTTGATTTGTTTCCACCCATTTGGTTGATATATGCTACCACGGTGATGTTGTCAATTTGTAGTCTAACATGCTGGTAATTTAACCCAGAACAATATGACTTAAGGCCATATAATGCACTTAACATTTCCAGGCAGTTTATGCCCAGTGTTTGTAATCATGATGCCTCCTGTGCATTCCATCTCCCTCCACAGCTGGAGATGGATTGGTAGCACTCCAACCAAGTGCACTGGCATCAGTTTGTGGTACCATAGACAGGTTGCTGATAATTATTGGATTGGAACAATACCTGATGTTATGTTCCCACCATTTTAGTTCCATTATGGCCTCTGTTGGTAGCTTCATTGGTCTGTCAAAATGGCCACCATTAATTTTGAGTGCTCTTATTTTTGCTCTCTGTAAATTTCGATAGTGTAAAGGTCCGAATTGTGTGGCTGGAAATGCAGCCACTATCTTCCCAATTATTCTAGCTACCAGTCTAATGGATGGTTTGGTGTTGTCAATGAATTCGCTACAAGCCTCTATTAAGGCTGTAACCTTTTCTTTCGGCAAAGGCACTGACATGAGAACTGAGTTAATGGTGAACCCCACATAATCCATTTTTGTTGAAGGCGTTAATTTAGACTTAACTGGATGGATGATAAACCCCAGTTTTTCAAACAATTGTTTTGTGGCTGTTACCGCTTGTTTAGCCAATTCCAAAGGTTTGCCATCAATAAGTATGTCATCTAGATATGCCATTACCATGTGTTTTTGTTTCCGCAGTAACGCTAGGGCTGGTTTCAAAGTTTTTGTGAACAGCCTGGGGGCTGATGTTAGCCCATTAGGTAGTGCCCTGTATTGCCATAACTGACCCATCCAGTTCAATTTTAAATAACATCTGTGGTCACCTTTTGTGGGTACTGTATAGTAAACATCTTTTAAATTGATGCTTGCCATGTAGTAGCCTTTGGAACTCAATTGCTTAGCAGTAACAAAGGTTTCCATCTTGAAATGAATATATTGTACAAAGGTATTCAAAGTAGTCAAATCGATGATGATGTGGCAACCACCATCTTTCTTGCTTTTTATAAAGATGTTGGACACGAATTGCTGTGATTCGTGTTGGGTTTTCTCAATTACTCCTTTTTTATATAGCCGCTGTAGTTCAGCATGTGCTTTAGATTTTTCCATGCCTGTGAGCACGAACATTCGGTTCAGTACATGCTGAACTGGAGGGTTATGTTTTTGTATAAATTCTATGGTATAACCCTGGATACTGCTTAGAATATAAGTGTCGGTAGTTAACTTATTCCATGCATCCAAATAATATCGTAATCTCCCACCAACTTCCATGCTCCCTTTAATTCTTAAGGAACCAGACCCACCTACCTCCATGGTCACCAGTGGTAGGTGTGTTACTTCTTTGGCATCCTCCGTGGACATTGAGGCGCCGTTGTCTGGGTCTGTAGTTGGGTTGGTGTTGAGGGCTTGCGCATTTTCCAGGAAGGTCGGGCTGGGCCATGGCCTAAAAAAGTGCCACGGTTACAAACACTGGGCATAAACTACCTGGAAATGTTAAGTGCATTCCATGGCCTTAAGTTGGGTGTTCCTGGTTTTTGCGCTTTCTCCAGTTTGTCTTGGCCGACTGGTGGGTGCGTAGGGGTGATGTTTTTGGCCGTAGTAGTGCAAGTTTGGGTTCTAAAGCCGGTTGGATAGCACTTTTCCTAATATTGTTTAACTCGTATTGTGAGTTGCAGAGTAAAGCCAGTGCATCTTGGTGGTCTTGGGTCATGTTTTGCTCATTCAATGTGCGGGCAAAAGCCGTAATTCCTGCTGTTAGGACTTTTAGGACTTTCTGTATTTTTAAGTCCCTGGGTCTAATTGATGCCCCGACATGTTTCCAGATGCACTGGTTGACACTGGGAACATTTAGCGACTTGCAGTTCCCTGGTGGTAAGTGTCGTGCTGTGGTGTCCGATAATGCCTGTCCCTGTAGTTGGTTAAAAGACATGTAGTCAATGCTTGCCGCTATTTTCGGCTCCAGGTTTAGGCCAGTTTGGTCGGGTTGGATAAACTGGGACACCATATCCAACATGTTTTCTTTCACCCCAGGCATACTAGGGGTATGTTGATCACTCCCCTCTTCAGGGTCAGCCCAGAATTAACCCTCCGTGCTCCCCTCTGATGAGGGAGAAACACTGTGCAGCCCCACAAGAGGTACTGCTGTGGGGCTTACTAACTGCCCACTGTGGCTAGTCTCCATCTCCCGGATCCTGCCACTTTGGAGTATTTCCTCCAGCAGCAGCTCCAACTGGCTCTTATGCTCACGGGCACTGGCCGCTCGCGGCTGCTCCTGTTCCCTTAGCAGCTCCAACCGGCCCCAATGCTCACGGGCACTGGCCGCTCGCGGCTGTTCCTGGTCCTGCAGCCGCTCCAACCGTCTCCAATGCGTGTGGGCACTGGCCGCTTGCGACTGCTCCTGAAGCCGCTCCAACTGGCCCCAATGCTCATGGGCAATGGCCGCTCACGGCTATTCAAAGTCGGACTCATCGGAGTCAACGACTGTTAGTTTTTTGCTTCGCTCTACCGCCCAGCCGTGGCCGGTGCGGGAGCGATGTCGGGCACAGTTGTTCCCATTACGGGACATTGGCGTGCCGTTGGCTGCTGCTGCTGGCTGCCCGCAACTCCGCGGTTCTCCCCCGCCAGCTTTTCCGCAGCCTTCGTGGATCTGGTCCATGTCTCCACCTCTAAGGTAAGTGGAAGGAACCTAGAGTCTCCTTACCTGCTGTTCCCGGCTTTCAAATTCTGCCGCTAAAGGAACGTCGTTCCCCCTGCTGTGACTCATTGCAATGCGTGTAAAGATATGGCATCCATGCGTCCTGGCGGGGTTCTTCACGTAGTCACTCACGTGACTCCGAAGTAAAATTCCACAGATTCACCACTCTGTGTAAAAAATCTTTTTCTCATCTCGGTCATAAAAGACTTCCCTCTTATCCTTAAACTGTGACCCCTTGTTCTGGACTTCCCCAACATCGGGAATAATCTTCCTGCATCTAGCCTGTCCAACCGCTTAAGAATTTTGTAAGTTTCTATAAGATCCCCCCTCAATCTTCTAAATTCTAGCATGTACAAGCCGAGTCTATCCAATCTTTCTTCATATGAAGGTCCTGCCATCCCAGGAATCAGCCTGGTGAACCTTCTCTGTACTCCCTCTATGGCAAGAATGTCTTTCCTCAGATTAGGAGACCAAAACTGTATGCAATACTCCAGGTGTGGTCTCACCAAGACCCTGTACAACTGCAGTAGAACCTCCTTGCTCATATACTCAAATCCTTTTGCTATGAAAGGGTTGAGACCCTTCTTCTGACAGAGAATCAGGGGAGAGGGAAAGGAGAGATATAGACGGTGATATAGAGAGATGTAGAACAAATGAATGAAAGATATGGCATGTAATAGGTGGGTACAGGGGAGGGGGAGGGATGGTTTAATGGGTGAACAAAGGCTACTCACAACCTGCAGTGACCAGCTCGGGGGCAGATTCTGCATGTGGTCCCTCACTTGGCATGAATGAAGCTGCAACTTGAAGAGGGAAAACTGTGGCCTTGATGTCAGGTCTTGCAGGAGAGTCGACACGCTGATCCCTTTGTGAACAAATCAAATGAATAGTCCAACAAGGCAAAATAAGTCTGTCTGATGAAAATGCTCCCTGTATTGGAAAGGCAGCCTGAAAATGTGCAAAATCTCAAAGTGCACAGATGAGACCAACGCCTACTTTGGTCACCCTCTGGGGTCTGGAAGTGTAAATGTGGAGGATTGTTCCACCTTATGGGGCAATCGAGAAGTAGGAGGTCACAGAGATGAGGTAATGTTTTCTCTCTCAGATGCTGATGAATCTTTGGAACTTGTTTTCTACAAGGTTGTGGAAGTAGAATGTTTACATATTGATGGATGAGACCAAGCGCAGGCTGGGCGATCGTTTCGCTGAACTCCTCCGCTCAGTCCATCTTAACCAACCTGATCGCCCGGTTGCTCATCACTTCAACTCCCCCTCCCATTCCCAATCTAACCTTTCTGGCCAGGGCCTCCTCCATTGCCAGAGTGAGGCCCAGCGCAAATTGGAGGAATAGCACCTCATATTCGGCTTGGGTAGTTTACACTCCAGCCGTATGAACATTGACTTCTCTAATTTTAGATAGCCCTTGCTTTCTCCCTCCTTCCCCTCCCCCTCCCCTTTCCCAGTTCTCCCACTAAGTTCCTACTTCCTTTCTTTTTCCTTTTCCCCCCACCCCCCCCCCCCCCCCCCCCACCCACCCACCCGACATCAGTCTGAAGAGGGATCTCGACCCAAATCATCGCCAATTCCTTCTCTCCTTTGATGTTGCCTCATGGGTAAACCAACAACACAACAGTCAGAACCTTTTTCCCAGGGCGGAAATTTCAGACTAAAGGGTATAGGTTTAAGGTGAGATGGGCAGAGTTTAAAGAAGATGAGTGACCAATTTTGTTTAGACGGAGGTTGGTGGGTGCCTGGAACATGCTGCCATGGATGGTGGTGGAGCCAGATAGGATAGTGGTGTTTTAAGGCGCTTTCCGATAGGCACTAGGATATGTAGGGAATGGAGGAATAAGGATCAGGAATATGAATCCTAATGCTGGCAAAGGAGATTAGTTTATCATGGCATCATGTTCGGCACAGAATTTGTGATGCATCGGGTCTGTTCCTGTGCTTGCTGTCCCTTGTTCTATAACTTTTACTGTAGATGTAGTTTTCTATCTAGAACTTAAAATAATTAAGATGAGAAAGGTTGAAATATAAAGCACACTGATAAATGGTGATGCACAATTACCTGTAAAGTTCTTCACCAGTAAACTGCCAATGGATAATTGAATGGAGTGAGACCATAGATTGAAGTACAGTAGAAGAAATGAAATATATTTAAGAGGTTTAGATATTTAGGTGAAATCGTAATGCAACCCCTGCAAGTACATTGACATCATGGTCCAGGATTCCAAATATTTCTTCCATGTAAAACAATTATTTACTGCCGCATTGCAGTCCATCGACACTCCATTTTCTCCACATGGTCTCTTCCGCAGACCAAAAATGGTACATGTTTAGTTAAATGTATCGAACAAGCTGCACCTCAAGCTTCCTGTCACCTGTGGCTTCAGTTCTCCAGACCTTCCACATAGCAGCTCTGAAATACCTGAGTGTCAGATTATTTTCTGCTTCCAGGATGATTTTCCACTTACTAATGTTTCATTTATCAGATTTGACACACCCTGCTCGACTTACAGGAGATTTTCAACATATATCGGGTAGTGATAACAACTGCAAGATGACAGTAGTGGAAGGCGAAGAGGAAAGTTGGTAGCTGTGAAAGGGACTGTAAACTCATCTCCCGTGCCCTCAGAAAGTGCCCTGAAGATGGCTCAGGAAGCGGGACATGGGGACGTAGGTAGGTGCACAGAAGTGGAGAGATTGCCAGCAGAGGCCACGGATGGTGTGTTTGCAGTGGCCTTGGCTCCTGGTGTGGGTGGAGGTGGCCACGGGAGGTCCTACAGCAGCCGGGTGAGCAAGTTAACTCAACGCAGACAACGGCAGCTCTACAAAAAAAGCAATAGTGGAAAGAACCAACGGCATCATGCTGTGCCAGGCCGACCCTGCTTCATCTATCCAGTGCGATCAGGACACCAGACCTTACGTGAAAATATAAGTAATTGTATATCTCCATGGAACCAGATCAGACTTTTCAGAGACTAGTAAGTTGCAAAATTGTGTTGGAATGTGGCTGTTCCAGAAGAGGTTCTATTGCACTCCTGTATAGTATGATTTGACTGGATAACATTCAGGACAAGTGCTTCACTGCATTTCTATACATATGACAATAGAACAGTACAGTACAGAAACTGGTTCTTTGGCCCACTATGTGTGTGCATGGCAAGAAAAAATACTCTCATCTACCTCCACATGATCCATGACCCAGCATTTCCTGCTCATCCATGTGCACACCCAAAATCTTTTTAAATACCACTATTATACTGCCTGCACCACCACCCCTAGCAATGCACTGCCAGGCGTAGTGGTGGAGCAACTCGCATAATAGTCACACCTACCACCCTCTGTGTAAATACAAATTTGTCCCTCTCACTTTAAAGCTATGCACTGTCATCCTTAATATTTCCCCCCCTGGGAAAAAGGTTCTGACTGTCCACTCTGTCTATGCCTTTCATAATTTTATATTCTTCTATCAGAGAAGAGGTCTTCTCACAATCTCTGATGATAAACAAACAAAACTGTAACTAATTAAACTAAACTAAATTAATAGTGTCTGCCCACATACGTTTGTTTGTGTGCGCGCATGTGTGAACATGCATGCACACTTGCATATATGTGTCAAGTCAACTCAAGTCAATTTTATTTCACATACACATACAAGATGTGTAGTGAAATGAAAGTGGCAATGCCAAACTTGTATTTACACAGAGGGTAGTGGGTGTGACTATTATGCGAGTAGCTCCACCACTACGCATGGCAGCGCATTGCTAGGATTGTGCAAAAACTGCAGAACAGAATAGAACAGAATCAGTATTTACGTTAGAATTTTTTTTTTAAAGACACAACACAACAGTAAATTAGTGCAGTAAATTAGTCCCTGGTGAGATAAGAGTTTACAGTCCTTATGGCTTGTGGGAAGAAACTCCGTCTCATCCTCTCTGTTTTCACAGCATGACAGTGGAGGCAATAGCAGTTGGAACAGTCCGTTGCTGGGGTGGTAGGGGTTTCCCATAGTGTGTGCGCGCGAGTGTGTGTGCGTGTGTGTGTGTGTGTGTGTGTGTGTGTGTGTGTGTGTGTGTGAGTGTGTGTATGTGTATGTGTGTGTGTGTGTGTGTGTGTGTGTGTGTGTGTGTGTGTGTGAGCGTGTGTGTGTGTGTGTGTGTGTGTGTGTGTGTGTGTGTGTGTGTGTGTGTGTGTGTGTGTGTGTGTGTGTGTGTGTGTGTGTGTGTGTGTGTGTGTGTGTTTGCGCGCGCGCGTGCGTGCGTGTGTGTGTGTGGTTATATTCCATCCCCTTTGTCTTGTTCCTTTGTAAAGGCGATTCAGCTATGTATCTTTTTCTTTATTTTAGATGAAAAGTGAATGCCTGAAACTGGTCAATTCTTGTCACAGGATGCTAATTGCCCTGCTGAACTGTTATTCCTTCAGACTGGTCTTTATAAATTAAGATCAATGGATCTTCGGTTGAAGGTATTTAAGAAAATGGGATAAAAGCAGATAAATGGAGCTAGGTCACACACCAGCTGTGATCTCTGAAAATATTTGAGGGGCTTAATGCCGTGTCTTCTTATTTCCAATGAGGCTGAGCACCAAATGAACCATGATAGATTCTGGAGCATGCTTTAGACATCAGTAGTTTGCTTCTCTTCACACATTCCAATGTATGCAGTGTTTTATGTTGAAGATCTAAGCCCTTGAGATCTGCAGCATTGTTCCACTGTGACACCAATGTGTGTGATACTCTGGATGGGTAGATTTTTATCTTCAGTGCCTTGGAGTGATGTGGATAAGCTGAACAGATCACTTATCCACAGTGGAACATGACTGTTGCTCAAAGCATCGATTTTACTCGAATGAAAACCTGACAGGTTCAGTGAAGAACAACAAAAGATGATAAATTAGGCAGTGGGAGCAACAAAACATATTTGAAAACAAACTTTCAAGCATTGTCAAAATCAACTCAAAATGTTTCATTCAATGGTTTGAAAATTGCAACTCCATATAAACAATAATGCCAAGTATATGCCAAGTTTCTCCTTGAAAATCCAGATTTTATACTGGAGTGGACCTGAAACAGAATGTATTCATATTTCAGTACTTGGGTACTGTTTGCAAGGCCAGTGTTTACTGCCAACCAAAGCAATTGCCAAAGCAGGAAATCTAAAACAAAATAAAAAATGCTTGAAATCCTCAGCAAGTCAGGATGTGTCTATGGGAAAAGAACAAAGAGGGACCCGGCGTGGGGGGACCGCCAAGAACAAAGAGGGTCACAAATGGAATGTGTTAAAAATTGTTTGTATAAAATGGAATACTTTGTAACTTTGTCCACACCCTTTATGTGGCGACTCTTTGCATACCTTGTGTATGCAAAACAAAGAATATCACAGCGAGTTGTCACGTGACAATAAAGTTTCATACATTCATTCATACTTTCATTTATTCATCATTCATTCATTCACCCATTCATTCATCCATTAATTCATTCATTCATTCTTGTTCTCTCACTCTCTGCTTCTCTTGCTTTGTATATTTTTCTCATGTACTTCTGCTACTTTTACTGAATGTTATATGTACTCTGGCAATTTCTGCACACCAGAGACAAAAGAGGCAAAAAAACATGCTGAATCTTGAGTAAAAAATAAACTGGTACAGACTGAAGTAGGGCCTCAATCCGAAACATCATCTGTCCAGATGCCGCCTGCTAAAACTAGCCTGAAGCTCACAATTTGTTTGTTGTTGCAGTTTGTTTCTTTACTTTTGTGCCCAAACCCTTTTCCACAAACTTGTCTCAAGCTCACACATGAACCGAGGTCCGATTACTACTCCAGCTTGTTGACTCGCGTGATGGACCATTGGTACCCTTTGTCATTTACTCCATCATTCCCCACACATCAACACCTCCACACTCACTCCATGACTATTCCACACATGCACCCAAGAAGGCTGCCATCTCCTCAATCTTCTCTCACAATTGCTCTCTATTTATAAACGTAGCCAGGAGCAAGCGGCTGACATGACAGACCAGATGGGGACCGTCTCACGAGAACAGGTCGATACTTGCCATTATTTAACTAAAGTGAATAAAGCAACTGGATGCTGCACTGGTGCTTCTGTCACAGAAAATAAGTAGCAGAGTGCTTCACAGACGCATTGTGGACCAGTGTGGCTGTCAAAGTAATCCTAGATCTGTAATTGTACAGATTTGTATGTTCAATGAGCTTCAGAGTTAGGCAGCAATTTCAAATGTAAACATGAGGTATGAAGAACCTTTCTTCATTATGTAATAGGGACTATTTTCAGTTGGAATAATCGTAAATTGGCTCTGGTGTGTGTAGGATAGTGTTAGTGTATGGGGATCACTGGTCGGCATGGAATCGGTGGACCGAAGGGTCTGTTTCTGCGCTGTATCTCTAAACTAAACTAAACTAAACTATTAAACTGAACAAGTCAAGGAAGGAACTGCAGATGTGGGTTTAAACCGAAGATAGACACAAAAAGCTGGAGTAACTCAGCGGGACAGGCAGCATCTCTGGAGAGAAGGAATGGGTGACATTTCGGGTCGAGCCCCTTCTTCAGAACAAGTATTCCTTTGAATCTTGTGGTGAATGTTGTGCACTCATGACTTTATTGAGTGGCCCTACTGCTCTGATGATAAATGTTCATTAGTGTACTTGACGGTAATTATTGTTCTGTAAACTCTGATGAGGACCTCTAGGTTTACTAAATATGCAGAGGTACTCCCCACGATGGCATTTAGCCTCTGCAGTAATTAATTCAGCATGTACCAGGTATTATGTATGAAGAGCAAAGGTAATGCATGGGTAATGCAGGTTAAGATTCAATCTCAGAAAAGGCTTCTCTATGATGACAATATTGATTTATTGAATATTATACCTTTTGTTCAGAGTAAGTTAATGCTGGCATGTCCTGATGAGACTAAGATCAGAATTGTGAACGTCAGGCTAGTTTTAATAGGAGAAAAAGTTGACATATTTTTGAGCAGTGGGTGATTGAAGAAACAAAGGTGCAGTAAGCGATAGTTGATAAGGTGCTTTAGAGCAAGGGTCGGCAACCTTGTTCTGCATTGGGGCCAGGACGCATGTTTGTGATCGGATGGCGGGCCACATCTATCACGTGTACACATGGATCCCGCCCCCATCCCGCCCTGGATGGCAGGCATCAAATCACGTATTCACATAGATCCTGCCCCTTCGAGGATGCCACCCAGACCACTGGCCCCTAGTTACGGGCGCTCACGAACATGGTGTACCTACGAACCATTGCCTTGGCTCTGTCCTGAAGGCGGTGGCTCAAATACTCACACTCACTCGTCTCCAGCCTATTGACAACCCCGATCCCGACAGTGAAACCCAGACACAGGAGGTGCGCGGCCGAGCTGGCGACTTTGCGCAGAATGCGGTACAGCTAGAACTCGGCACTTGGCGCTCGGTACTCGGTGGCATTCGCCGCTCCTCCGCACTCGGCAACTCCTCCATTGTGGCTGATAGCGCAGGCCTCCTTGCATCCTTGCATCCTTGCACCACCATGCCTGGGTGTTGCAGACTCGGGCCCAAGAGGTTCCGGAAATGAAGGAAGTCTGCGTGCCGGAAGATTATGGAAAAAAAATGCCTGCGGGCTGGATGATTTCGGGTTACGGGCCACATTCGGCCCGGGGGCCGTAGGTTGCCGACCCCTGCTTTAGAGAATATTTTCTAGATCAAGTGTTATCTTGTAGTTCAAAAGAATTTCCCAAGGACATCTAGGATGCATTCAGAAAGTATTCAGACCCCTTCACTTTTTCCACATTTTGTTGTAACAGCCTTATTTTAAAATGGATTAAATTATTTTTTTATCATCAATCTACACACCATACCTCATAATATAAAAGCGAAAACAGGTGATTAGAAAAATTTGCAAAGTAATTAAAAAGAAATAGCTGAAATATCACTTTACATAAGTGTTTAGACCCTTTGCTATGACACTCAAAATTGAGCTTTGGTCCATCCTGTTTCCATTAATGATCCTTCATGCTGTGGGGATGTTTTTCAGTGGCAGGAACTGGGAGACTAGTCAAGATCAAGGGAAAGATGAACAAAGCAAAATACAGAGAGGTGCTTGATTAAATCCTGCTCCAGAGCGTTCTGGACCTCAGACTGGGGTGGAGGTTAAACTTTCCAACAGGACAACACCCCCAAGCACCCCAGCCAGAGCCCGGACTTGAAACCGATCGAACATCTCTGGAGGGACCCATATGCTACACTTGTCGCTTTATCTCCTCCCTCGACTCCATTCAAGGACCCAAGCAGTCTTTCCAGGTGAGACAGAGGTTCACCTGCACATCCTCCAACCTCATCTATTGCATCCGCTATTCTAGGTGTCAACTGCTCTACATAGGTGAGACCAAGCACAGGCTTTGCATTCGCTTCGCCCAACACCTCCGCTCAGTTCGCATTAATCAACCTGATCTACCGGTGGCTCAGCACTTCAACTTCCCCTCCCATTCCGAATCTGACTTTTCTGTCCTGGACCTCCTCCATGGCCAGAGGGAGTCCCAATGCAAATTGGAGAAACAGCACCTCATATTTCTCGTGGGCAGTTTACACCCCAGTGGTATGAACATTGATTTCTCCAATTTCAGGTGGTCCTTGCTTTCTCCCTCCTTCCCGTCCCCTTCCCAGCTCTCCCACAGCCTACCGTCTCCGCCTCTTCCTTTCTTCTTCCCGCCCCACCCCCATATCAATCTGAAGAAGGGTCTCGACCCGAAACGTCACCTATTCCTTCGCTCCATAGATCCTGCCTCACCCACTTTCTCCAGCATTTTTGTCTACCTTGGAGGGACCTGAAAATAGCTGTGCATTGACGCTCTCCATCCAACCTGACAGAGCTTGAGAGGATCTGCAGAGAAGAATGGGTGAAATTACCCAAAATCAGATGTGCCTAGCTTGTAGTGTCAGACCCTGGACGTCTTGAGGCTGTAATCTCTGCCAAAGGTGCCTCAACAAAGTATTGAGTAAAGGGTCTGAATACTTATGTAAATGTGATATTTCAGTTATCTCTTTTTAATTACTTTGCAAACATTTATAAACAGCTGTTTTCACTTTTTTATTATGGAGTATTGTGTGTAGGTTGATGATAAAAAAAAGAATTTAATCAATTTTAGAATAAGGCTATAACATAACAAAATGTGGAAAAAGTGAATGGGTCGGAATACTTTCTGAATGCACTTATGATGCTTCTATTGCTCAGGATATGGACCAAGTGCCTCCTTCCCCCTTCATCATTTTTCTCCTGGTGTAGTCCCCTGTGTCTTCTACATTGTTCCTGCTGTTGGCCTCGATGGTGGAGTGGGTTAAGCAAAGCCCTGCAACAGCCTGAGACAAGGCTGGACTGGGTGCCACTCCAAGAGGCCGAACGCATGGACCGTACACGGCCTACAGCGGTGGAGGACAACAGCTGCTGCGCTTAGTCACCTGGACAATGGACCTTCATGGTTAGTTCAAGATCCCTGCACTTACAAATTGAAAACGGCAACAAAATGGCAACTCAGTATACTGTGACAGTGTATTACTGCTATACACTTGTACTGTATCTGATATGCTTATCTAAGACATATGGTGGGACTGTCATATGCAGAGAGAATGAAGCGGCTGGGCTTGTACACTCTGGTGTTTAGAAGGATGAGAGGCGATTTCATTGAAACATATAAGATTGTTAAGGATTTGGACACGCTAAAGGCTGGAAACATGTTCCCGATGTTGGGGGAGTCCAGAACCATGGGCCACAGTTTAAGAAAAAGGGGTAAGCCATTTAGAACGGAGACGAGGAAACACTTTTTCTCACAGAGAGTTGTAAGTCTGTGGAATTCTCTGCCTCAGAGGGCAGTGGAGGCCGGTTCTCTGGATACTTTCAAGAGATAGCTAGAAGATAGCGGAGTCAGGGGATATGGGGAGAAGGCAGGAACGGGGTACTGATTGGGGATGATCAGCCAAAATCACATTGAATGGCGGAGCTAGCTCGAAGGGCTGAATGGCCTACTCCTGCACCTATTGTCTATCTAAGCGCTTGTGTATAGTGATACTTGTACTGAACTGTATACAAAAATGAATTTCACTGTACCATTGAATTGAATTGAATTGAATTGAATTGAATTGAATTGAATTGTTTTGGGAATTGTTTTGGGTGCTGGCTATCCTCTTAGTTCATTTCATTAAGCAATGGCTGAGCTTGTATGACTAAATGTCACCTTAGGCAACACACCGCAGACCACAATAACTGATTGACTGCTCAATGCAATCGAGCTCTGCAGAGAGCGGTAACAGTGAGGACTTGTCTTAAGCAGCCCTGTTGTGATCTCCACTAATTTAATATAATTGGGTGACTGTGCTTGTAACAATACGACCCTGCCAGTGTACAGCTATGAGCAGAGTGAGCAGACCCTTTAGAAAAGGATCATCATTATCCCAAAAATTCCACCTTTGGGACAGTTGGGTTGTTGAAAGATGATAAGAGGCTATGGCGGGCTCAGAATGAATATGTGACACAAGCTACTTAAGCCCCTGTCCCACTTAAGGAACCTGAATGGAAGCCTCTGGTGACCTTGTGCCCCACCCAAGGTTTCCATGAGTCGCCAGAGGTTTTGGTCACTTGCCTGGAAAACCTCGACCGAAGCGTGAGCTGCATCTACTGATCAAAGATCCTACAGGATCTTTGCTACCGACCACTCACACTCACACACACACACACACATACACACACACACACACACTCACACACACACACACACACACACACACACACACACACACACACACACACACACACACACACACACACACACACACACACACACACCCACACACACACGAAGGTAGAGGCCAGGGACAGGGGAGGAGCGCTGTCTGCGCAATGAAAAGAGGAAGGGAAACGGCTGCCACCGAGCACGGTAAGGAGAGAGAAGGAGGGAGAAGGGGAGAGAAAATGTGAGAAGGGGGGGGAGAAGGAGTGGAGACAGTTTTAAGAAGATTAATAAAGTTAGCGGGCATTTTACCTTCAGGCGGATCTTCTAGATCCTGAAAACCAAAGATCTGACAGGATCTTTGGTGAAAACTCCAATGAGCCAATCAAAATGTCCGGTCAGCGAAGGAGATTGCCTTTGACTGCCTGTAAGTAAATAGCAACCCCACTCCACAGGCTTCGACCAAACGGCAACCTATTTTTAGTCGAGTCCGGTTTCGGTTTTGTTGAAATAATCGCAGGAACATAGAAGAAGCCTCGACCACTTTCGACCATCAGGGAGAGTGACCAAAACCTCCGTGAACCTCACGCAAACCTTGGGTGGGGCGCAAGGTCTCCAGAGGTTTCCTTCAGGTTTCCTAAGTGGGACGGGCGTTACTCCAGCTTTTTGTGTCTATCTTCAGTTTAAACCAGCATCTGCAGTTCCTTACGACACACGACAAGTTTTGAAAATGATCTGGCTAGGAAAACAGACCAATCAGCATAACTAAAAGCTGGAGTGAACAGTAGATTGCTGGCTTTGATTTGTTCTTTTCATACGTTTCATTCATTAGTTCTTTGTACTTCTCGTCGGGATGCTCAAAACTTCGACGTCAGGATGGACGCAGCTTGGAGGTCTCGAACCGGCTGCTTCCTACCGGAGCCCGCGGCTTCACGATGTAATAGGCTGCAGGCCGGCGGTCGGAGCACTGCACTGGCGATCCCCAGCAAGGGTACGCCCGGCTCCATGATTGAAAGTACGCGCTACGCCCGCTGCTGAAGCTCTGGGTCCGACTCCGGGAGAGGCCGCACCAATCCAAGTTGTTAGGCCGCGTGGGAGGGCAAAAATGCGACTAGGAGAAAAGTCGCTTTCCACCGAGGTAAGTGACTGAAAAATAGTTTCCCCCTTTTCCCACCAACACCCCCACCCCACACCCACACTAAAACACACTTTTACACATACTAAAAACAAAAAAAGTCGAAAAGACGGACAACTACTGGCGAGTCTGCTGGCTCGGGGCGCCACCCGATGGATGCCAATGTACCCGATGGAAACTGCACAAAAAGATGTTAGCAAACATAAATATTCCAGTGGGAAATGTAGAGACAGTGTTAACATCAAATGCAGAGACAGATGGAAATGTGCACAAAATGCATAGCAAAGGGATTTGAGTATAGGAGCAGGGAGATTCTACTGCAGTTGTACAGGGTCTTGGTGAGACCACACCTGGAGTATTGCGTACAGTTTTGGTCTCCAAATCTGAGGAAAGACATTCTTGCCATAGAGGGAGTACATAGAAGATTCACCAGACTGATTCCTGGGATGTCAGGACTTTCATATGAAGAAATACTGGATAGACTTGGCTTGTACTCGCTACAATTTAGAAGATCGAGGGGGGATCTTATAGAAACTTACAAAATTCTTATGGGGTTGGACAGGCTAGATGCAGGAAGATTGGTCCCAATGTTGGGGAAGTCCAGAACAAGGGGTCACAGTTTAAGGATAAAGGGGAAATCCTTTAGGACTGAGATGAGAAAAACATTTTTCACACAGAGAGTGGTGAATCTCTGGAACTCCCTGCCACAGAAGGTAGTTGAGGCCAGTTCATTGGCTATATTTAAGAGGCAGTTAGATGTGGCCCTTGTGGCTAAAGGGATCAGGGGGTATGGAGAGAGGGCAGGTACGGGATACTGAGTTGGATGATAAGCCATGATCATATTGAATGGCGGTGCATGCTCAAAGGGCCGAATGGCCTACTCCTCACCTATTTTCTATGTTTCTATGTTTCTATCTTGTAATCCAAAAGATCAATGCCCGCTTTGTAATGTTCTTATGAATGTCTTGCCCAAAAAGATTTAACAACTCAGTTGATCTGAAAGAGCTATCATCACTTCCAAGAATTCTGGCACATTCTCAGGTTTTAGAGCCTTTATTGTGGCTTATATTTCTTAATTTATAGGCTATAAACTGAATGCATCCAATTTAGACCCTGATAAACTACATTACGTTGTACAAAAGTACACATGATTTTGTTCAGTCTCACATTTTGCCCATGTAACCACTCCAGTGATTTTGCTAAAATTGAATATCCTCTTCTTTACAAGTGTTACAAGTGTTATTTGGTGATGAAGCTCATCCTGCCCCCAATGTGCTCACACTGGGGCAATGTGTCATAGTCTATTGCCTTTGCATCCAGCACTCTGTCAACAAGTGAACAAAATTATGCCCAAACAAATTAAAAAGCTCTTATTGTATCTCAAGATCACAAATAAATTCAGGTTTATTATTACCCCATGTCCTGTGGTACTGTGAAAAGCTTTTGCTTGCATGCCATCCAATCAAATTAGGTAATACTATACGCAAATACAATCAAGCCAAACACAAGTACAAAAGGTAGTGTGATTAGAAAGATACAGAATGTAGAACATAGTCTCAACATTGTGGCATAACATTTCTGGACAAAAAGTCCAATGTTCACAATAAGGTAGGTTGGAGAAACGGGACTGTGCCCTTGTTTATGGAAGGACCATTCAGAAGTCTGACAACAGAGTGAAAAAAAACTGTTCCCGAGCCTGGCGGTGTGCAGATTTACACTTTTGCATCTTATGCCTGACGATAACGGGAAGAAGAAGGAATGACCAGGGTAGGAAAGGTTTTTGATCATGTTTGGTTGCTTTCCCAAGGCACCAGTGGTTTAGATAGAGTTAATGATGGGGAGTCTGATATGTGTACTGGACTAGGCCACATCGACAATTCTCTGCGATTTCTTCCGATGTTGGGCAGAGCTGTTCTTAAGCCAAGCTTTCCCCAGTCTCTTGAGGAAATAGAGGTGTTGGGCACTTCCTTGGCTGTCACTTATTTGTGGTTAGTCCACAACAGATTGCTCATAATAGTTAACCATTTGCACTTCAGCTTCACTGATGCTGCTTGGGGCATGTACTCCACCACTCTTCCTGAAGTTGATAACTAGCTCCTTCATCTTCTTGACTTTGAGAGAAAGGGAGTGAGTGTTGTCATCTCTCAATTACTTGTAAAATTCTTATCCGCAGTCTTGGAAGACTTCAGGAAACAACTTAATCATGCAGGGATCCTACAAGATAATATTGTGAGAGCCAAGCATTATTGGCCATCCTCCGTGACATGTACAAATGAGGCAGAATCAATTTCATGAATGCCTTTGCTTTAATTAGCTGAGCCTGTAGGTTTTGTGGTGTTGATTGTGTAAGCAGGAGTCTTGCTTCATAATCAAGCAGCCCACAGCAATGCACACAAATCCATGAATCCTTGTCCTGAAGTCTGGGTCCAATTAGTTTACAATTTGCCCATTGACAATATGAAAATGGAATCTTTATTATTATTAACCTGCATATATTGAAACTTAGCTTGAACGTTGGACTGTTTCTTATATGTGGTCTTCTTGCAAGCTGCTCCAATGTGGTCTTCTTGTTATTTCTTGCAAGTGATGATCGTTTTAAAATTACCTTGTTGTTCTGCTATTTTACTGTTATTTCATTTCCGCCTGTAATTTATTTTGGCATATTCTAGCATTTTGGTCAAGGCAATCACTCTGTGACTATGTACATCATTGACCATTTTGGATGGATAAAACTCTTTTGCATTTAACACTGTTAGCTCAATCAAAACTGCGATCCGACAGGTTTTCTCAAACAAAAGCTAAGCCATGTTGAGTTATATGAACTGAATCTTGTCATCAATCAACCCACAAACAATTCTATCTCTTACAGCTCTGTTAAGGAAGGCACCACCATTGCAGTGTAATAAAAGGTTCTTCAGTGGCGCAATGTAATTGCTAATCAATTCACCTTGCTTTTGATTTCATGTTCTGAACCTGGTAGCCTTCTGTTATCGCTAAAGGCGCTGGATTAAACTTCTCCTTTAATGTCTTTTGACCTCTGCAAAGGACACATCAATTGCTTTTTGAAGTATAAATAAATTAGTCAGTGCGCTGCATCACTCTGTTTCCATTTCTACTAAGAGATTGCTTTCCTTCTCTTTTGAATAGCCTCGTTAAGCATTTATGCATCCCTGCTTTCATTAGATTATGGCACTAAAGTCATCTCCAGCCACTAAGTATGAAGGAAAGGATTCAAAGTCCTTGATGATAATCCATAACCCCTTTCCATAAGAAAAAGTGATCAACTTGCCTTCTAATATCAGCGCACATACTGTTAATACTATTTGGAAGCCTCTTGAACTTTGCTCTGCTCAATAACACTGCTGGAGCTAAACGAATGCTGCTCTGCTGCCCAGCATTTCCAACTTGTGGGTACATTTACTTTCTTGACCCAAAATATAATTTTTATTGCCCTTATTTTATGTGTGGTCCATTCTTTGCATCTTGTTTACCAGTTCATCATGTTGTATTTTGATTTACATATTGACATGTTAATTTATGTACATGTGGATTTGCCAAGCTTCCAGCATCAGTGCTACATTGCTACAAAGCAGATACAGTACAGATCGGTCAGATATACAGGTAACACATGTCCATGCACTTAGAGATACCGTACAATCTTGGAAGAAGGACATCTGGCACCTCAATGTAAAATTATAAGGTGAAGTAAACAATTAGTATATTTTTAGTATATAAAATTATCAGAGGCATAGATAGGAATGACAGTCATAACCTTTATCCCAGGATGGAAAAATCAAATACTACGGAGCATAGCTTTAAGGTGAGAGGGGCAAAGTTTAAAGGAGATACGCAGGGCAATTTTAAAATGCAGAGGGTGATGAGTGCCTGGAAAGCACTGTTGGGTTGAGGCAGATATGGTGGGATTTAAGAGACTTTTAGATAGTCATTTGGATACTAGAGAATGGAGGGATATGACATGTGCAGGTAGATGAGAGATGGTCTTGGCATCATGTTTGGCACAGATATTGTGGGCCAAAGGCATGTTCTTGTGCTGTACTGTTCTATGTTCTATAACAAAATAAATATTCTCCAAAAAAGATGGAATCATTTAAAATATTTTTTCAAAATATTAAGGAACATTGAAAGGGTAAAGATTGAAAAACCCTTTTTTTATTTGAAGGTGTAGAATTAGAGTCATGATCAAAAAATAGAATCTGGTCCTTCAAGAGGGTGATTAGAAAATGTGTCTGCAGGACCCGTTAGAAATTTAGAGACCTGCAAGTTATAATTAATGCTTTATTGGCTGGTAATTATAAAGCTAAGGTGCATGGATTTTTATTTACTAAAGTTATTTAGGGAAATAGGATAAAGTTGAGCTTACTGAGTTTTCACACTTTGTCAAAGATGCACACCAGGGCCCTGAATCTCCTCTCCTCTAATGTCCCCTCCCATTGTTTAGCCCCCTCCCACCATCTGTTAATCCTACTCTCTCTGACCCTTTCTCCCCTGACTTCTTTACACTCAACCTCATCAGGGATTTGAAAAGTGAAGTCTATCAGAAAACGCATGACCTTTAGTGGTTGCACAGTGGTTAAGATAGAAATCCAATAACTGAGATACACCCAGCGAGTCAGGCAGCATCTAGAGGGAGAGAAATGGTCAATACGAAGGCCCAGACAAGTGATCCAAAGTATTCAATTCAATTGGACAAATTCCAATATTTCTCTCTTCTTTTTTGATCTCCACCTCAGGAGGCAAACTACCCATTGACATTTATTACAAACCCATTGACATCCACACCCTCCCTAGACACTACCTACTCCTATTGTGTCTCTTGTAGGGACACTATCCCCCTCTTTCAATTTCTCCACCTCTACCGCATCTGTTCATGAGCGGAGGCTTTCTATTCTAGGACATCGGGATGTGCACCTTCATCAACGCATGCAAACCCATTGTTTCCCCCACATTATGATTGATGGTGCCCTCACATATCTCTTCATAATTTCTCTTTCCTCAAAATTACTTGTTGCTGCAACATTGTGCCCCTGGTCCACCACTGCATTTGAGCTGTGGTGCACAATCATCCAACTTTTTGTTTTTAAAAAAAAAATATGACATATGCTCTGAGATCCAGGACATCATTAAAAGATTAACTTATTTTAGTTATATATCCAACCAGAAAGACGCTTTGACTATTCAGATGTCCAGTTAGATTCTTATTCAAAGTTTGAAATTATAAACACTAGGAATATTAGTCTACAGTTATCTGTGCCAGTCTTTCACCAGTGTTTGTTTGTGACCTTGGGAGCAGAGGTGCAGAGCAGAGCTTGTATTGTTAGTTCCTAAGATATTCATCCAAATTTGTAGAAACCAGCACAGAGGAACACATAGTTATTATATTCATTGAAAATTGAAGTTTTGGGTTCTCTGTCATCCTTTGTGAAAGACTATGCCAGAAAACAACCGAATATATCCAACTGGTCATGTCATCCGATCCCATAATGGGTTTGTTCAAACCATAGCTATTCATTCTAGTCTTTCAGAAAAGGTCTTAATATGACAAAAATTAAATTCTGCAAATAGCAAAATACTGAACCTTTAATATTATACTGTGTTAAGGTGTCATTATTTGCAAATATGTTAATAGCAGTCTAGAAAAAAATGAACCCATATGTTTTATCAGCTGCAGTTTTGCATATTACCTAAAACACAACGACACAGTGCCCTTTTTATCTGAGTAGGGCAGAAGAGGCTTTCACTACTAGCACTGTTATCAAAACAGCCGAATGTGTGCCTCATTTGTATAGATATGGCAGATTATGCAACTACAAGATCGATTCTCTGAATCAGTTAAATTGCAGAAACCCAATCATCCATCTTAAACTGGGTAATTAAACCCATAATCCGATTAGCCAAATGCTAACCTGATTTGGCCTGCACCATATTCCTGTAATCTTGAGAAGTATCAGAAATATACACTTCTAGTCCTTGGTCAGACCACTCGTCCGCGGACGAGCTGTCACTCATTGCACTCGGAACTCCTGTTTCTCTATTGATCCTACTGACGGAAATGTTTTGGCTTTTCTACCCACGGTAGATGCATTATCTAGTTATTCATACATTTCGCTGATAACAAATAATCAGAACCTAATGACTAGAGCTGAAACCACAATCCCCTTTGATGTGGGAATACGAGTTCCCTGTCTTGACTAAGAGTCACCACGAATACTCAGCATTTTCCCTCAGAGTGGAAACTAATATAATGCAATGCTGAATCAGGAATTACCTCGCAGTCCTTTGACTGAAACCACATCTAAGTCGCCAGAGTGCACAACACAACTTCTTCAACCCACCACTCAATCAGGAATACTGATATCGAGAGCCTGTGGATTATTATCAATACATTGTTGATTCACAACATGAACCTGCAGGTTAGATAAAAATATATTATATGCCAGACCAGCTTCCTGCTGGTAACTACCTATCCCAGAAAGGATGGTAATGATGTGTCCAAAGAACCAGCAACTCTACTAACTGAGGAGAAATAAATCATATGTTGAGGAAGACTACAGCAACTTCATTCTACTGAGCAGTCTGATAACCTCAATCACAGATGATGATGCAGTGCTTCCCCATGGCCAGCCAGTTCAATGATGGTCTTCCCTGACCAGGGTAACCAAACTGTTCCAACTTGGAACTTACAGAGGTTATTATGCAAGGCACCCTACCAATGTCTCTACATCAACCTGATCTATCCCAGAGACATTGAAACCACTAGGCAGCCCACGCTGCCAGTAAACCAAACCTGGGCCGACAGACTGCTCCATTTCAGAGTTTATGGAGGTTAATAACGAGACATTACTTACCAGCGTGTCTGACCCTGGGTCGATTTGCTCGTTGGAGCTTCAGCGAGGTTCCATTTGCAGACCTTGTCTGTCATGCTTGTCATATCTGTTAGATAGCTGATGTTGCTGGCCAACTCCTCTTGTAGTGGTGTGTCCGCCCCCAAGGGAACAGCAAATTTAGAGGCGAGCAGGCAGCTCTTCCTCATGCGATTCTTGCACATCATGCATTAAAGCATGGGATTCAGGCACATAGTCATGTTCGGGATCATGTTCGAAGTCAGATCCATACTGATCTCTGACACTCTCTTAGAGTGGGAGAAATATTGCACACCGAACAAGGCATTGCCACATGCGTATGCTTCGGACTGCCTGTGCATGCTACCATAACCCAGAGCATATTTTGTGACACCATCTCCAATAGTCTTTCGGGTGCCATTACTTCATTCATCCGAGTGGGAGGACTTATGCAACCCTGACCCAGGAGCTGCCTCCGGCATGTGTGCATCATTTTTAGCACCATCTCCATCACTCCGTTCATCCAAGTGGGAGGAATATTGCAACCCTGAGGCAGGAGTTGCTTCAGGCATATGTGCATATACTTTGGCGCCATCTCTACCACTCCTTACATCCGAGTGGGAGGAATATTGCAACCCTGAGCCAGGAGCTGCTGCCTGACATGCCTTCGTAATGGAGCATTTCTTGTGCCTCCATTTGATACATCAGATGTTCTAATTGAGACAAACGCCCAATTATATCTGCCATAGATGTCCCAAATCATCCGACAAGACTTGTCCCACAGACTTGGCTTTGACTTTGCCCCGACTTGGGGTTGTCAGGCTGCTCCCTTCAGCAGCCGACCGGGACTAGCTGTGCAGATCAGTGTTGGTATCATCTTTATACTTACCAGACAGGTTGCACCTGCTAGTGACTCCGAGTCCTTACTCCCTTCTGGAGCCTCAACGGAGTATTACAGGGAAGGACTGAAACACCTCTAGCCCCCATATGACTCGGATGAGCCGGTGTTACAATCGCAGTCACCTCTTCCCGATAGTCTGCTAAACAGAGTGGGAGAAATACTGCAACCCTGCCAGGTGTTGTCATAGACAATTATGTTCAAAGAAGCATATCCCCATACAATCAGAGATTCGACTACTTTATCGATATGCAGATAGTTGGAATCTGTTATTAAAGAATCTCCAACAGTTCCCTCTAGTGAGCGGAAATTACCATTAAGCCACCAGGTGTAGCTCCCACAGGTCTCTGATAGGCACAGCTCAAAAAAGGCTTCCCAAGCCAGGAGCTCTGGACTGCAATGGCAAGACCAATTACACTACACCATTTGTGTATGCGATGTAAAAGTCCTTTGTAATTATCATTTACTATAAACTTTATTGACATGGTAAGATATATCGTTATACTGCCAAAGAATTAAACATGACTTTTGAATGCTATCGACTATAATAGTCACAAACATGACTGAGTGGCAACCGTTATTGATGCCAATTCTATATATAGCTGCCCAAAATAAACATACACTATATGCTGCTGTAGCATAGCTGAACCTCTCCATTAGCAGCAACTATGTTAAAATTGCTCGGTGCTATGGCAGCTGAGCTTACCAGAGCGGTAGCTCCTAAAACCTCCCGCCATAAATAATGAAATCCTGGCTCCTTACGGAGCCCCATGGCTGCCTGCAAATCTGGCTGTCTGCTCCCGTTTGGAGCTGACACCAGCAGCTGTAATCCCTGCTCCTATGGAGCCCTACAGCTGCCTGTAAATTCGGCCGCCTGCTCCCGTGCGGAGCTCAACTCCCGTGCGAAGCTAGAATGGCAGCTGCTGCAATCCCAGCTCCTATGGAGCCCCACGGTGGTCTTCAACATCGGCCGCCTGCTCGCGTGTGGAGTTCGAACGGCGGAAATTGCAAAATTATACTCTCGCTCCTTATGGAGCTTCCATGGCGGCCCAAACCCCGGCCACCTCCATCAGCTACTTTGGGCCCGCTATCGGAGCCGCCCACTGGAAATAATATTGACTTACCTGCTAGAGCAGTTCGAACTGCTCCGGCACGCGTGCCATGCGTCAGACATATTGATGCGCATGCGGGCTGGCGGGCTTCTTCACGTAGTCACTCATGTGACTTCGATATAAAATCTGTAGTAACTCAGCGGGACAGGCGGCATCTCTGGAGAGTAGGAATGGGTGATGTTTCGGGTCGAGACCCATCTTCTCCAGTCTACATGTTTTTAAAATGCAAGTTTGGTTTCCATAATGTTCTTGTTTTTCCATGCTCCGGACATTCATGGCATCATCCCCATGTTTTATAATCTTGTTTTTTTTTCATTGCATTTTTATTAATTCCCTTAATGGTGACTGGTATCAAAGATTGCTATCTTTGCCATTAATGCAAAACTTTACAGAGAGTCTTGGACAATTACAATTTGCTCTTCTCTATCTATACAACATTGGTCATTCAAAATGTGGTTCAATTGCATTCATTTATTGTTTATTCTTTACTTATACATTTTCAACTAATGTCTATTTGAAGACTTAATGATAACAGCAACTTTAAATGGTGGAATTACCTTCTGTGTATCTGAATGAATGATCACTGTTTACATTTAAGAGTGCAAATATCTCAAGAAAATAATCTTAAATCTCTAACACAGGCTGAATTGAGCAGATAAATTAGATCCAATATACAATGGTGCCCACATCTATGCCACTAAAAATCAAGACAGATAATAATCAAAGTGAGATTGGACATGACAAGGACAAACCAAGAGTAATGCAAATTAGTGACAGACTTTGTTCCTTACATTAATCCTTTGAGGTCCAAAGTGACATGTTTTTATTGAATTTGGAACCATGTGAGATAATAATCTTTTTAGTTAATTTCTAGTATAATTAAAAATGTCATTGCTCTGCAAATTTCAAATATGTTGCTTTGACCTGTTCATAAGTTATTTGACGGAAATAACTTGTTGATGCTTTGGACAAGACTGGGCTGCTTCGATTTGAACTCCCCATCATGGCTGCCATGCACACTCGTCTGCAGCAAATTAAATTTTGCAACCAAATGACCACAAGTGCCTGCTGCCTCATTGCATCAGTTATTCCATGAGGTGGAGCAGAATTCATACAGCCACTGGGCATTATTCCTTTTTCCACATCTCTTTAATGATCAGAGATGTAAGGAGTTAATTAAAAACAAAAATCACACACATTTTAAAGGTTATAATGAATTTAAAAAAAAAACAATATGTACCCTTTAACTGATGTAAAGTCAACATTGCATTCATGCTGATTAAAATAAAATTTACCAGAAAACAAACCACTTACCTTCATTTATCTTTTTAATGAAGGTCAGTGATGCCATCCAAAGGAATTGGATTATGCTAAATATTTCAGGTGGCAGACATAAAGATGAAAGGCTAGAGATATGATGTATCCGTTTGCAGATGATACAAAAGTAGGTGGTATCACATAATAATAGTGAAGATGGTTATAATGGGCAGTGGGCAGGTGCTATAGACCTGCACGGGAAGGTAGACGCTCCCGCTCCCATGAGTCTTGGGCAGATGGGGCTTGTCAGCCTGGGAAGGCAGTCCATCTACAAGAGGGAAAACTCTGATTTAAAACTTCCATTGCCTTGTTGCCATATCCAGTCATGGAAAAGGCTCTAGGAGTAAACCTCAATAAAATCAGGAGTCCCTAATGGGCCTGTCCCACTTAGGCGATTATTTTGGCGACTGCCAGCGACTGTCATAGTTGTAGCAGGTCGTCAATAAAACGGCGACTGGACCCACTACGAAAATATCTATGACAATGTCTACAACAACTACCACCTAGTCGACGTTTGGAGCAAGCGGCCAACAACTAGGATGCATCACCCATGGCCAGCCATGACTGATGGGGGCCTACTAGGTTTTAAAAAATTGCAGCAGGATCTTGATCCATTCGCCAGATGGGCTGAGGAGTCGTCGATAGAATTTAATACGGAGAAATGTGAAGTTTGGTATTTTGGAAAGTCTAACGTGGGCAGGACTTACACAGTGAGTGGTAGGCCACTGGGGATTGTTGTACAGCAGAGGGATCTAGGAGTCCAGATACAAAGTTTCTTGAAGATGGTGTCACAGGGTGGTCAAAAAGGCCTTTGGCACATTGGCTTTCCTCAGTTAGAGCATTGAGTATAGAAGTTAAGAGATCAAGTTACAGTTATTTAAGATGTTGGTGAGGCCGCATTTAGAGTATTGTTGTCAGTTCTGGGCACCATGCTATAGGAAAGATTTTCCCAAGCTGGAAAAGGTGCAGGGAATATTTACGAGGATGTTGCCAGAACTCGAGGGTCTGAGCTATAAGGAGAGGTTGAGCAGGCAGGGACTCTATTCCTTGGAGCACAGGAGGATGAGGCGTGTTCTTATCGAGGTGTATAAAATCATGTGAGGACTCGATCGGGTACACGCACAGAGTCTCTTGGCCAGAGTAGGGGAATCAAGAACCCGAGGGCAATATTTTAAGGTGAAGGGGGAAAGATTTGATAGGAATCTGAGGCGTACCTTTTTCACACAAAGGGTGATGGGTGGATGGAATGAGCTGCCAGCGGAGATAGTTGAGGCAGAGACTATCACAACATTTAAGAAACAATTAGACAGGTACATGGATAGGACAGAGTTAGAGATATATGGGCCAAATACAGGCAGATGCGACTATGGGAATAGGTAGATAGGACATGTTGGTCGGTGTGGGAAAGTTGGGCCGAAGGGCCTGTTTCCATGCTGTATGCTCTATGACTATGACTCTGTCCTCTATTCACAAAGTTACAGAATGTTCTGGATTCAATACCGTTCCTTATTTCTATGCTGTGGTACATAGGCAGCGAATTCCAGACTATGGGGGTGCATGGTTACCTTACAATTCCCTTCGGAACTGCTGGCTAGCCATTAGTCATAAAGTCATAAAGCATGTAAACAGGTCCTTCAGCCCACCTCATCCATGCCAATATAGGTGACTCATATTAGTTGGTCCTATTTGCTCATGTTCCGAGAATATTCCTCCAAATCTTTTCTATCCATGTAGGTGTCCAAATGCCTTTTAAATGTTGTTATAGTATCTGGCACAATTACATCCACAGGCATCTCATTCTACATACCCACCACCCTCTGTGTGAGAAAATTGTGCTTCAGGTTCCTATTATATCGTTCCCCTCTCACCCATACCTATGCCCTCTACTTCTTGTCTCCCTACTCTTGGGAAAAAACTATGCATTCATCCTATCTATTGCCCTCATAATTTGCTGTGCCTCTAAAAGTTCATCTCACACAGGATGTGAGGTCAGGGAGACTGTCGGTCCCTGAGGACTACATCTGTGCATCATGGCTGACTGTGTAAGTGAAGTGGAGCTGCAGCTGGATAGCTCAGGATCAGCTGGGAGAACGAGAGATTCACAGGTGGGAAGTACAGTGAGGTGGTCACACCTAAGGTACAGGCAGAACACAAGGAAAGGGAATGCAGTAAGGAACTGCCGACGCTTGTTTACACCGAAGAGGGATTCAAAATGTTGGAGATGGGCACAAAATGTCCCGCTGAGTTACTCCAGCATTTAGTGTCTATAATGAGAGGGCAGGAATCCCCTGCGGCATCTTCAAAAGTGCATGGGGTGGGTATGAACAGGGATGACCAGCAGTCGGGTGTGTGGCACAAGGCCTGTTTATGAGTCACAATGGAGAATTGTGAAGGTAAACAGAGCTATTGTGATAGGAGACTCTTTAGTTGTGGGGGACAGACAGGAAATCTGTTGCCGCAAATGTGACTCCAGGATAGTGCGTTCCCTCCTGGCTGCAAGGGTCCAGGATGTTGTGGAGTGGTTACATGATATTCTCAAGGGGAAGGGTGAGTAGCCAGGAGTTGATGTGCACATTGGCACAAGCAACATAGCTAGGAAAATAGATGAAGTCCTACAGAATGTATATAGGGAGATGGCAAAGGACTAAAAGCAGTAGCTCAAGGGTAGTGATCCCTGGATTTGTCCCACTGCCATGTGCAAGTGATCGTAGGAATAGGATGATAAGAAGCATAAATGAGTGGACCTGCAGCTGCAGCTACCGTTTTCTCATGTGGTCAGTCAGGAGCTGCAGCTGGACTCACTTCCCACAGGTGTATCCTCAGGGACACTGCAAGTCTCCCTGACATCCCACAACCTACAAGAGGAGCACATCAGTGCCCAAACTGATATCACTACTTCATGAAGACCAAAGAAGAGTTAATAGCACTGACCAATGTCTCCTCTTTCATAGCAGTTAGTTTCAATGCTTCAAATGCCATAAGGTAGGTCTTCTGCTCTGAATGCACGCTATGTGCAAACTGCACCCAAATTGTATGCATATTTCGATATATTTTAGGTGGTGTTATAGAAAGTAATTTGCAAATCATCAAATAGCACTTCTGGTTCAGATAATGGATTTAGAAACCAAGCATGTTATATATAAGTGTAACAATACACTTTCATTATAATATCTAGTCTATTGGTTGTTAGTGCCTGATTTGAAATGATTAAAAATAATAACCGTGTAGAACTTTGCTGCTTAGTCAGAATCAGTTTCAATGGATTAAAAGTCTCCCAAGTTAAAATAAAGTCAAAAGGTGCTGGAAACAACAACCCACTGATTGGAGACTCTTGAACAAAACTTACCATGATGATTATATTTTAGTCTCAGGGTATGGCTAGGTTTCTGGTGAAGTTGGCATTTACTGGGATGATTTTTTTGTTAATGGTGCAAGAATCTCTGGAAATTGTACAATATATATTTCAGATTAAAATTCTGTGAACTTCTGTGTTCATTAGAGAAACCAGATGAACTAAAGTGAAATGACAGGCTACAGGCCCATAGTTTTAAAATCATAAATAATGTAAAATCATACAATTTTTATGATTTACAAGTGGGAAATAATCAGTTCTCAATCAGTATAAATTAAATGGAACTTGTTTAGGATGTGTGAGTGATTTTAGGTTGCTAATATCCCATCTTCCAAATTAACAGCACTTAATTAGAATTTGGTATCATGTAAACTACTCATCCTAAGAATATTCCCCGCTGACATTTTGTAACGCTTATCCTAACGAGGCTTAGAAGCAGTGGAGGAAAATATGTGTTTTTGTTTGTATGCCATATGAAAGACAGAGATATATTAAATTGTATGGCATCAGAAATAGGTTATTAACGATGCACATTCATTCAGCTGGGAAAATTATATTGATTGAATTAAAGCAACTCTAGTTGAGCTCACTGCTTAACTTCCACATGAGGTTTGGAGAATTAGTCATACCTGAAAACCATGGGTGGAGTTAACTTCAGAAGAATTAGGGGCGGCACGGTGGCGCAGCGGTAGAGTTGCTGCCTTACTGCGCCAGAGACCCGGGTTTGATCCTGACTATGGGCCGATGAGTATACGGACACTGTATCATCACATGTCAGCTTTTGGCAGGACGGTTGCATTCCAACTAAGACCCGGACATGGTTCAACAACAACAAACCCTGGTTCACTGCAGAACTCAGTCAGCTCCGACGGTCTAAAGAGGAGGCCTACAGGAGCGGGAATGCACACCTCTACAGGCAGGCCAAGTACAAGCTGAGAAGAGGAATCAGAACTGCCATGGAAAGGTACTGTGAGAAGTTGAGGAGCAAGTTCTCAGCTAGTGACTATATCTTGAAAGCCCTTCAATTTGGAAGAGCTTTCAAGAAATTAACAGCTACAAGAGGAAAGCCCCCTGCTCTTTGGACAATCGTCAGCTGACCAATGACCTGAATGAGTTTTACTGCAGGTTTCAAAATCAGAAACGTAACCCTGGTACCCCCTCCCCCCCTCCCCAACCAACACAGCCAGACCCCAGTCTACAAAGAATGGATCCTGCACCCTCCCCTTCCCATTCACCACTTCACACCTACTGAAGCAAGACTCCAGTACAAAAAGACTGGACCATTTCCCACCCCAGCCAACACTTCACACCCACTGACAGCCTGACCTCAGTCTGCAAAGACTGGGCCTTACTACACCCACCCCCTCCATTCACCACCACACCCAATCACCCACACCCTCTGTGCTGCACAATATAAATCTAATATCAACAATAAAAAAAGAGGAGATGGAGAGGCATTTCAGAGGACAAAATAGACGGAAATCTCCAGGACCTGACAATGTTTCCCCCTCTACCCTTAAGCTCTACTCAAATAGCTGGCACCGGTCTATACAGACATTTTTAACCAGTCCCTACAAACAAGTACTGTCCCCGACTATTGTCCCTGTATGCAAAAAGGCAAGGATTACTGGTCTTCATGACTACATGCCTGTCGCACTGACCTCTGTAGTCATGAAGACACTCGAAAGACTTGTGCTGGCCAAGTTGAAAAATATCACAAACTCTCTGCTGGACACTCTGCAGTTTGCATATCGGGCCAATAGATCTGTGGATGATGCAGTCAACCTGGGCCTGCACTTCATCCCACAGCATGTAGACCGCCAGGGGACCTATGCGAGGATCCTGTTTGTTGATTTTAGCTCAGCATTCAACACCATTGTGCCAGAGTAACTACATTCCAAACTTTCCTAGTTGACTGTGCCTAAAGGCTGCAAGGCTGCCTACTCTCTCCTCTCCTCTATTCTCTCTACACCAAAGACTGCACCTCCACAGACACCACCTCTGTCAAGCTTCTCAAGTTTGCGGATGACACAACCCTGATTGGACTGATCCAGGATGGGGAGAATCTGCCTAAAGACAAGAAGTGTCACAGCTGGCGTCCTGGTGCCGTAGCAACAACCTACAGCTCAATGCTCTTAAGAAATTGGAATTGATTGTAGACTTTAGGAGAGCTCCCCCTCCCCTCACTCCACTCACCATCAACAACACCAGAGTCACATCTGTGGAGTCTTTTAAGTTCCTGGGAACCATCATCTCCAAGGACCTTAAGTATGGGGCTATCATCGACTCCACAGTCAAAAAGGCCCAACAAAGGATGTGCTTCTTGCGGCAGCTGAGGAAGCACAATCTGCCACAGGCAATGATGGTCCAATTCTACATGACCATCATAGAGTCTGTTCCCACCTTCTCCATCATGGTCTGGTTTGGCTCAACCACCAAGCACGACACCTGGAGGCTTCTGCGAATCGTCTTCGTACTCGCTAGAATTTAGAAGATTGAGGGGGGATCTTATAGAAACTTACAAAATTCTTAAGGGGTTGGACAGGCTAGATGCAGGAAGATTGTTCCCGATGTTGGGGAAGTCCAGAACAAGGGGTCACAGTTTAAGGATAAGGGGGAAATATTTTAGGACTGAGATGAGAAAACATTTTTCACACAGAGAGTTGTGAATCTCTGGAATTCTCTGCCACAGAAGGTAGTTGAGGCCAGTTCATTGGCTATATTTAAGAGGGAGTTAGATGTGGCCCTTGTGGCTAATGGGATCAGGGGGCATGGAGAGAAGGCAGGTACAGGATACTGAGTTGGATGATCAGCCATGATCATATTGAATGGCGGTGCAGGCTCGAAGGGCCGAATGGCCTACTCCTGCACCTATTTTCTATGTTTCTATGTCCAATCAGCAGAGAAGATTATTGGCTGCAACCTTCCCTCCATTGATGAACTCGCAAACTCATTGAATCATTTCCCTCTGGAAGGCGACTCCGGATTGTCAAAGCTGCCACAGCCAGACATAAAAACAGTTTTTATCCACGAGTAGTTGCTCTACTCAACAGCCAAAAATCTGTAGCCTCCCTTTGATCTGGTATTTTGTTGGTTCACATGCTTGATCAATGGTGTTTTATCATTAATGTCTTATTGTTATTAATGTTTAGTGTTTTCTGAGTCATTCGTAACTGTCACTATGTCATGTTGTTATTTGTGGGCGGAGCACCAAGGCAAATTCCTTATTTATGAATACTTGGCCAATAAACTTACTTACTTACTTAGTTATTTACATACTTACTATGTTTCTATGTCCACCCTCACTAGCAGATGGCACTGGAAGCAATCCAAAGATCACTACACTGGAAATCAGGCTTTTTAGCCTTTTGCCTAACTACCTACACTATTATTGCACAACCGCTTTTTGGTTCCTACCTTAGTGGGCCAACACGTGCAACGACCTGAAGCTGCTCCCCTTCCACCTTGGAAATGTGAAGCAGCCGCTCTGAGACGATCTGGACCCTGGCACCAGGAAGGCAGTACACTATACTGGAGACTTGATTACTGCCATAAAATCTCCTGTCTGCACTCCTAACTAAAGACTAATCTACCACTGTGGCTCTGCCTTACGTCGCCCTTCAATGCTATGACTCTGTGCCACAGCCATGCCTGACGCTGCTACTCAAGCTTGATATGTCATTCTCCCGACAGCACACAGAAGGGTGTACCTGGTTTGAAAGTGGTGGGGGGTTGGGTTGGATGGCGACAGGCTTCACCTGCACTCTATATCTAAGCCCCTTCCTCATGGTCATCCACCGTCTCTCTTCCTGTACCCTGGCTGTGACAAACTCGCTGTACGGCTTGTCCAAGAAGCTCACATTCTCCCGGATGGTTTGAGGTCATCCAGCTGGATCTTCAGTCTCTTATCACATTCATTAAGAAGCTGCGCCTGAACACAATTCCCACAGGTAGATTCATCAGGGACACCAACAGTTTTCCTGACCTCCTACATCCTGCAGGACGAGCATTGTACCAAATTACCTGCCCAATTTACGATCCATGACCATAAGACTCACACTTGATCTTCACACAGCACTTAACACAACACTTCACACAGCGCCTCACACAGGACTTGAGCCGAAGACTCACACTTGACCTCCACACAACCTCTCTCCCAACATGGCCGCTCCGCTACACCTTGCCTTGTTTTTATTAGCTGCTCATTTAGCCAATTTGCCAAGTCTGCAACTGCTTATCTCTTAAGCTCGCTTGCTCTTGTCTCACTTCTCAGTATTAACTCCGTTCAGCTGCCTTTGCTAATTGTCCCACTCCTTTCAAATTCCCCTGCTCTTTTTTTTTAACAAACAAAACAAAACAAAAAAAGAGAAAGAAAGGAAAGAAAAGAAAGACAACAGAAAAAAAGTCACCAGTCACATTATTGGTGCAATCCACATGGTGCTACACAGTCAGGCATTGTAAGAGCACAAGTAAAGAGCGCAGGACTACATCACTGCAGAAAATATGAAATTCTCCTGCTCTTCTGACACTGAATGGGAAATGTCAGCAGCTGCTCACATTTAAACTTTGGATAAATGTGGCAAGCAAAAACTTTAATATAATTTGCAAGATTGAGTTTAGCTTAATTTATACCGACTATTATATTTATAGGTAGACACAACACTGGAGTAACTAAGCGGGACAAGCAGCATCTCTGGAGAGACGGAATGGGTAATGTTTCGGGTCGAGACCCTTCTTCAGACCAGACCCAAAACATCACCCATTCCTTCGCTCCAGAGATGCTGTCTGTCCCGCTGAGTTACTCCAGCATTTTGTGTCTGCCTTTGATTTAAACCAGCATCTGCCGTTCATTCCAACACATAATATATTTAAACTTATACTTTTGTAAATTGCTTGTTTCTAAGCTTCTCCCCAGTCTAGTTTCAGTAAAAACGCTGAATCGAGCACTTGAAACAACTAAATTTTATTTTAACAAAAGCACATTTCAGTTCAAATACTGTACCTATCCAACCGTGGATTCGATCCTCGTGTCTGCCTGTTCAAGCCCTCTAGGCCTCGCTCAGACAGAGACACTACAGGGGTTCACGCAGTCTCAAGCGCTCTCCCAGAAGATCGCGCTGGGCCTCGTGATAGCTGACTTTTATATGTCCCGGGACCTCAAGGGGCCGAACCACATGGGGGTAGTCTCATAATAACGCAATTACAGATATTGATTAACCCCATACATAACATACATTCCCCTTACACATTAATACACCAGCTCAATACATTATATACAAAACAAACTTTGTAAGGAAGCCAACTTAGAAACATTTACCCTGATCTGCAGGAAACACAGTCGAGGCTCAATACCTCATCCAATGAACACTCAGCAAAGTCGAACTCTGCAACATTATTTACAATTATTTACACGCTGTATGTCTGTCCAATCCATTCTATGCATGCATTTTGCACCTAATTGACAGGGTTTGCAGCTGTTCTCATTCTTTGCTTGCAAATTGTATCTAGGCTCCAGACACACTGGCACCTCTTTGCAGCTTGTCCCAGCTCTGCAGAGAGCAACTCCAAATAGACCAAATCTCCCAGCAACCTTGAAGCTTCTACCCCATTTTGAAGTCCTAACCTCACCAATTTAGCCAAGATTAACGTTCCTTCCATTTTATCATAATGATAATCCATCATTAATGATAACTAAAATGGTTCAATAATCAGCTAACCAGATATACATAAGTGTGCTTTACATTTTCCACCTATCAGCAACACAAGATGATGATGTTTCTTCCCAGAATCATGTCAAAAGTCCCAAGTTTTCATGGGCATAACTTCATAAGTTATGTCTGAGGAATCTTCACCTCCCGGGTTTTTGTGGGCACGATTTCCCTCCATCCATGTTACTGCCCAGTCTTCCATCACTTTCCAGAGTCGAAACTAACCTAGGAAATCCTGAAAACTTGGGACAAAGCAAGTTTTCATCCTGCACTCATGCTTCCCTATACATCTGCTATAGTTGTGCAATACTATCCCTATTTGAACCTATTATATTACCCTGTTCCTATTCTGTTCCCTAATATACTCTTTATTATTCTAGGATCAACACTAATTAGCCTTCTTCATACACACACAATGTTATAATATGTATATCTGATGACGGGTAATCAAATTTCAACTGGGTTTAGTCCAGATTTCCCTACAGGTGTGACTCTAATTTAAAGCAAACCATGATAAATGTTCCAATTTAACCAAATTCAGTCTCAGCCTTCAATTTACTATTTCAAATTTCAATGCCCATCTCATCTTTCTCATTCCACAGCATTGTAGTCGATAATACAATTCCATTCCAATTCCTGTGGAATTCCCAGCTATTCAAATTTAAACAATCAATTTCCTTTGCTATGTATTTTATCCTAAATCCAATCAAGAATGCCAAATCCAGGGGCAATTTCTTTCCACCTTCATAATAGAAGTCACTTTACCATCAAAGGTTAAACAATTCAAATCCATTGGGCAAATATGCATCAGCTCTGCTATTCCAAATACAATTCAAGTTTCCCCCTACAGTTAACCAAGACTTTCCTCCAGTACATCTTCTTATTTATGCATGCTCTCTTCACTATGGTAACTATGTTGATTCTCTACTATGTTGGTTCTTTTACTCTATTAGCTCTTTACTATGTTGGCTTTGTTCTCTGTGTAGGGGTTCTCACTTTTATTCTATTGGCTTTGTTCTTTGTCTCGGGGTTCTCACTAGTACTAGTTCTTCTTATCTCTAAGTAACTCTTCTAGATGGTTAGTATTGATCTTCCGAGGGGAACTTATACATTTTCAGTCTACCTCATCATTTTGCACTACCACCATACGTTTCCAAGGTATGTCTTAATTCCTGATATCCGCTAGGGTCTGTCCCTTCCTTGATAGTAACTAAATAGTTAAGTCCTATCTTCGACTATCCTTATATGGGTGAGACAAAAGAAGAATGCTAAATTAACAGTCAATTCTCTAACAATTTTAAGACCGGATCCCTTAAGCCCTTTTTAAATTAATTTACTTATAACTAAATTTTGGCACAAAGTGAGTATTTTGCCCCGAACCACAGAGAAATTCCTTTTTTATTCAGATCCAATTTTAAAGAGGAGCTATCCCAATAGTCGTTACAAGTTGTCAATGTTATTTCTTTTGAAGATGATTAAAGTGTTCTTTGTTCTCCTTCCTTTTCTTTCTCCAATAGCTAGGTGATATTAAAGTTGGGCACCAGGGTAGGTCCTTTTCTTCTTCTTTTCTGATGGTAGTTTCAGTTACTACGGAGTGGGGATACTGAGGAGGATATTGCTCTTCCTGCTGGCCTTTCCAAGTGTCTTAAAGGGGCAGGACAGTATCAGTTCCTCCTGCTGGTCACCTGTTTCTGGGGAGCTACATTACCTTTTACTGACTTCTTCCCGTTCTTAAGGGTCTGTGCATTCTTTTACCTCACTCCCCAGATAGTCTCTCATTGATATAATGTCCTGCAGGCACAAACTCAGCAATACATTAATTCAATATCTTCTTTCCCCACTCCCATTCCTCCTGCATGGTAAGTTTGTTTCTTCTCTCCCTAGTGCCATTTCCATTCCTTAGTTGCCATCCCTTTTCACACTAGCTACTATGTTCCTTTTCTTACTTCCTTTAATGCCCCATGGTTTTTCTTCAATCCTGCTATGATCTGCCCTCGTTGGACACTCCTTGCTCCAGTGACCTGATTGGGTGCAGTTGAAACAAGCTCCTTGATTTACAATCTTCTTTGCTCTGAGAGGTTTTCTGGGGTAGTCATAAGATGGTTTATAATTTTCTTCCATAAGAATTTCAGTTTTTACTACAATAGTACATCCAATTTGTTCATTCTGGTAAATTACTTGAGGGGGTCTAGAGTAGGGGTCATGTCTCCATGCCCACAATTCCGGGGGGGGGGGGGGGGGGCGATAGTCAGGACTGAGAAAAATGGGTTAGCTTGAGTGAACGGTGTGTGACTTCTTAGTTCCTGACATTTGGGCCATCTCTCTCTCTGGTTTCTTGAGTCCCAATAGTCTCTTGCATTAAAGGACCTCCCATAATTCCTTGGAATCTGGATGTCTATATATTCTCTAGATCTCTAAATTCTTCATAATCCTGGAAATCCCTTCTTTGACCCCTCTCTTTCATTATTTCCTTTGTTGGAAAGGCCCGACTCCAATGCCCCATTCCCCCACAAGTATAGCATTGATTAGGCAACATTGTTGGTCTTATTCTACCCCTGGGTTCCATTGGAATGGGCTCGAAATTGGGAGTGTGGTGGTGATAATAATCTGAATAATCTGGGACCCTAATTTCTACCAATCCGTAATTTGCTGGTACTCTGGGAATCCATGGTTCAGAGTTAGATTTTGGTCATTCTTTCTTCGCTGTGCATTCACTTTCTCTCCTAGTTACAGGATAATTTTCTTGGTTCCTACCTTCCTTCCAATAATATCTCACAGCTCTGGCTATTTGAGTGGCTTGATTCTCAGACCAGTTCCTGTTATTAGTTTTAATTGGAGATCTGTACGAGATGGGAAATCTCCTGTCATTTCAGAAATTACAGTTGAAATGCAGTCGGAAAGGTAATCAATAATGTAGATATCTTCAAATTTTAGATTATTTGAAAACATATACCCATGATTATCAAACTCTGCTGCCAGATATATTAGACAAAGGTATGAATAGAAACTCAGAATCAAACAATCTAACATCACACTTGTATAATACCCTTCTAAATATAGAAATGCCATCGCCAGATGCAATTAGAAGAGAATGGGAAGAGGAATTAGGCCTAAAAATTTCCAAAGACATGGGAAAAATATCTCTTATATATACATAATTGTTCGATTAATGTTAGACACATTTTAATCCAATTCAAAATACTGCTCAGACTCTACTATTCAAAGACTAAACTGAATAAGATTTTTCAAATGTATCTCCTATTTGTAGGTATGTTACAAAACGTACCTGAATCGTGGCTGAGCATCTGCCCCTCCCCTTGTGTGTGATTTTGGAGCTGTTTGGAGGGGGCGGGTTTAAAACCCGATTTTTACTAGGCTGTTCCAATCGCAGATGTTCAGCCTAGTAAATCATTAACGGAGAATCGCTGCAAGACCCGGTCCCAAAAGCTATTATTAGTTTTATAGGCCTCGAAGAGTAGATATAATAAATTTAAAAGCTCTCGTTCATTCCGCAAGCTCTGGCAGCCCCAGGGTTTTATAAAGCAAACAATTAAAGGTATGTACCTTATTTTTACATTAAATGGGGCATGTATATAACCCTATAATTATAATTTTCTATAGCGAGTAGCTCATTTTGGGCTTTTTATATCCCCCAGTATTTTTCTCGGCATTTGAGGGCACTATTCCAGCGCGCTGTCAACATTCTAAACCTGCGCGTTCCACATGAACCCACTAGAAAACCGATTTATTTACAGCAATTGAACACTAAATTCCTTCCATTTGGCCTATAAATTAATGTAAATTAGATATAAAAATCATGTTATATTGTGAATTATTTGTGAATAATCTTTGGACACTTAGGCTATTTAAAAATGTTAATCTTTCCTTAAGAAATGTGCTTTTGACTATCTAAGATCACAGCTTTTTTGTAATGCCCATTGAAAATCAATAGGGAACAAGATGCTAATTTCCGAGTATGAAAATGGTCATAACTTTTTTAATACTTGAGATATGAAAGTGAATTTGGTGTCAAATTAAACTTATTGTTATGCTTTATCTGATGGGATAAATTGCAGACTTGATTTTTTAAATCTCAAAATTTTGTAACATTGCTACTATTTGTGACAAATGTCTCCTTCAAGAAACAACTATAACACATTCCTTTGCCTCTTGCATAACATTTGGAAATTAATCTTTCACATTTTCTCGAAAACATTAAAAACAAAACTGGAACCTATAACAGAACTGATTATTTTCGGAACAGCAGAAGCCTGCCCTGAGCTATCAATATTTCAAAGATGTCTCATTAATTATGGCCTGATAATGGCGAAAAAACTTATACTTAAATTTTGGAAAAATACATCTGCCCCTACTCTTAAAATGTGGTTTACAAACATGTCTGAGACGCTACATCTTGAAGATATGAGACTTGACTTAGCAGGAAAATCAGAGCAATTTTCAAAGATATGGATTCCTTTCATTGATTCATTCCAAGGATCGTATGGTGCAACACAACTTCGGAATTAAACCGATTTACGGACTAGGTGATGGGTGGGGAGAGAAATGAAGCAGGTGTATCAACACTTTTTGTTTTTTTTTCTTTTTTCCATTTTTGTCTTTTTTTATTTTAACAAAAGCGAATTATAGTTCAAATACTGTACTTATCCCACCGTGTGTCCGCCTGTTCAAGCCCTCTGGGCCTCGCTCAGACAGAGACACTCCAGAAGTTCACGCAGTCCCAAGCGCTCTCCCAGAAGATCGATGCTGAGCCTCATGACTGCTGACTTTTATATGTCCCGGGACCTCGAGGAGCCGAACCACATGGGGGGAGTCTCTTAATAACCCAATTACAGATATCGATTAATCCCATACACAACAGACATTCCCCTAACCCAATAATACAACAGCTCAATACATTGTATTCAAAACAGACTTCGTATGGAAGCCAATTTAGAAACATTTATCCTGATCTAAAGGAAACACAGGCAAGGCTCAATATCTCATCCAATCAACACTCAGCAAAGTCGAACTCTGCAACATTATTTACAATTATTTACAAGGTGTATGTCTGGTTTGCAGCTATCTAATCCATTTTATGCATATTGCACCTAATTGACAGGGTTTTTCAGATGTTATCATTCTTTACTTGCAAATTGTATCTAAGCTCCAGACACACTGGCACCTCTTTGCAGCTTGTCCCAGCTCTGCAGAGAGCAGCTCCAAATAGATCAAATCTTCCAGCAACCTTGAAGCGTTTACCCCATTTTGGTCCAAGCCTCTCCAATTTAGCCATGATTAACACTTTGATTGACTGAATCATATTAAACATAATTGGTCTGAGATGTCCAGAAAAATGCGGTGAAGCGTACATGGGCAACCCAAAACATTGTGACCAGTCTGGTTCCTAATCTTTTTTGCATTAATTGGGGGAATTAACCTGTCATTGGCAGCATTTCTATCTGTGGTCTGAAGTACACCCAGCAGCTCGTGCACACATATAGTACTGACAAACAAAAATCATTTTCTCCCTCTGATGAATTATTTGTGCAACCATCTGAAGATTTGTGACACATGCCTTTGTAAATCCAGCTACCATTCAGTGATCCTTCAATCTTCACTTGAACATCTCAGGTGCTGGATGTATATTTATATATTTTAATTTACTTTGTTCCTGTTTTCTGTAGAGACGTTTTACTTTTTGACTGTGGGCTGAACTGTTCTTGTGCTGTACTGTTCTGTGTTCTGTTTTATTTTCTATATAACAGGGGCAATTTATCATGGCCAATTAACCGGCAAACCTGTGTATCTGTCCTCCCACCTGTGGATGCGGGAGGAAACTTGATCAACAAGAGGAAATCCACAGGGAGAACATGCAAACTCCACACAGACAGTGCCCAAGGCCAGGATTGAACCCAGGTCACTGGTGCTGTGAGAAAGCTGCTCTACCAGCTGTGCACATTGTTCTGAAAGGTCTGTTTAAACATTGATTTACGTTTTGTCTGCGTTGCTCTCCCATTGATCATACACCAGAACAAAGTATTACAATTCAGTTTGAGACCTCAAGGAAATATCAGGACATTTTTTTATTATTATGATTTTTATTGGAATATGTTGTCTTGAAAATTTATAATTCTGCAATATTTTTATTATAGGATTTTCATTTCAATAAGAAGTTTGCGGAATTAATGCCTAATCCAGGTGAAATCCAGATGGCCAGACTGAAAGCAATGACATATGTAGAAGATAACAAGATTGATTGAAAAGTAAATTAATGCCCTTGTACAGGTTGATTCCCAGCCACTAAAACAAATCTGTCTTTGTTTCTTCTCTCAGGCCCTTCCTCTTCATATTAACTCTGCAAGAGCACTTATTGCAGCCATGGTTACTTTCCAGTAAAGTAGCCTCTGATATCACATTCTCAATGGCTGACACCAAAATGGCACGCCCAATGGAGACATTTTATTAAGCAAGATTAATTAACACATTTAAACATATGATGAGAGTTTGACAGCGATGGGACTGTACTCGCTGGAGTTTAGAAGATTAAGGGGGAACCTCATTGAAACGTACCGAATAGTGGCATGGATAAAGTTAATGTGGAAAGGATGTTTCCATTGATGGGAGAGTCTAGGACTAGAGATCATAGCCTCAGAATTAAAGGACGTTCCTTTAGAAAGATGAGGAGGAATTTCTTTAGTCAGAGGGTGGCGAATCTGTTGAATTCATTGCCACAGAAGACTGTGGACTGTTTTTAAGGCCAAGATAGATAGATTATTGATTAGTATGGGTGTCAGCGGTGGTTATGGGGAGGAGAATTGTTAGGAGGGATAGATAGATAAGTCATGATTGAATGGTGGAGTACACTGGATGGTCTGAATGGCCTAATTCTGCTACTTATGACCTTATGACCTTACAAGTCTTCACCCACGTATCCTTCCAATTCTGTCAAGAGGCAGAACCTTCCACATAATGTTAAACTCTGCTTGTCTGAGGAGAATGTCAAATTCTCCATAACTCTGAGTCAGAAACTGAAGTAGGCAGGCACTTTGGAATTCAAATTCATGACTGTGCTTAAGTGACAAGCATTTGAACCTTCATCTGCAAACCTAGTGTATAAATACCTTCACATGTTGAATTTCATTACATGGGAGTTATTAGAGCATTGAAGAGAAGCATTGTGGAATTAGAGACTTCAGCATAAAATAAATTTACTTCGGAGTCATGCGAGTGACTACGTTAAGAGCCCGCTGAGCACGCATGCGCGAAATTGCGTTCACGCAGGCAACAGCGACGCAGCGGGAGTCAGGCGCTCCCGCTACAAGCCTGAAGGAAAGGACCGTTAGGTAAGTACTTACCTTCAGTTTATACTAGCGACTTTGCGTTTGTTTTTGCTCCAGGGGGAGCAAAGCAGCAGAGGGAAGCGGCCCCCGCTCCAGGGAAGAAGCCGACAGTGGAGGGGGGAGAGGCGGCAACGGGACCGCACACGCTGCGGTCCACAGACATGGGTGCTGCGCCGATGCCCAGTCCACTAAACAGCTGTCTGACCAACAGCAACGGACTGGAGGGAAATTTAAAAACCGGCCGGCACCGCTGCAGACTCCCGACAAGGAGACTCGCCGTCCGAGAACCGCTGAAATGCCGCCCGAAAACGGCAGACAGCCTCTAACAACAAGGTCAGGACCAACCTCAGGCTGGAGACAGACACGGAAGATGGAATCAGCACCAAACAAGAAACACGAGTGTCTGTTTCTCCAAGCCAGAGGAAGGTCATGGAGCTAAAAACTCCAGCAAGACTTGCCTCAGGAGCAGGGGCAAGTCCGCCAAGGGAACTAACACTCCCACTCCAGTGCCTAACAGCATTGGCCATCTCCCTTGTCGAGGGATTGATGGGGACCACACTGGACTGGTAAAGAAGAGGGGTCACTGGCTGAAGTTTATCAGGAGTATGCTTGAGGTACAGGATCAGGAAGAGCTGCTGGGTGTGGCCACTATGTGGCTCCACCACTAGCAAGATGGCTTTTCAGTCTCAACTGATGGCCAGCTTACTACCTGTTCTTTTCAAAAAACCTCTCCAAGACAGGTAGTCGTGAGGTGTTGGATTCATCACACCTCCCCTAAATTGTATTTACTCAAAGTGCCCACCGTTATTGGGGGGGCACATTGAGCATAGCTTTAAAACCCAAATATCTTAAAATGCGTTTGATATCCCTGACGTCGGTTATCATTTCGCATGCTCATTTCAGAGGGACAGGGTAGTATGGCAAAACACCTGACCCTACTGCTTGCAGTGCTCCGCAACTTCTTAGGAAGTTATAAAACCTGCCCTCAACTTAAAAAATTACAGGACTGTGAGAATGCCGACCTCTCAACCACAGATCCTGCTAGCTGGCTAAGTTATCAAACCAAGCCAAAAAAACTGGAGAAGTATCCAAAATTCGGCATCTAGAAGGCAGGGTCTGGAATGAGCACCACATGAAACCAGCAGCAGTGCCTCTACGCGTCCACTAGTAGGCGTCCACCTAATAGTACTGGTGTAAGCTCGGGGCCCGCATGCCAACCCCCAGTAAGCCCTGTTTTTTCAGACCAGGGTCCAGAGCGGGCCCCCTGGAAAAATGTGCCACCCCCAACAACACCATCCCTACGGACAAGGAACCGGAAACCGAAGAGATGAACACACCACGGAACAACAGTGAAATAAGATAAGTATAGTTCCTGCCATCACACAAAAGATGAAGGGGTTGTACTAACAAAGCATTCAAGGGTAAAAATTAAATTAGATCCCATCCTGCTCGGCCTTTTGGCTAAGATTAGTAGTAACTGCCTTATCAGTTTATATCTGATATGTCCCTTCCCAGGGACCATACAATACCAGTACAGCATGCACCCTAGGGGTCTACCCTCCCACTAATAAGAACATGAGGGACTAGCAACTGGGGGTAATAATTATACAGGGGTCATATAGAAGCCTATATGAACCTTTGGTACCAACTAACCAAGATGGTAATGTCACCATCATTGATATCAAGGGGTCATAATAAACCCAGTATGAATCTTTGGCTCTAAAAATCCCAACATGGTATATGTCGCACTGTCATTGACTTGCCACTTGAGTATCTCACCAGGCCACGATTGGAATATTGAAACTGCCAACCTTTCATTCCAAGCATACGTAATGGTAGACATCAACTTAAAAGATGCATTCTATTCGGTACCCATTCAAAAAACATGGAGATAACTTGGCAGTGTTAATTATCGACTATGGCTATTACAGCCAAACTGGTTCCAGATATTCTAACCAGCCCTGGCTATATTAAGGAACTATCGTCATGGCATGTTCCAATGATATTAACAACGACTAATCCATGGGTATAGCTATCACAGCTTTAGCTATTACTCTTTTAGCCAAGCTTGTCATGCAATCCAGATAGATCTACGATTGAAACCATCGCTCTCAGCCTTGACTAAGATCAAGCGGAGTATCTGTTGTTGTTAGTTCTATTATCAAGGGGCCATATATCAATTGATTTGGAACAGGGAGATGGGGAGGGGCTTGCTCCGTCCACTCCACGCATCAACCAGTATTGCAGTACCTTGAAATATAAATCCTCTACTGTTGACTATTTGGTATTCAACACTCTACCCACTTATCTTTAACTTGGCATAGGAGAGTCAGTATGACACAACCTGTAACAATTAATGGTATCTACCTACCATTCACCAATGGCAAGAGTATTGGGAGTTAGTAGCAGCTGTTCCAGCTACTTAACTTGAACCTTCCATTAAGGCTAGGTGCTAATGTTTAAACTACCCACACCCAAAACATGGTGGCATATGGACTAATCTGGAGTCGTCATCACTATAGACACCAGGCGTAAAACCTAGTTTGGAAATTTTGAGTACGCTCTATTGGCAAAGCATATTATCCTGCAGTGCACCATTTTGCATGTTTGTTTATAATTAACAACATCACAGTAGTGACATACACAAACCACTTGGGCAGAATAAATCGATATCATGTGACATTTATTTAACAATTGGAAACTACAGGTCGTCAAAAATATATGACCATCAGCAAACTTACCTACTAGGTGAGCTAAATACTGTAAACAGACATATTAAACCCAAGGTTACACAAAAAAGCTGGAGAAACTCAGCGGGTGCAGCAGCATCTATGGAGTGAAGGAAATAGGCAACGTTTCGGGCCGAAACCCTTCTTCAGACTGATCGGGGGCGGGGGTGGGTGGGGACAAGAAAGGGAAAAGGAGGAGGAGCCCGAAGGCTGGGGGATGGGAGGAGACAGCAGGGGGGCTGAGGAAGGGGAGGAGACAGCAAGGACTAACAAAATTGGGAGAATTCGATGTTCATGCCCCCGGGGTGCAGACTCCCCAAACGGAATATGAGGTGCTGTTCCTCCAATTTCCGGTGCTGCTCGCTGTGGCCATGGAGGAGACCCAGGACAGAGAGGTCGGAGACGGAGTGGGAGGGGGAGTTGGAGTGCTGAGCCACCGGGAGGTCAGCTTGGTTATTGCGGACCGAGCGGAGGTGTTCGGCGAAACGATCGCCCAACCTCCGCTTGGTCTCACCGATATAGATCTGCTGACATCTAGAGCAGCGGACGCAATAGATGAGGTTGGAAGAGATGTAGGTAAACCTCTGTCGCACCTGGAACGATTGCTTGGGTCCTTGAACGGAGTCGAGGGGGGAGGTAAAGGGACAAGTGTTGCATCTCTTGCGGTTGCAAGGGAAAGTGCCCGGGGAGGGGGTGGACCGAGAGGGAAGGGAAGAATTGACAAGGGAGTTATGAAGGGAGCGGTCTTTGCGGAAGGCAGATATGGGGGGAGATGGGAAGATGTGGCGAGTGGTGGGGTCACGTTGGAGGTGGCGAAACTGACGGAGGATTATTTTTTGTATGTGACGGCTGGTGGGGTGAAAGGTGAGGACTAGGGGGACTCGGCCCTTGTTGCGAGTGCGGGGATGGGGAGAGAGAGCAGTGTTGCGGGGTATGGAAGAGACCCTGGTGCGAGCCTCATTAATGGTGGAGGAGGGGAACCCCCGTTCCCTGAATAATGAGGACATTTCAGATGTCCTGGTGTGGAACGCCTCATCCGTGGAACAGATGCGGCGTAGACGGAGGAATTGGGAGTAGGGGATGGAGTCCTTACAGGAAGCAGGGTGGGAAGAAGTGTAGTCCAGATAGCCATGGGAGTCAGTGGGTTTATAGTGTATGTCGGTCAGAAGTCTATCACCTGCAATGGAGATAGTGAGGTCAAGGAATGGTAGGGAAGTGTCGGAAATGGTCCAGGTGTATTTGAGTGCCGGATGGAAGTTAGTGGTGAAGTGGATGAAGTCAGTCAGTTGTGTGCGGGTGCAGGAGGTGGCACCAAAGCAGTCGTCGATGTAGCGGAGGTAGAGGCCGGGGATGGGGCCCTGGTATGTATTGAACAAGGATTGCTCGACGTAACCTACAAATAGGCAGGCATTGCTGGGGCCCATGCGTGTGCCCATAGCTACGCCTTGTATTTGGAGGAAATGGGAGGAGTCGAACGTGAAGTTATTGAGGGTAAGGACCAGCTCCGCTAGGCGGAGGAGAGTGTCAGTGGCTGGGTATAGGTTGCTTCTCTGGTCGAGGAAGAACCGGAGGGCTATGAGACCATCGTGGTGGGGGATGGAGGTGTAGAGTGATTGGACGTCCATGGTGAAGATGAGGGGGTGAGGGCCTAGAGAATTGAATGCGCGGAGACGACGGAGAGTGTCTGAGGTGTCTTGAACATAGGTAGGGAGGGATTTAACCAAGGGTGATAGGATGGAGTCAAGGTATTTGGAAATGAGTTCGGTGGGGCACGAACAGGCGGAGACAATGGGTCTTCCGGGGCAGTCAGGTTTGTGGATTTTAGGGAGAAGGTAAAATCGGGCTGTGCGGGGCTGGGGAACGATGAGGTTGGAGGCTCGGTCGGGTAGGGCATTGGAGTGGATGAAGTTGGTGATGGTATTAAACCCAAGCATTGCTGGAATTACAAAGCAATATGGAACACCCGATATCGATTTCACTGTATTCAATTGAATTCTCCACGTACCGATGTATGTCGCAAGAAACCAAATTTGAGGCTGGGGCAATGAATTAATTCCCACTGAATTAGGAAGCGTGAGGGTGGAATCTAATCTATGTTTTTCCCCTTTTTTCCTACCTCATCAGGTACTACAGCCTCATCAGTCGGGTGCTACGCGCATGCCACAATAAATTAAACTACTGGATTGCAGGTTTGAAAAGACCATCACTGGGCCTGGATTGCAGAATTGGGAAGATCTCTGCTGGGCCTGGATTGTCAATAGCGCTATCAACACAAGGATGGCATCCCATCACATATCCACTGGGGAATATACTTGGCGAACATCAAGAAGTGGGAAGATACCATTCAAATACAGGAACTACATATTCAACTACAACAAACCTGTACTGGAGTTCTGGCAGGTCTTCACCACAATGAAGGATTCAGCCAGAAGTGCTCTGTCAGCCTACTTAACTCGGGCACCAGGACCACAGGATATAGGGTACCTCCCTCTGGCGATCAAATTTAGGAGAGGTTAATCCCCCAGACCCAGGTACACCCAAATCTGGGATGTCAGTATGGACCTGACGTACCTTAGGGGATGGTCACCAGCCAGGTCCCTCACCCTGGAATAGCCCACCCTGAAGGGACATGCTGATGGCCTTGTCTCAGCACAAAGAGTCCAGTTTCCTCCATCCACTACGATTGGACAATATGGTCCACTACACCATGTTACATTACCATTAGGGACTGGGCAAACAGAGCAGGCCAGGAACATCAGGTCTAGTTATGGAATTCCGGGCATACCCACCTGAACCACGGTTATCTGTCATGACCCACTTATTGAACTACATTGACACAATAAGTAATCCTCGAGGGAGAGAAAAAGCCTTATGGGTCAGCCACAAGAAACGTTATGGTCGGGTGACGAGCCAAACTATCTCAAGTGGCTCAAGCAGGTACTGGGAGTTGCTGGAGTACATATTAACGTGTAAAAATCTTACTCCACCAGGACAGCATCCACATCAGTGACTAAGAGGATGGACGTGCCAATGGACCACATCCTGGCTACAGCGGGGTGGTCTAGGGAGTATACGTTCCAAACTTTTATAACAAACCACTGACAGAACCTGTATCGTTTGCAGAAAAATAATCTGCAAAAAATATATAATTTAAGCCCAGGGGAGCATTTGGTCTTGTTGTTGTTAATAACACCATTATTGTTTTTACAAACAGATTCATGGTTGATTACGATAACATACTTCCTCCCTCGAAAGACTTTGGCAACCAGTGAAGTATGAACTGTGTTTGAAATCACAGAGCTTTAAAATCTTCACGTAGTCACTCACGTGACTCCGAAGTAAAATAGTAAGATTAAACGAGAACCACCAGTTTGAACTTTGATCTGTATTTTATGAGGAATTACGATGAGGGAGCTCCCACCCTCAATAATATGGGTCAAACTGATAACTAAGGTCTCCGTTTCTTTACTATGTTTATTTCAATAACTTTGTTTGTCTGTGATTCCACACCGCTGCTTTGAAGTATGTCGCGCAGGCGTGCTGAGCGGGCTCTTCACGTAATCCCTCTTCATAACTCCTCATAAAATACAGATCAAACTTCAAACTGGTAAATTCTCGTTTAATCTTACTATTTTCATACATCCATTCTGAGCATAATGACCTTCATGAATGACAACCATACGGTAATACTTACATCCAATGTTGTGAATTGCTTTGAGAGTTTGGTTATGGCATGAATCATCTGCTGTCTCAGAAATGACCTGGATCTGCTTCAATTTTCCTATAACCACAACAGGTTTATGGCAGATGCTATCTCACTGGCTCCACACTCTGTTCTGGACCATCTGGATAACACAAACACAATCATCAGCCTATTTTCCATCCACTGCAGTTCAGCATTCAATGCAATCATCCCCAAATTAATCAGCAAATTCCAAGACCTGGACTCCTGAATCTCCCTTTACAATTAAATTGTTGACAAATCACCTAGTCATAGAGTTATAGAGCTTTACATCATGGAACCAGGCCCTTTGGCCCAACTAGTCTATTCCGACCAAGTTGGCATTCTGGGCTAGTCCTGGTTGCATATATTTAGTCATATCCCTCTAAACGCTGGCTATTCATATATCTGCCGACATGTCTTTTGAATGTCATTATTGTATCTGCTTCTATAGCTTTCTCTAGCAGCTCATTCCAAATACAATCCAACATACATAACAATTCAGAGACCATATCCCTCCAAAGTCATCCTATCCATATACAGTATCTGTTCAAATATCTTTTGAATGTCATAATTGTATCTGTTACAATAGTTATTAGCATTCCAAATACAAACTGTGAAAATGTTGCCCCTGAATCTCTTAAATCTCCCCCCACTCATCTTGTCTTTGTCCTCGAGCTTTAGATTCCTCTACCTTGTGAAAAAGACAGTGAATATTCACTTCATCCCTCATGATTTTGTACTTCACTGAGGTCACCCCTCAACCTCTTATGCTCTAAACAAAAAGATCTAAGCTATCCAGCCTCTCTCTATAACTTAAGCCCACAAGTCCCAATAACATCTTTATGAATCTCTTCTGCATCTTTTTCAACTTAATGACATTCTTCACAATTGGAAAACAGAACTGCTCATGATACTCCAAGTATGTTCTCACCAACTATTTGTACAACTGCATCATGATGTCCTAACTTTTGTTCTCAGTATCTTCCCAATGCATGCAAGTGTGCAAAATGCCTTCTTTGCCACCCTGTTTACCTGATCCAGCACTTTCACAGGACTATGCACTGGTACTTTTAAATCTCAATGTTCTACAACTCTGTCCAGAGCTCTACCATTTACTGTGTGACGGGCCTGGCCCACTTAGGCAATTTTTTAGGCAACTGCCGGCAACTGTCATAGACGTAGCGGGTCGCCGAAAAATCAGTAACTGGACCCCCCTATGACAATGTCTATGACAAGCTACAACAAACTATCACCTAGTCGATGTCAAGCTGCGACAAGCTGCGATCCTGTCGGCGACTACTGAAGACAACTTAAGACAATTCAGTCGCCGTTACCTGTCGCCGGTTGACGCAGGATCACGTAGGTGGTCGCCAATGGAATTCACCAAAGTCAGCACCGGCAACAACCTATGTCACCTGGCAACAACCTACAACAGCACCTACGTAGGGAGAAGTCAAGCTATGCTCATTGGCGTCTACCCACTGTCGCCGAACATTTTTTAACAGGTTAAAAATTCAGCGGCGACCAGAAAGACGCTACGACTCTTTGGGAGACTGAGGAGACGACTCACGACCATACAGGCAACCATGTGGTGACAGCCTAATTGCCGGTAATTGCTTAAAATATAGCCTAAAGGGCCTGTCCCACTTGGGCGTAATTTGAGCGTCATTTACGCGACATCATTGGCATTACGCGTGCATGGTGCATGGTGAGGCAGGGGAGCATAGGCAGTGACACATGGTCGTGTGCGGCATCCCAGGATTTGGGGATTCAAAAAATGTCGCCCAAGTGGGACAGGCCCTTAAGAGGGGCATGGCCTTTACTCCTAACCTGGATCAATATACCAAAGTGCAACTCTCACACATGTCAAAGTTAAATTTTAGTTTCCATTCCTTGACCTTCCTTCCTAAACTTAGATATCCTTCCTTACTGACCACTATACCACAACATTTGGTTGTATTTGCATATTTACAAACTACATTGTTATCTAAATTGTTAATATGTACAAAAAAATAACAGTGGACCCAATATGGACTCCTGCAGCACACCATTAGTCTCAGGTCTCCAATCAAATAAATATCCCTCAAAATCTGCCCTCCATTCTCCAAGCTGATTTTCAATGCAATTGGCTAGTCACATTGGATAGCATTCACTCTAGCCTTACAAACAAGCTTACCATGAGGGACCTTGTTGACAGACTTGTTAAATTCAATTCAGCTAATATGCACTTTCCAGCCTTCATCAATACTTTTGGTGAGCTCTTCAAAAACTCAATTGGATCTGTGAAACATGATTTCCCCTGCATAAAGCCATGATAACCATTTATTTTCTGTGCCCCCATATCCAAATGCTGGCAGAACCCATCCCTCAGAACCCCCTACAAAAGTGTTCCCACCAGGGTCATCAAGCTCACTGGTCTGGAGTTAATTGACTTGTCCTTACTGCCCTTAGGTTCTTAGGGACATCCTGGGAATGTGATAGGTTCAATATAATTTCACAATAGACTTAGTCTTCTAGCTAGTATTTTCGCTAATACTAGCTAGAAGACTAAGTCAATATGTCAGTAAATTAATAAATAAGGATCAGACGGGATTTATACCTAAGAGACACTAATTTAATAACCTGAGACGTCTGCTTAACATAATGCACTCTCACAAATCTCAAGAACAAGAGTTATCTATCATTTCATTGGACGCAGAAAAAGCGTTTGATCAAGTAGAATGGGATTATATGTTTAAAGTATTGCAAAAATTTCAAATGGGAGAGAGCTTCATCGCATGGATAAAATTATTATATAACAAACCCATGGCTAGAATATTAACTAATAATATACTATCTACGAAATTCCAATTATCAAGGGGCAATAGACAAGGGTGTTCATTATCACCGCTATTATTCACTCTGGTAATTGAACCTTTAGCTGAAAAAATTAGAACACATCCAGACATCTATGGTTATAATACAAAACACTCAAATAACAAAATATCCTTATACGCGGACGATGTACACAAAACCCGACGATGTATATCACAAAACCCAAAATCAGTATACCAAACATATTAAACCTAATTGAGGATTTTGGACCTTTCTCAGGATACAGAATAACTGGAACAAAAGTGAAATTATGTCGATAAAACCGAAAGACTCAACACATCTTTTGAAATTCCCCTTTAAAATAGCCACAGAAAAATTTAAATACTTAGGAATTGAAATCACTAGAAATTATCATGGTATGTTTAATGCTAATTATAGCCCCTTACTTAAGAAATGAAACAATCTAATTAAATTCTGGAAAACGCTGCCGATGTCTTTAATAGGTCGAATAATGCTATAAAAATGATCTTTTTACCACAAATCCTATATTTATTTCAATCAATTCCAATATATCTTCCAAAGTTTTTTTTCAAAAAATTAGACTCAGACATCACAAACTTTATATGGGATTATAAATCCCACAGAATACGAAGAGCACACCTTAGTAAACCAAAAGAGATGGGTGGTCTAGCGCTCCCTAACTTTATGTACTATAATTGGGCGGTAAATATTAAAAATATGATTCACCTGCTGGACAACTCTGCCCAGCAGGTGGATTGGATTATAATGGAGAGAGAGGACTGTGCTCCTGGTAATACAGGAGCGACTCTACTCTCACCAACGAATTTGAATAACAAAAATTATAATAAAAATATAATGATACATAGTACAATTAGAACTTGGAAACAAATAAAACAGAACTTAAAATTAAGAAATCTATCTCTGCTAATGCCAATAGCCAATAACCCTTCGTTTAAACCCTCAATTATTGATAAATCATTTATACAATGGGAAAGAACGGGAATCAAAATGCTCGGAGACTTGTATGAATTAGGAAAATTATTAACATTTCAACAATTACAACTGAAATATAACTTGAAAAATAATCAATATTTCAAATATCTTCAAATCTGTGATTATCTGAAAAAATATACAAAAGACTATTATAACATGCCCCCAGATTTATTAGATGAAGCCATGAAGATAAAGGCTGAATCAGCAAATCTAATATAATACTTATATAATATTATTTTGAATATAGAAATACCTACAACCGATAATATTAGAAGAGACTGGGAACATGAACTAGCTATAAAAATTTCAAAAGAGAGCTGGGATAAACACTTTCTATATGTGCATAAATGCTCGATCAACGTACGACATACTCTAATCCAATATAAAACATTACATAGACTATATTATTCAAAAACTAAAATAAATAAACTTTTCCCCAATGTCTCACCCATTTGTGATAAATGTCAGTCACAAGAAGCTAACATAGCGCACTCTTTTGTTTTCTGTATAAAAATTCAAAAATTCTGGAACGAAATATTTGAAATCTTCACAAAATTATTTAAAACAAAACTACTACCCAAAGCAGAATGGATCATTTTTGGAATATCGGAAGGTAACCCAGAATTAAATATGTTTCAAAAGAACTTACTTAATTATGGGCTAATAATGGGAAAAAAGCTTATACTCAAATTTTGGAAAAATGCTCCAATACCAACAATAAAAATGTGGATTTCAAACATGTTCGAAACACTACACTTGGAAGAGATGAGACTCCTCCTAGCAGGCAAAGCAGATCACTTCCAAAAGACGTGGTCTGCATTTATGGAACTATTACAAGCATAAGGTGCAATAATAAGTTAAAACATAAAGGCTACCAGGATCTGGTAACGGAGGGTATAAAATAAACTTTTAATAAAAACACGGTTGGTATATCCTTTTTTGTGGAGTTTTGTGTTACAATAGAGCGATTGATTTTCCTTTCTTCTTTTTTTTCTTTTCTTTCTAGGGTCTTATTTCTTTTCTTTACTTCCTTCTCTAATTCCTTCCCTAAGGGGTTCTCTTCTCCCAACACTTTCATGCACTTTCTCGACTCTTGCTTATTTTCCTTACTTCTTTTATTTCTATCTTTTTTAAAGCTCAAAAAATGAAGTGGTAGAACATAATGTAATAAGATATATGCCATGTATTAATGTAATTTACTGTACTGGTAATAAAAATAAAATTAAAAAAAAAAATTTAACAATATACACAAATAGCTGGAGTAACTCAACGGGACGGGCAGCATCTCTGGAAAGTTGGAATGGGTGACGCTTTGGGTCGAGACTGAGGAAGGGTCTCAACCCAAAACATCACTCATTCCTTCTCTCCGGAGATACTGCCTGTTCCGCTGAATTACTCCAGCTATATGTGTCTATCTTCGGTTTAAACCAGCATCTGCAGTTTCTTCCTACACAATATAATTTAAAGTCTTTGTTTCTTGTTTCTTTCTACATCATTTTTTACAAGTCTGAACAGATGTAGGAAAACAAATAATTAGTGTTAAATAGTATTCTGAGTGGCCAAAGAGAACATGGCGCGGCACAGTGGTACTTTGATGGAGTTGCTGCCTTATTGCACCAGAAACCTGCATTCAAAAGTTGTACAGGTTTGTTGGTTAACTGGCTTCAATAAAATTGTAAATTGTCCTTAGTGTGTAGGATAGTCCTAGTGCTGATTAGCGCAGACGTGGTGAGTCAAAGGGCCTGTTTCCACACTGTATCTCTAAAATATAAAGTCTAAATATGAGTAGCGGTAGTAACAGATTGTCACAGGCTGCTAACTAGTTTTGAGTAAGTTAAGTGATCTTCAGAAATCATCTTGGAAATTAGTTTAATGTCATTTAGAGCATAAAATCATCAAAATGCCATGATGAGAGGCTGCAGTTATGAAGACAGATGTGAAATCCTGATATTATTATCACTGAATCACGTACAGCAAAACTGAGATTTAATATGTTTGAAAAATTATGATGAGCTTTGATAGAATGAATAACAAAGGATTATATCCTCATGAGTGTGTTATTGATATTGAAGGCTATCATCTTTTGTTGTGTTCATTATATGAATCCTGACTGTAATAAGAGCTTAAAAGCTCCCAATCTGTTTTCCCCTTGCCAAGATATTCTTTTTCCACATGATGATTACAACAATTTCAAATGCTGTGCTCATTTTTCACAAGCATTTAGCCACAGATTCTGTATGAACTGCACACTCTCCATTGAGATTCAAAGTAGATTAAGTAGAAGGTCAATGGATACTTAAAATGCAGAGGAGCCTGGAAACAGCATAGGTGTAATTTAACTACGGACCATTTTGTTTAAAGGAACAATTTGCTATTGTTTCAACATTGTTGCTTCAACACAGGCAAAGTTCAATATAGTTACTCCAATTTTCCTTTAAGTTGAGAAGGGCAGATGATTGTTCATGCCTTTGCCAACCTGCAGTGTCTGTTGAACTTGGCAAGCTGCCTCTTTCTTGCCATGAATTCCAGCAAGGTTGTTAAGAATAAAAGATATAAGTAACTAATGTGGAGTCCAGTTCCACAAAGTAAAAGTGCAAGGAGCCCAGTTCCATTCATCTGCTTCATCTTAGGCTGCCCCTCACTTGGTCTCACGCTGGTTTGGTCGGCTCTGTGACAGATGTAGACAATGGGGGTACACAGACTCACCCACAGATGGATCAAGTGGTTAATGTTTGGTCAGGTGGTGCACTTCTTCTGCCAATTAAGCTGGGCTTCTGTGCGGCCCGGACACATTGGCATGAGTTTCTAAGTGTGATCTCATATGCTCCTTTGCCAAAGGGTGACACGGTGGCCTAGTAGTATAGTTGCTGCCTTACAGCACCAGAGTACTTGAAGCTCTGCAAGGTGTAGTTAACTCCAAAGCGTGACTGTGATTTCAAAGGTTGGCTAACAGAGGGTGCAATATGGTAAAGGTCTGTCAAATGATGATAACAGAACATATGGTGATTTCTCAAAACTATTCATTACCGGGGAATGTGGTTCCCTGTATATCGAGCACACCTAAACATACTTATGTTTCTTCTCTGTCCGAGTTAGATAGAGTTCTAGAGGCTAGTGGAATCAAGGGATATGGGGAGAAGGCAGGCACGGGTTATTGATTGGGGATGATCATCCATGATCACAATGAATGGCGGTGCTGGCTCGAAGGGCCGAATGACCTCTTCCTGCACCTATTTTCTATGTTTCTATGGTAAGTCCTATCAACCGCCTATGTCATCCTGGAACCTTATACTGACACAGAGATTTTGTTTATTCAGTTTAGTTTAGAGATGCAGCGTGGAAACAGGCCCTTCGGCCCACCTAGTCCGCACTGACCAGCGATCCCCGCACATTGACACTATGCTACACACACTAGGGACAATTTTACATTAATACCAAGCCAACTAACCTACAAACCTATACATCTTTGGAGTGTGGGAGGAACCTGAAGATCTAGGAGAATGTACAAACTCCATGCAGACAGCACCCGCAGTCAGGATTGAACCCCCCGGGTCTCTGGCGTTTAGCACTGTAAGGCAGCAACACTATCGCTGTGCCACAATGCCACCAACCCTGCACCATCCAGATCTCTGGATTCTGCTCTGCTATGGAACTTCTGGACAGGCTTTTTTTTAAATTTTCTTTATTAACCTTTTCTCCTCACCTCTTCATTATTTTCATGAGGATGTTACATTTACAACCACTGGTCAGCAGTGAGTAGAATAATACCGATTCTCAGACCAGAGTTTTGCTTCTTCACAACACATGCATTTCCTGTAATTAAATGGATAAATACCAAAAACCTTTACTGTATATTATGCTCCATCGCCCAGCTGGAAAAATGGTGGTTTATAAAAATGTAATGTGCACACAGATTGATCTTTTGGATTTGCCAGAATACACCCAGGCCTCCAGGTGCCTTTAAAGGGTAATCTAGCAATGCTGGCAGCGACAAAATGAAGAGAAAAGTAACCTTAAATGTTGTGGTATGTTTCAAATCTCTCAATGCCAAGCCCCAATGTGTCAGCACCATAGGTGCCAAAGCTGGTGACAGAAACTTGTGTTGGGAAATCTCCCTGTTACCGTTAAAGATGGTATCAGCACAAGGGGCTACGTGTCTTTGTGAAAATGCTGGGTCTTCTTATAGCACAAAGAGGAAATACTCACAGTGGCAAATCGTAGTGGTAGATCTACTGTCTTATAGCACCAGAGACCTGGGTTTGAACCCATCTACGGGTGCGATCTGTATGGAGTTTGTACGTTCTCCCCATGACCTGCGGGGGTTTTCTCCAAGATCTTCAGTTTCCTCTCACACTCCAGAGACGTACAGGCTTGTAAGTAAATTAGCTTGGTGTAAATGTAAAAATTGCCCCCAGTATGTGTAGGGTAGTGTTAATGTTCGCTGGTTGGTGCTGCCTCAGTCAGCTGAAGGACCTGTTTCCGCACTGTATCTCTTAATAAACTAAACTAAACTAACGTGTCTGAGTCTTTACTTCCTATCCCACTTGTGCATGAGGTGGGAGGAGTTTCATTTAATCATTGTGATAATTGACATGAAGTAATATAATCAATGTCTGACACCAAGCTGCCAGTCATAATGTTTTAATTTCACTTCAACCCAACCATAATCTGGTGTGAATTGTTTGGGCCCTCCAGTTTTAGGTTTAGTTTTGGAGATACAGCATGGAAACAGGTCCTACGGCCCACCGAGTCTGTGGCAACCATATATCACACCATACACTAGCACTATCCTACAAACTAGGGACATTTACAATCTTTACTGAAGCCAATTAACCTACAGACCTGTACGTCTTTGGAATGTGGGTGAAAACTGGAGCACACGGGGAAAGTCCGCACAGTCACAGGCAGAATGTACAAACTCTGTGCAGACAGCACTCATTGTCAGGAACGCATCCGGGTCTCTGGCGGTATTGTATAGGGGAATTTGCTGTTCAATCTAAAAATAAAGTTTAGTTGTTCCGGTGCTTGATTCAGTGTTTTTGACTGCACTAGACTAGGGGGGTAAGCTTGAGAAGAGCGTATTTACACCATCACCCAAAGATATATCCTTGACCCATCCCATTTTTCCATCACCATGCTTCGTCTCAGCAACATCGTTTGAAAACTTGTTGTTTGGCTGACCTACCTTACCATCCTCTCTCATAACCTTTCTCTGTCTCTAACTAGTCAGACTACAGGTCTGACATGGCACACTAGATGACCAAAAATTCCTCCATTCTCTAAAAGTAAAACTACAAAAACTAAACCTTTCTGTTATCTCACTGCTCCAATTTTTTGTCATCTTCACAACTCTTTGAGTTCTTCCATGTTGTCAAATTCTAACCTTTTTGTCATCCGTGGATTATTTCCTGATCCAACAGAATTAATGCAATGAATTAAATGATTAAAATGAGATAATTAAATTATGCTGCATGTGAAAATAGGCTGCATAACTTCTAATAAATTATTTGAGTGACATCATCAATATATTTGCCCGAGGAGATTGTTGAAGTGAAGTGAGCAGGAAGGAACTGCAGGAGCTGGTTGAAACCGAAGATAGACACAAAAAGCTGGAGTAACTCAATGGGACAGGCAGCATCTCTGGAGAGAAAGAATGGGTGGTGTTTTGCGTCAAGACGCTTCTTCAAACTAGGAAACAGCCACTGAAAGAATAAAACACCAGTATGTGTCCTGTAGAAGAATCATGTGTCTGCATTTGAGTAGAGCCACTATCAGGTGAGAGCAGCAGTTGCTACTTATTATTTCAATCGATTCTAGTCACAATGGATAATGGTGAATTGGAAAGCTTTATTGATCGATGTTAACAGATTATTATATGAACCGTCAGAAAATCTCCTTTCAGTTTGTGATTATCTGAAGATTTCAGTGGTTGGTGGAAGGAATATAATTGGAAAAAGTCCATCTACCTGTTATAAAGCACATACACCACCACTTTGAATGAGATGAAAGAGGGGAGATTGAGGATTGAACGTACTGAGCAGTATGACTTGAAAGATCAAATGGAACTCCCATGCTACAAGGAAATAAACAATGAAGAGAAGGAAGGTGAGGATCAGAACCTCCACAGGGAACAAAGGGCATTGGATGAATTAACATCAGTCGCTCAAAGTGAAAGAGATAACAGCATTGACTGTTGGTGGTAATCGGGAAAGACTGGGTATGAGTGATGAGATGAATGATGAAGATGATGTGGAGATGCTAGCAGATCAGACAGGAGCTGTGAACAGAGGAAAATAGAATGAATGTTTCAGGATGCTGACCTTCCATCAGATTCATAGTGGTAACATATGATTCATAGTGGTAACTTTGGTTGTCTGAAATTGTTGAATTCAATGTTGACAGCACTCTCTGTTCTTATTTCGGATATCAGCAGATTTTTGTATCTTTTAGACACAATGAATAACTGCTTGGGCAGAGACAGTTGTGATCATTTATATTTTCTAGACTGAATTAGGAGTTAGTTAGAAAGGAGAACTAAACTTATGCAAGAAGAATAAAAACATCACAGGAATGACCATATTTATATTTTAACAACTAACTATTCCCAGTGGTTGGGATGCCATTGAAAACTCCCATCATTTTTTGAGCTGCAGCATGTATCTGAGATTTCCTGGGAAGCAAATGTTATCCATTTATCCATTCTATTCTTCTTCACAATTTACATTTGCAAAATTCTGAACTGTTCAAAGAGCCAAAATAAAAATTATATTTTGCTATTCAAATGTAATTAAAATTAAAAATTGCAAAACACTGCGGGATGTAATTGTTGCGCTGGTTTCCTGGTGAACAAAACTCCGCAATTAGTTTAGTTTAGTTGTAGAGATACAGCGTAGAAACATGCCCTTCGGCCCATCGAGTCTGTGCTAACCAGCGATCACCTATACACTGGTTCTATCCTACACACCAGAGACAATTTACAGAAATCAATTAACATACAAACCTGCACATCTTTGGAATGTGGGATGAAACCAGAGTAGCTGGAGAAAACCCAAGTGGTCACAGGGAGAACGTACAAACTCCATTTTGTAAACTCCAAATTGTAGTCCAAAACAATAGCTCCATTTATTTTGAATGATTGCTTGAAAAACTTCCATGTATGAAAATATTTTTGTAGAAAAAATATTTGTAAGCGCGAATCCCAGTCATTTTTAAGTTCATATTTAATTAATTATAATTATTATTATCTAATGGGTTTTTTTCTGTTACAGTCGATGACCATTGCTTTGTAGATATTCAAATAAATATTTTTGCATCACGTTGTAGGAAATATGTCTGTAAAACCAGAATTCAACATATCAAAATATTTTTTTCTTCACATCATGAAATTGGCAGAGTATGTGAAATACTGTGTATATATATATACACATTCTCAATTTAAATTACATTTATATAAACAAAAATATCTTAAATACCCATCCATCCAATATGAGGGAAGGTTAGCAATGGCACGTCACTTGCTTTCATTTTTGTCAACTGTCTCCTGAACATTTCTGCACCAATCAATAGATTTTTGTTAGCGAAGTCTACCAAAGAGATGGGAACATGACGTCAGAACAACAACCTTTCCTGCCATGTCAGCAAGATAAAGGAGCTAGTTATTGACTTTGGGATGCGTGGTCACTACATGCCACAATCAGCATCAGCAGTACTCAGGTGGAAATGGTTGATATTTGCGTTAATGTTATCAACAATCTATCGTGGCCCAACCACATTGATGCAACTGCCAAGAAGGCAAACCAACACCTCTACTTCCTGAGGAGACTGAGGACATTCAGTGTGTCTCCAATGTTTATTATAAACTTCTATATTTGCACCATAGAAAGCATATTGTCAGGTTGCATCACAGCTTGGTTTGGGAACAGCATTGCACAAGATCGCAAGAAATTTCAGAGAATTGTAGACATGGCCCAGTCCAACAGACGGCCCAGACTTTCTACTATTGACTCCGTTTACATTTTGCATTGCCTTGGAAAAGTAGCCAACATAATCTAGGACTTGTCTCACCCTGGTCATTCCTTCTTCTCCCTACTCCTGTCTGTCAGTAGGACTAAAGCTTGAAAACACACACCACTAGACTGAGGAACACCTTCATATCCTTTCTTCCATTCATCTCTACCACATCGGGGACATTGGACTTTGTCTATGGAACCATTGCACTACAATGATGTGAACTATATTCTGCGCTCTGTTTCTTCCCCTTTGCTCTATCTATTGTACTTGAGTGACATTATTGTGGTTTGGTGCAGTTCACCTGCAAATATTTACAATTTAATGTTGCAATTACATTGGAGGTTATCACTGTTGCCTGTAGATGAATGATTTATGCACTTCCTTTTACCTACATAATGGCTGTATGTTTTGTGAAAACCATGCTATCTATATCTCATGCAGTATGGCAATGTTATACTAAGATGTGTAGGAAGGAATTACAGATGCTGAATTAAACCGAAGATAGACACAAAAAGATGGATTAAAAAAAGCCAGCACAACATGTTCTAGTAATCAGCTGCAGATATTTGGCTGAGGTAATTAAGATCATGTGCAAGGTGGGATGTTTGGTGTAATCAAGGAAATATCTTCTCATGAGATATTTTCACAGCTGTCAAATGCCCATACGGTGACTATTAACTAATAAGGATGAATTCACAATATATTTTCCATTTATTTAGTGTCTTTCATTGACAAGAATGTTTTAGTGGAAGAAATTTCAAGAGATACATTTAGACAGTCTGCTGTTTGTCCTCATAGAATGAACTTTGCCCTTGGACATATATCACCATTGCAATCTGGAAATTTTGAGGGTGAGCGATTATGTTAGGAATTGTTCATATGCACTATTGCAACGAAAGGGATTGCTAGCGAAAGGCTGGAAAGATTACTTTGAAGGAATATAAAATGTGAAGATCTATATAAATTACAAAAACCAACCTATGTTTTATGTCATCTGTGTTTTTTATATTGCTCATGCACATTCAAAACATTCTCGTGCACAATATAGATCTGCATGTGACAAATTAAATAAAGTATTAAACATTTGCAACAGATGAAAACATTTGGGAAAAGTTCAGTTTGCTGATATAACATATAAACATCACCCATTGTTTTCAAGATCATACCTGAACCTACGACCCATGATCAGGTAATAAACATTATTCCTAGCGTTAGTACAAATTCAGGAAAATATTCCTCATAGGATGTGCATGGCTGAATATAGGGAAGAAAGGGATTACATCAGAAAGGAGATATTGCCTTGTAAGAACCTGAGAGATCTGCAGAAAAATTCAGTCTTATTTGTGCGTACTGAACGTGATGAAATAAAGGCTACACAAAGTGCCTCATTTCCAAAATGTTGTTCCATTGAAGTCAATCTGTAAACAATTGAACTGAATTTGGCAGATTGAATAATGCTTGGTGGGAGAGGTATCATATATATTAAACAAACAATACATGCTATGTATGTGGGTGGGGGTCCATAATTGACACAACATTTATTTGACATCATGTTAAGTATGGCAAATCATAATCATTGTTATGTTCTTATTTGTGTTTGGTTCCTTTTATTAATATATTTGTAACAACTACATGCTGTGTATGAATGCAGTATGATGAGAAATAGCATAATTAAATTGTATAACAAAGTAGAGCATCCTGGATGTTTTTGTTATGTTCTCAAGTAATCATATTCTGTTCCTTCTGAGTTTTATTGAGGCAATCACCACCTCCTTCTCCATCTTCGTTTAGTTCTTCTTTGCCACATTTCCAAATTATGTTAACTAGTTTCCTGATTAAGCTAAGTGAGGTTATGTGTTTAATTGTCACGTGTGTGAGCTACAGTGTAAGGGACCTGTCTCACCAGCATGTGATTGCACGAATCTTGCGCGACCAAACGTGGTCGCTTTAGGCGTACGGCCGCACGGGGCAAGTCCCACTTTGAACCGCGGAGGCGTATGTAGTTGTGCGGGGCTGGTCCCGACATCGCACGGGACTCTGAAAATCCTGCACTGTCCAAAAATTCCGTGCACCAATGGCCTGTCGGCCCGCAGGCGCATTGAGGGCGTACGCAGCGTCTTGATGGTGTACACAGCGTCTTGACGGCGTACGCAGCTTCTTGAAGTCGTATGCAGCGTCTTGACGACGTATGCCTAGCATGTGGCATTGCGCGATGACATCACCGCCCGGCATGCCGTTGCGTGATGACGTCACCCCCCGCACCGTGCGACGTCCAAATTCAGTCGGACAGCCTTCTGCCCAGCTGATTGGTGAGTATGACGTAATTTACGTCACGCGCGAACTTTGCGCGAACTTTGCGCGTACTTACCGCGTACTTAGCGGGTACTTACCACGAAGTTAGCACGAACTCCGCTTCCGTTTGGTCGCGCTAGACGCATGCAATCGCATGCTGGTGGGACAGGCCCTTAAGGCTTTGTTTTGCATGCTATCCAATTGTCAAACTCAAGTACAATAGATGGAGCAAAGGGAAGGATATAGTCTGCAGAATACAGTTGCCAGCATTGTAGTGCAACAGGTCCATAGACAAAGTGCAATTTTCCCAATGAGGTAGAGCTGAATCAGACAGTATCGTAGCTTGTGGAAGGACCATTCAGAAGTCTGATAACAGAGGGGAAGAAGATGTTCCTGAGTCTGGTGGTGTGCGCTTTCAAGCTTCCATCTTTTGCCTGATATGAGTGGGAAGAAGAAGAAATAACCAGGGTGGGACAAGTCATGAATTATGTTGGCTGCTTTTCTAAGGTAACATGAATTGTAGATAGAGTCAATGTGGTTTGTGTGATGGACTGGGCAACATCTACAACACTGCAATTTCTCTCAGTCTTTGGCAGAGAAGTTCATAAACCAAGTTGTGATGCAACCCAACAGTATGCTTTCTATGATTCATCTGTAGAAGTATGTAAGTGTCATTGGAGACATGCTAAATTTCCTTGGTCTCCTCATGATGCCTTCTTAGCTGTCGCTTCAATATGATTGATTCACGACAGATTGTTCACTTCTGATTTTTATTCAATTTGCCATCCCATTCACCTGATCTGTTCCAAAGTCCCCCGACTCACTCTAAAATGCAACAACTGAAGAACCTTCCTCCAAAGAAAGTCTTGGTGGGGCTGACATTGCAATAATTCTAAATGCAAATGGTTGGCTCTGCTTTGCAATATCAACAGCTATAAAACTTGGAAATCATAACAGTGTAACATAGCACAATGCAAATTGGATGATCATTATATGAAATGTGTGGAGGTACTGTTTATTACTGGTGTTTTCTCCCTCCAAATGGACTAAGAAACAATCCACCAATTTTGTCATTATTCACACCTTACACTTCTTAATAATGTGCTCTGTTTATGTCATATATTAATAGTTAATTAGACAAAGAATTAGATAAAATTAATTAGTTAAAGAGGTTATAAAGATAGATTTAATAGAGCACTAGATCCTCCGTGGTTTGATTTGAGTGCAGCTGGAGGCAGTGTCATTACTAATTAGTCCTTTGTTTTGCGAAGTGAATTTAGTTTAATTATATGGAGATTAATGAATTAATTGAATGGAATGCTGTGTCACTTCCTCATGAATTATGCAACATATATATTACGTGTATGTTAAATTTAGGGTATGGCCTTGGCATGCCACCAATTTCATGCCATTTGTGTATGCCAATCCAAGTTGTGGGTAGCTTTTAAAACATCTCTCCTGAAAATTGCGGCCATTTATTACAATGCAAATATACCTCAGAAGGCCCAGGGTGACATAATGTACATCCTCTGCTGATTAGAAAAATATCTTGTTATGTCTTAATCCCATTAACAAAGTATGTCAGAGGCACATAGGGGAGAGGGGTAGCTGACGATTTGATCTATCTGACCCTCCCTCCCTCTCTCTCTTTGCTCATCCAGGTGAATTAAGCTATGAAATTGCAAATCGTCAAATTGTAGCATCATGTGTCTTCTCCTCTGGCAGTTAAATTAGATATGATGTCCAGATGTGCAAAGAGAAAATGGTTCCAGTCTGCAGTAGGCTGCACGAGTCATATGAGGTACAATATTCAAACATAGAAACATAGAAACATAGAAAATAAGTGCAGGAGTAAGCCATTCGGCCCTTCGAGCCTGCACCGCCATTCAATATGATCATGGCTGATCATCCAACTCAGTATCCTGTACCTGCTTTCTCTCCATACCCCCTTTAGCCAAAAGGGCCACATCTAACTCCCTCTTAAATATAGCCAATGAACTGGCCTCAAATACCTTCTGTGGCAGAGAATTCCAGAGATTCACCACTCTCTGTGTGAAAAAGGTTTTTCTCATTTCGATCCTAAAAGATTTCCCCCTTATTCTTAAACTGTGACTCCTTGTTCTGGGCTTCCCCAACATCGGGAACAATCTTCCTGCATCTAACCTTTCCAACCCCTTAAGAATTTTGTAAGTTTCCATAAGACCCCCCTCAATCTTCTAAATTCTGGTGAGTACAAGCCGAGTCTATCCAGTCGTTCTTCATATGGAAGTTCTGACATCCCAGGAATCAGTCTGGTGAACCTTCTCTGTACTCCCTCTATGGCAACAATGCCTTTCCTCAAATTAGGAGACCAAAACTGTACACAATACTCCAGGTGTGGTCTCACCAAGACCCTGTATAACTGCAGCAGAACCTCCCTGCGCCTATACTCAAATCCTTTTGCTATGAATACTAACATACCATTCACTTTCTTCACTGTCTGGTGCACCTGCATGCCTACTTTCAATGACACCCAGGTCTCGCTGCATCTCCCCTTTTCCTAATCGGCCACCATTCAGATAATAGTCTAATTTTCTGTTTTTGCCACCAAAGTGGATAACCTCACATTTATCCACACTATACTGCAACTACCATGCATTTGCCCACTCAGCCAGCCTATCCAAGTCACCTTGCAGCCTCCTAACATCCTCCTCACAGCTAACACTGCCCGCCATATTTTAAGCTTCTCTGTTATGTCAGAACACCAATGTCTCAGGGTATCAAAGGCTTCACTTACAGGAATCTGATGCTTATCTATCTATCTATCTATCTATCTATCTATCTATCTATCTATCTATCTATCTATCTATCTATCTATCTATCTATCTATCTATCTATCTATCTATCTATCTATCTATCTATCTATCTATCTATCTATCTCTCCTTAAATAAAATTCTCATCTTGTCCTCCTGGTTTGCGTTGAATTTATATTTGCGCAAAAACGGCACCAGACACTACGATTTTCACCACCTTACTCACCATACTCCTGTTTTACAAGTGCACCAAGTTTTGTTCCGATCGGTGGAATATTACAAAAGTTATGAAGATTTAAAAATAGTAAAACCAGCAGATTGGTCTCTCCTGTCAGTCGCCGGGACAGCAACGTTCCTTCCGGCACTCGCTGCCAATCACCGGGATGAGGAGAATAAAGCCCCAGAAGCCAAGCTGAGTCTAGAGGCCATCCAGAAGCCATCCAGAAGCCATCCCGAGTCGGTGAGCCCAGAGGCGGCCCGTAGCCTGGCCAACCGCGAGACGGACTGCTGCAACCTCGAGATCCTGGGGAAGTGAGGAGTGTGAGTAGGGGGATTGAGGGAGCTGGGCGGTGGTGAGGCCGGGCGCTGCCGGGGCTGGGCGACCTTCCCCGGCTACAGGACCACTCCCCATCAGCCCCCGACAGCCCCTGCCTGAAGCCATCCCCCTTCTCTGTCTGTGGGTCATTCCCACCCCCATCAGCCCCCAACAGCCCCCGTCTGAACACGTCCCCCTCCCTCCCCCCACCCCACCAGCCCCGACAACACCAGCCTGAAACCGTTCCCCCTCCCCCAGCTGCAGGACGCTTGCCCCCCACACCAGCTCCAACAGCTCCCACCTGAAGTCTTCCCTCTCCCCTGGATGTAGGACACTTCCTCCATACGCCACCAACAGCCCCCATCTGAAGCCGTGTACCTCTCCGGGCTGCAGGGTTCTCCCCCCACCCACACCAGCTCCGAAAGCCCCCGCTGAAGCCGTTGCCCTCTCCCAGCTGCAGGAAATTTGCTAATGTTCCTTTGAATCCATTCATCTAAATCATTGATGTATATTGTAAATAGCTGCGGTCCCAGCACCGAGCCTAGCAGTACCCCACTAGTCACTGCCCGCCATTCTGAAAGGGACCCGTTTATCCCTACTCTTTGTTTCCTGTCTGCCAACATTTTCTATCCATGTCAGCACTCTAACCCCAATACCATGTGCCCTAATTTTTCCCACTAATCTTTTATGTGGTGTAACGGCAGATTTTTCATATCTTTCAGGTAATTAGCACCCTAGCCGCTAATTGGATGAGAATGGATAAGGGGAATATCTTCGGTATGCATGCAAGCTGCCTCAGAGACCTTCAGGACTTCGCCATTCATAAAGCTTCAGCACACAGTCTTTTAATGAATATTTTCTTTATTGTAGATAGAAAACAGTAAGATACATCCAAGGTTTTTCCGACTTGCTACGGCAATCTTCTTCGAACTCCAGCTCATTACTTCCGATATTAGAAAGCTCCTCGTGTCTCTGTGACAATGACATGCAATGACATGATCGAAGGATTAACCTTCTCCATCGTCTCTCCAAAACAAATCTAAAAAACTAAACTTCTGCGCAAGCAGTTAAGCTGCAAACACTCCCAAAGACATGCCATAAATCCCACCCACATTATAACGGGCAGTCAAAAATTTAAAGACATGCCATGCAAAACAGGCCAAATGGCCACTAGAAGATGCTGAGAGAAGGGGAGAAGGGGAGAGAAGGGGGGAGGGGGGGGGGGGGGGGGGGGGGGGAAGGAGGGGTGAAGGAGGGGAGAAGGAGTGGAGACACTTTTAAGAAGTGAGACAACGTTTAATACAGTTTAGCAGGTATTTAACCTACCGGTCGGAATTCCTTGGTCCTGAAAACTCCAATGAGCCAATTGAAATGCCCGATCAGCCCTCAACAGTGCCCGCCTGAAGTCGTCTCCCTCCCCGGCTGTAGGCTTCTCCCTCCCACCCCCCCACTGGCCCTCAACAGCCCCCACTTGAACCCGTCCTCAGCTGCAGGATGCTCACCGGTCCCTGCTTGAATCCGGTGGGGAGTGGCAGTGGTAGGCCACGACAGCGATAGGCAGTGGCAGCAGCAGGCCATGGCAGTGACAACGGTGGGCAGTGGTATCAGTAGGCCACGGCAGTGGCTAGGGGAGGCAGCAGTAGGCCACGATGTCAGTAGGCCACTGCAATGCTCCCCGCCCCCCTCCCCACTGGTCCAACACATGCCCCGCCTGAAACCGTCCTCCTTCCTCAACTGATGGACGCTGCTCCTTCCCCCCCCGCCCCTCGACAGCCCCCGCCTCAAGCCGGCCCCCTCCCCAGCTGCAGAACGCAACAAGAGACACAACAAATCCCACTTAGTCAAAAGGTACATATAACCATATAACAATTACAGCACGGAAACAGGCCATCTCGACCCTTCTAGTCCATGCCGAACACGTATTCTCCCCTAGTCCCATACACCTGCATTCAGACCATAACCCTCCATACCTTTCCCGTCCATATAACTATCCAATTTATTTTTAAATGATAAAAACGAACCTGCCTCCACCACCTTCACTGGAAGCTCATTCCACACAGCCACCACTCTCTGAGTAAAGAAGTTTCCCCTCATGTTACGCCTAAACTTCTGTCCCTTAATTCTCAAGTCATGTCCCCTTGTTTGAATCTTCCCTACTCTCAGTGGGATAGGCTTATCCACGTCAACTCTGTCTATCCCTCTCATCATTTTAATATTCATATCAAATTCATAAAGAAACACAGTTCATATTTTGAAATACACTGGAAATAAATGTCAATGTAAAGTGGTGACAAAAATTGTGAAACATATATATCCAGCTGTTTTTTCTTCCTGAAACCATGTACCTTTTGAATTTAATTTCAAGGACTTTCAAATGTAATCTCGAATCCAGGATGATCTGTGGATTCTGAGTTAAAATCGCAAACTTCTGCAAACAGTTTCAATTACTTTTAACATACAGTATATAATATCCAGCCTATTCCTTAGCCCACCCACTGAGAAATTATAACATCCCCTTAAATAATTTCCCATTCTTTCCACTTCTTTAATTGTGCTAAATCATGATTTGGACATATTAAATAGATTTCTACTTTTCTTTAAGATTGATCTGACTACAGTGTTGTCATCTAAAAACTTTTAAATTGAGTTAGAGCAGAATTTGGTCGCACAGTCATGAGTGTATAAGGAATATCATAAGATGCTGAGAAATCAATGTTGTAGGGCATCAGTGTTGAGAATGATTATAGAAGATGTTATTCACCTCTCCTCACTCATTGTGGTTTCAAAGTCAGGATGTCAAGGTTCAAGTTCCAGAGGGGTTTGCTGAGTCATAGGACCTGTTTTTTATATGTCTCTCTCTTTCTATCAGTTATTAATTTATTGTCACGTGTACCGAGGTACAGTGAAATATTTTTATTGCATGCTAATCAGTCAGTGGAAAGCCAATACATGATTACAATTGAGTCACCCACAGTGTACAGATACGTGATCAAGTGAATATCGTGAATAATATTTAGTGCAAGATAAAGCCGGTGAAGTCCATAAAGTTCAATCAAAGATGCTTACCGTTGTGATGGCTGGGTATTTTCCAATACTTATTCTAATTTCCATCTTTCTCTTTCCTAGCACAAGTGATTGCTTGAGTGTGACATAGATGCGACTCATTTGCATTGCTTAACCCAATGACAATGAATGAAACTAATCATTCACTGCCAGATTCAATACCAGTGATGATGTAGCATCTTGCATATTCAACAATTCTGTACAGTTTCCATTAATAAGGCCTTTGTGCACTCCAATAGGAAAAATAATGAATACCCACTGACGACAGCCATAGGATCTGTTGGTTGGTTTGCTCATTCTTTTTATGTCCTCTGGGTTTAACAGTGTAATTCCTACTGACAAACATTCTAACTAAAAATACTATTTGAGCAATAATGAGACTCCCCTCCAGGCACACAGTTGAAAACTCTGGCAAACTCCAACATAAATACAGCAGGTAGCTAAATTGACTTCCATGGGGAATCAACATCTGCATAAGGAAGTGTGTGGAAAACATGTTCTCACTATTCTTTTTGACAGTGGTAGCTTGGGGCAGCTGGAGCCTTGTCCATAAACAACAATTTACGGCATGTCTTCATCATCCTTGTCAAAGTGTGACAATGTCTTCAAGTGATTGCTTAAAATGAGGAATGTATTGTGAAGCCAAGAAGTCAGGGCATGCACAAACTAGCTGTGAAAAAAACATAAAAGTTGCTTCCCAAAAGTTTTCTACTAGTTTCAAATTTAAAAAATTTGAACTAGTGTGAAAATATTGTTATCCAAAGACCCTTACTTAATTTAAAACTATCATAGGCGTACGGTACAAACACAAAGGGATTAGATATAATGGAAGAGATTGATATGTACAACCTTATTTCTTATAGAGGTCTAAACTGAACAGGAAAGAACTGCAGATGCCGTTTTAAATCAAAGGTAGACACAAAATGCTGGAGTAACTCAGCGAGACAGGCAGCAGAGAAGGAATTCCTTCTCTCCAGATGTGCTGCCTGTCCCGCTGAGTTACTCCAGCATTTTGTGTCTACCTTTGATTTAAACCAGCATCTGCAGTTCTTTCCTACACAAGAAAGAACAAAACAGAGATTGCTTTGAAAAAAAGGACACAAAGTGCTGGAGTAACTAAGCGGGTCAGGTAGCATCTCTGGAGAGCATGGAGAGGTGACATTTTGGGTCAGGACCTATCTTTGGATTAATTGGAATCATTTTGAAGAGGTATCCTGACCCAAAACACTTGACCCAGCATTTTGTATCCTTTTGTGTAAACTAACATCTGTAGTTTTTTGTTTCTACTATAGATTGCTTTAGGTTTTTAATATATCTAAATGGTGTATCAACTTATGTTCCTTTTTTATGACATAGCAAATGGTCATTCATCCCATTGAATTTTTGCCAGTTCTCGGAGCAGTCCCCTCATTCCAATTGCAAACACATCACCACGCACCTTTAAAAACACACCACCATATTTCCCAGTAAACTCTCTCTCACAACTAAACTTTTTGTTTATTTATCCATTCACAGGGTGGAGGCTTCATTGAGAAAAACAGATTAAAATGTACTGTTATCTTGAAACCCTCTAGTGTCTAGGATAATAGCAGTGTTAGGAAAGATTTTTAGGATAATAAAGAAGCAACAATAAAGAATTGGTGAAATATATCCAAAGTGTAATGTTGTGTTATTTAGAAGGATCCATGCAATAATTGTTATACAAGAATTTTGCCCGAACAGTCTGTGACCCCATAGCGCTGTGGCCATAGTGCTGTGTTTAAAGCCCATAACGCTATGTTTAAAGCCCTAACACTATCCTACATACTCTAAGAACAACTTACAATTTTACCAAGCCAATTAACCTACAAACCTGTATGTCTTTGGAAAGTGGGAGGAAACCAAAGCATCCAGGGAAAACCCACGCAGGTCATGGGGAGAACGTGCAAACTTTGTACAGGCAACACCCGTAGTCATGTTCAAACCCGGGTCTCTGGCGCTGTAAGGCAAAACCTCTATGGCTGCGCCACCATGCTGCCCTGTTCATAGTCCAGATAAGTTTCTAGTTAATGGTGATATGCAGGATTTTGCGATTGAGCATCACAGCAGTCAATATACCTCTGAATGGTGGGGAAAAATAATTAGGGTTTCCTATTAGTTGATTCCTGTCTTTGATAATAATTGTCACTTATTAGACCATAGCCAAGTGCTCCCTGGTTCTCGCTGCATCCAACCTCCATTGGATACAAAATAATGGTTAATTAGTCCTTCAAACATATCAATAGAGGATTTTTTTACATCACTTCCAGCCAAGAAATGTATTCCCATTTGAATTGAAATCAGCTGAATTAATTTTAGAGACAATATTTAACATGTTGATAGCACAACAACGCGTATTTAGTGTCTGAGACCTAGGTTGGATTCCTGGGCAACTGAAATCACAATTATTAGAACTATTAATCATGGCAGTGAATAAGCAATATTGGGGAGATCCCATTCACGCACAATACATTAGTATTAATCACACAAGGAATGGAGAAGGTTCTGCCTAGGGAATATCAAAAGTTGCAAGTTTAATTATAAATTAGAACTTCACAGGATTATTACCTACACCATGTGCTAATTGGCGTGGTGATAGGCGTGTTTTTAATTAAGGTTCTTAATTCATTACAGAGCAATAATCATTTGGGATGCTTAAAGGAGGGAATAAAAATGAGACATAATTAATAGAAAGGTAGAAAAAGAATCCAGATGGAATTAAATAAAAGATAAAGATTCGATCTGAGTACAAATTTCCTAGCTGTGGAAATAAAGAATCATATTTGACAGTTTATGTAATTAGTAAATGACTTAGAATAATAATCAATTGCAATTTTAGCCACCACTAAGATAAACACGCACAGAGAGGCATTGAAACAGAAAAAGGGAATGAAGCTATTGTGGAAGATTGTATTATTGAACTGTTCTCTGCAGTGTTAAAAGTCAAGCAACAAATAAATGACTGTTGGATCTAGAAATGATTGCTGGCCCCACAGAGTTACACCAGCACTTTGTGTCCTTTTGTGCAAAACCAGCATCTGCAGTTCCTTGTTTCCACTTCTTCACCAATTTTAGCACAATGTTTAAGATAACGTTTAGCAAATACATAAGATAAATATCAAATTAATAAATAGAAGAAAACAACTATTTTTAAATGATAGTAAATAAAACCAGGAAATGTAATCCTGGATCATTTACTGAAAAGTAAAAACAAAATTCTCCTGCAGAGTGCCGGGGAAATATTTTCATCTATAAAACAGAAATTAATTAACCAAAGATGATGCTTTAAAAAAATTAAAGAAATTAGGGTGAAAATGAAACTAAGCAGAAATAAAATGAATATATAAATTGTGAAGACGGCTATCAAAATGAAATATAGAAAGGTAAAGAAAAAAATCAAGACTAATTCAAAAATAAGCTATTAATTTACATTATTGAAAAATATACTAAAGCAGACAGATAATTAACAAATTTGGATAGCCCCATGAGTCACTTGATGTTACTGGATTTGTTTTTATGATAGAACAGCGAGGTCAGAAGTATTGGGTATAACTTAAAATGAAGCAGAAAATGCTGCTTGTACTCAACAGACCAGGCAGCATCTGTAGGGATGGAACTAACATGTCATCTTGATGATTTCTCATTATGTCAGAGAAGTTAGAAATCTCTTTTTAAAAAAGTCACATTTTAGAGAAAGAGAAAAGGGGTAGGAGACAAAATGGGATAGATGTAGACAAAGATGACGTTGCTGGCTGAAAGAGTATGATAAACACCACAAATAATTAGTGGATGTACAAATATGAAGAATTGCATGAAATCTGAAATATCTCAAAGAAAAGGAGAAAACAAAGTATACCAAACAATATGTGAGCAAGGTTAAATTCCTGATTTTCTAAATGTATTGAATTTAATGTTGATCCAGTAAAGCTGTAATGTACCTGGTCAGAAGATGAGGTGCTGTTCACCAACTTTATATTGAGCTTCATTGGAACAGTTTAGGAGGTTAAAAAAAAAGAGGTCAAAATTAGATATTTACAGAGTTCAGACTGTAATGATGTGTTCTACAAAGTTACATTCAACCAACATTTTGATTTCCCCCATATCAAGTACAAGTGAATCATAGTTTTACCTGGAAGAAGTGTCTGTGTCCCTGGATGGCAGGGTAAGTAGATCATGATCTAAAGCAACAAGAGCAGAATTAAGCCATTCAGCCCATCGTATACTTCACCATTCAATCATGACTGATCTATCTCTCCCCCCTAACCCCATTCTCCTGCCTTCTCCAAAGGGAGGAAAAAGGCAGGTACTGTGCAAGTGGTATTGGTAGGGATGGAAAATTGAATCCGAGCAATTCAGATGGCACGGCTCTTATGGAATGCTGAAAGAGGTGGGGTTGAAAGGCATGTTTGGTGGTGGGATTTTATTGGAGATGCTGAAAATTACAGAGGATAATACGTTGAATGCTACGTTGAATGAAGAAGCTGATGGGGTGGACGGTGAGGAAAATGGGAAAAGAGAAGGTGAGAGGTTAAGTGCAGGGAGCAGAGCAGAGATGGCTGAGAAACGTGTCACCTACATTTGGGGGGGAAATCCCAGTTGAGAGAAAAGAAAGACATGATGAAAGCACTGTAGTGGCATCACCGAACAGATGTGATGAAATGGGTGAAACTGGAAGAAACTCCACCCTTTTTCCCTTTCTCCCCTTTTAAAAAAAAAAATCACCAACTTGCCCTGGCTTTGATGAAAAAGCATTGACCTGAAATGTTCATCCTATTTTTCTCCCCCTTTAAATGTTGCTTGGCCTGCTGAATATTTCTCAAAATCAAAGAGAGAATGCCCAGATTTCCAGCATTGTAGTGTTTTGAATAATTTGGGACATTTTCACTGGAAGAAGGGAGCTGGGGAGAAATCTAGTAGTGGGTCTCAAGGTTACCAATAAACCATGCAGGGAATTGAGGAGAATGGCTAAAATGTAAAAATAACTTCCACCAGCAGATTAATTGGTTAACAATAGAAAGATTAAATGAAAACTTACCGTTTGAAGTTTGATCTTTATTTTTAGTGTTTTGAAAAAGGGTGGAGTTTCTTCCAGTTTCTCCCATTTCATCACATTTGTTCGGGTGATGCCACTACAGTGCTTTCATCATGTCTTTCTTTTCTCTCAACTGATCTTTATTTTATGAGAAGTTGAAGTGAGGGATTACATGAAGAGCCCGCCAGCCCGCATGCGCATCAATCTTCAGAGCAACTGTATGAAACCACAGACCACTTGCACAAACGTAAACTATAGAAAGATTAATAACCGTTGAGTTACTAAATGATCTTTATGAGATTCAGGGTTGGGAGTGGAGGGCATGTAATCCCTCACTTCAATTTCTCATAAAATAAAGATCAAATTTCAAATGGTAAGTTTTCATTTAATCTTTCTATTTTATATCGAAGTTACGTGAGTGACTATGTGAAGCCTTCAAAGCTTTGTGGTTTCATGCAGTAACCAAATCTGTGTGTGAAACACTTAAACAGATAAACCATACATGGTAGAAAAGACATGGGTTATTAACAACATGATGCTAACTTGCATACATGGCCATTGCCCTTAATCAGACCACAGTCCCAATTGGCTTTGAGTTAGACAATGACATGCAACACTGTTCAGAATTCTATCTGCAATCATCCAGGCATATTCAACCAAATGTTATAACTTCTGAAAGCCTCCGCACTATGTAAGCTTCCTGCTGTTGCAAGAAGATGATCAAATGGGAATATCCATTCTATTGGATGCTAATGAGTCCCCAGCAATCTCTTGAGAAAACTATTAAATAACAATGAAGATACTAACCTTCATCTCATAGATACTAGCAAGCTCAGTGTACCTGAATGCATAATAACACCCCCAATCTCTATGGTGGGTATGCTGTCATCTCCAAATTGTACCCAACCATGTCCGTTTTGCTTTATGAGATAATTCCCATAACAAGCTACCCTCATGTCAGTTATGACCCAGAGACCGAGCCATAGATTGAGTATAGACTGTTCTTTGTGTTGAAATCAGTTCCTAAAAGCATAATCAACTTACAATATACTGCTCCCATTAGGAATACAATAGATGAATACCTGCATAATAACTTACTGATATACATTACACACTACTATGAGTCTAGGCTTTTAGAACGGTCATATAAAAGACACCTTGCATAACGTTAGTGAACAGCGGGTGAATAACCAATCATTTATTAGCAATGTTACAAAATTTTGAGATTTAAAAATCAAGTCTGCAATTTATACCATCAGATAAAGCATAACAATAAGTTTAATTTGACACCTAATTCACTTTCATATCTCAAGTAATAAAAAGGTTATGGCCATTTTCATACTCGGAAATTAGCATCTTGTTCCCTATTGATTTCCTATGGACATAACAAAAAAGCTGTGATCATGGACAGTCAAAAGCCCATAACCTTCTTAAAAATTAAGAGAACTGAATGAAATTTTCAGTTATCATAGATTGAACCATTCTGAAACAAATATAAAATAATCTTACTTGGAGGACCTGAAATTAAAGCATATAATTAGTTAGTTACCCAATTGTAGCTAATTTCAAACTTCAATTACTAGATCTAAACATCTATCCATTTCTTAATAAATGATTAACATTTTTAAATAGCCTAAGTGTCCAAATAATATTCACAAATAATTCACAATAAAACATGATTTTTAAATCTCATTTACATCAATTTATAGGCCAAATGGAATGAATTTCGTGTTCAATTGCTGCAAATTGAAGTCAATTTTAAATCGGCTTTCTAGTGGGTTCCTGTGAACGCGCTGGTTTAGAACGTTCACATTGCGCTGGATTCGTGCCCTCAAATGCCCAGAAAAATACTGCGGGATATAAAGAGCCCAAAATGAGCTACTCGCTATAGAAAACTTTATAAACAGGGTTCTTAAGAAGCCCCTTTTAATGTAAAAATAAGGTACATACCTTTAATTGTTTGCTTTATAAAACCCTGGGGCTGCGAGAGGTCGCGGGTTGAGAGAGTGATTTTTAAACTACTATAACTATTATACAAGGCCATAAAAACTAATAATACCTTTTGCGACGGGGTCTTTCAGCGATTTTCCGTTAATGATTTACTAGGCTGAACATTTTCGATTGCAACAGCCTAGTAAAAATCGCGTTTTAAACCCGCCCCCTCTAAACAGCGCCAAAATCACACACACGGGGCTGGGACAGATTCTCAACCACGATTCAGGTAGGTTTTGTAACATACCTACATTTATTGTCACACTTATGGTACTATAGTGAATGACAAAGCTGCACAAGCAGTGTCAACTGTGCTATAACATAATCGCTTTTCTAAGCCCAAACTGAAAGAAACACAAACCTCCACTACTTCTGTTTAAAAGTAGCTCACATGTCTTCTTCACAAACTTCCCATACAATCATGCAGAGCTAGCTGCTCGAGAAATAGGCTGAACTAGTCATCACTCATGACTTTGTGTAAATAGGAGCTTCTTTCAGCCACCTTACCATGGACACCCTAAATGAGTAGGCACAATTGGCACTATTAAATTTCATGTTACCTCATCCTTAATATCATAAGAGGTATCTACTGATAAAACTCCTGAGTCTTATCAGCTACAAAATTAGCATGTCATCTATAAACTCCATGACACAATGCCCTTTTGATCTGAGTAGGGCAGAATTGGCTTTAGATTTTTTGTAACTAGCCTATGCCTGAAGACAACCCCTAGGTAGAGCCTAAACTTTCCACCACTGGCTTTATCATCAAAACACCAGATATATCTGTGCCTCTCGTGTATAAATATGGAAAAGTATGCATCTTCAAGATCGATTGAGGCCCTAATCCTCTGAATCAGCTAAATTACTGAAAGACAACTATCAATCTTAAACTGGGTAACCAAACACATGATGAGACTAGCCACATCCTAACCTGATTTGGCATGCTCCACTTTTCTGCAACCTTGAGAAATATCAGAAATATACCCCTCTTGTTCTTGGGCTGACTAGTCATCCTTTGTGAGATGTCTCTGTTTCCACTTGGATAACCATCATTTCCTCTATTGTCCGTACGGACGGAAATTTTTGGCTTCTCTTGCCGCGGAAGATGCATTTATCTATTTATTTACTTATTTATTTCGCTCATAACATATAATCTGATCCTTATGACTAGAGCTGAAACACAACATTCACTTGATGTGGGAATACGAGTTCCCTGCCAACTCTTGACTGTCAGTCACCATGAATCCTCAGCCTTCTTCCTCAGAGTGGAAAATAGCATAATGCAACCCTGAACCAGGAATTGATCTGCAGTCCTCTGACTGAAACCACCTGTCTCAGTCGCCAGTGTGCGCAACACACTCTCTTCGACCAGCCACTCAATCAGGAATACTGGTATTGAGAGCCTATAGATTATTATATATATATTTTCTATTCACAACATGAACTTGCAGGTCAGATAAAAAATACTACATGCTTTCTGCTGGTAGCTACCTATCCCAGAGAGGATGGCAATGATGTTATAACGTAACCCTGAACTAGGTGTTACTCCCACAGGCTTGACTGACACATATAACATATAACATATAACATATAACATAACAGCTTGTAAATGTCTCCTGAGCTAGGAGCACATTTCCTTTTCCCATTCTTTATATATTTGTTTGTTTGTTTATTTATTTATTTTACTCACTAGACACGTTGGGCCTGCTAGTGACTCCGAGTCCTTGCTCCCATCTGGAGCCTCAATGGAATTTCTTAGGGGAGGAAATAGAACGCAACCCTGAACCAGGTGTTGCGTCCTCAGGCCTCTGGCTGACTCCTTTTCGGATTACCAATCTGTACAGGCATTGCCCGTCAGATGCTCCAAACAGCCGCCTGCTCCAGTGGAGCCCCATTCTGCCATGGCAGTCGCTGTCCCGGCCACGCCGGCAGTCGCTATTTTAAAAACGCCAGCTCCTGCAGAGCCTCCGCGGAGGTCGCTGTCCTGGTCGCACCGGCAGTCGCTATTGTTATCTCGCCAGCTCCTTACGGAGCCTCCACGGTGGCAGCTGCACAAGCTCTGCCAGCTTCTCTGTGCCCCCTGCCCCTATTTTCGGAGCAACGGCCCATTCCTGAAAGAAAATGTTCCCCTTACCTGTCGGAGCAGTCTCAAACTGCTCTGATTCTCGCGCCATGCGTCGACATATTGACGTGCATGTGGGCTTGCGGGCTCTTCACGTAGTCACTCACGTGACTTTGATATAATATTACAAGTTAGTTAGTTTAGTTTATTGTCATGTGTACCGTGGCACAGTGAAAGGCTTTTTGGTTGTGTGCTATCCAGTCAGTGGAAATACTATTCATGATGACAATCAAGCCATCTACAATGTACAGATACAGGATAATGGGAATAACTTTCATCACCATTACTTTAAGTCAAAGTAGATAAATGGATGTGAGATGAGTTCATTGAATAATGCATTGATGTAGTTTGATAAAGAATGATGCAGACCAGTTCTGTGATTGTACTGCCTCTCTATTCTAAGTGTTATGTACAGTGGCTTGCAAAGGTTTTCATACCCCTTGAACATTTCCACATTTTGTCACGTTACAACCACAAACGTAAAAGTATTTTATTGGGATTTTATGTGATAGACCAACACAAAGTGGTGCATAATTGTGAAGTGGAAGGAAAATGATACATAGTTTTCAAATTTTTTTACAAATAAAAAACTGAAAAGTGTGGCGTGCAAAAGTATTCAGCCCCCTGAGTCAATATTTTGTAGAACCACCTTTTGCTGCAATTACAGCTGCAAGTCTTTTGGGGTATGTCTTTACCAGCTTTGCACATCTAGAGACTGAAATATTTGCACATTCTTCTTTGCAAAATAGCTCAAGCTCAGTCAGATTGGATGGAGAACGTCTGTGAACAGCAATTTTCAAGTCTTGCCAGAGATTCTCAATTGGATTTAGGTCTGGACTTTGACTGGGCCATTCTAACACATGAATATGCTTTGATCTAAACAATTCCATTGTAGCTCTGGCTGTATGTTTAGGGTTGTTGTCCTGCTGGAAGGTGAACCTCTGCCCCAGTCTCTTTTGCAGACTCTAACAGGTTTTCTTCCAAGATTGCCCTGTATTTGGCTCCATCCATCTTCCCATCAACTCTGACCAGCTTCCCTGTCCCTGCTGAAGAAAAGCATCCCCACAGCATGATGCTGCCACCACCATATTTCACAGTGGGGATGGTGTGTTCAGGGTGATGTGCAGTGTTAGTTTTCCGCCACACATAGCGTTTTGCATTTAGGCCAAAAACTTCAATTTTGGTCTCATCTGACCAGAGCACCTTCCTCCACATGTTTGCTGTGTCCCCCACATTGTTTGTGGCAAACTGCAAACGGGTCTTCTTATGGCTTTTTTTCAACAATGGCTTTCTTCTTGCCACTCTTCCATGAAGGCCCGATTTGTGGAGTGCATGACTAATAGTTGTCCTGTGGACAGATTCTCCCACCTGAGCTGTGGATCTCTGCAGCTCCTCCAGAGTTACCATGGGCCTCTTGGCTGCTTCTCTGATCCATGCTCTCCTTGCCCGGCCTGTCAGTTTAGGTGGATGGCCATGTCTTGGTTGTTTGCAGTTGTGCCATACTCTTTCCATTTTCGGATGATGGATTGAACAGTGCTCCATGAGATGTTCAAAGCTTGGAATATTTTTTTATAACCTAACCCTGCTTTAAACTTCTTCACAACTTTATCCCTGACCTGCCTGGTGTGTTCCTTGGGCTTCATGATGCTGTTTGTTCACTACTATTCCCTAACAAACCCCTGAGGCCTTCACAGAACAGCTGTATTTATACTGAGATTCGATTACACACAAGTGGACTCTATTTACTAATTAGGTGACTTCTGAAGGCAATTGGTTGCACTGGATTTTATTTAGGGGTATCAGAGTAAAGGGGGCTGAATACTTTTGCACGCCACACTTTTCAGTTTTTTATTTGTAAAAAAATTTGAAATCCATGTATCATTTTCCTTCCACTTCACAATGATGCGCCACTTTGTGTTGGTCTATCACATAAAATCCCAATAAAATACATTTACGTTTGTGGTTGTAACGTGGCAAAATGTGGAAAAGTTCAAGGGGTATGAATACTTTTGCAAGCCACTGTATGTACAAGTACACATGTACACGTGTAGGCCTGAATTAATATGCCAAGACACATTATTTTGGCTTCAACCAGATGCACAAAGAAATTAATCAAATGTCTATTATAATGTGGTACCAGAATTAATCAAAAACTGTTGTAGGATGAATTGACAAATTAAAATGCTTACAAAAGTTCTGACCTGAAAAGTTTATTCTGCTTCTCTCACATTTAAAATTGTCATTTGCCAATCAGTGGCCAGATTGCAGACTGGGAGCCTAATTCACCTTTTCAATCTTTTTTAACCTTATTGTGTGAGTTTCATGGAAGAATTAATCACACATAGTTATTTATATACCTCCTTTTGATTGGCAAGTTTAGTTATACAGCATGGAAACAGGCCCATTGGTAAGTTTAGAGATACAGCATGGAAACAGGCCGAATCCACCCTGACGTTTGATCACCCATCAACATTAGTTCAATGTTATCCAACTGCCTGCACATTAGGGTAATTTACAGGCCAATTAACCTGCAAACCTGCATGTCTTTGGAATGCAGGAGGAAACGTCAGCACTGGAGGAAACCCACACAGTCACCCACACGTGCAAACTCCACACAGACAGCACCCGAGGTCAGGATCAAACCCAGGTCTCCGGCGTTGTGAGGCCTCAGCTCCACGAGCTGCGCCACTGTGCCGCACCTAAAGTGGAATTAGTGGAGACTCTCACAGTCACACAGATTCTACTGGTAACTTTGGAATCCCGGAAATTGGCTAAGGTCTTGAATGAACTTAATTAAACTGATGACGTAAAATACACAAATGCACATAACTAAGGCTTTCCGGAAGATTTTACAGAATTAGAAATATGTTGTTTTGTTAAGCAAATTCTGATAATATTGAAAAATATTAAATCTTAACTATTTTTTGATAGAAATAATAATGAATAACAGTGGCAGCCTGCCATGAATCATGCATTAATCATCACCAAACAATTCTGATCGCAGGGGCATTTGACGCTTTAATATGGCAGAGACTGTGGGAAATTCACAGCACAGTAAGGCACCAAATCAAGCAGCCACACTGCAAGCTAAGAAGGATGACAGCATAGATCATGTGCAGCTGTTCTACACTGCTTTGTTCTACTTAATGTGCTTGTGCTGTGTTAAGTGGAGAAGTATTCTTAGACACGATTAAAACTGTTGTCTCATTATTCTATCTACAGTGAAGAATATGGCATTTGTAACTTCCAGTTGCAAATCGTTTTAATCTTCCCTTTACAAAAACCTTTGATATTGGAGTTGAATACATATTACAGAAACCTCTGTATGGAATTATGGAATAGAGGACTGAAATATAACTGTCCCATGCAGGTGGTCAGTTAAAATGAATAGAGTTCCCTACACTCTCAGACATTATTTAATTCCTTTTCCAATCGTCACCATTTCCATCCTAGCAAACAGAACACCAGAGCCTCCCTAGCCACAGAGTCCTGACCAGCTGAGTTAGTCCATCATTTTGTGTCTATCTTTGGTTTAAACTGATATCTGCAATTCCTTCCTTCAAACTTTTAGAGCAGTTTGTTTCAAGAAACAATCCTTCCAAAATTGCATTCAAAAGTCCATTTGAACTGCATTTGTTCAAGGTCTGGCATCAATCATTGAAAGGCATAGGCTGTTTTGTGTCAGAAGGAACTGCAGACGCTAGTTTACACCGAAGATAGACACAAAATGCTGGAGTAACTCAGTGGGACATGCAGCATTTCTGGAGAGAAGGAATGGGTGATGTTTCTGTCGAGTCCCTTCTTCAGACTGAAAAAACATCTCAAACCTTCTCTCCAGAGATGCTGCCGGCTTGGCTGAGTTACTCCAGCTTTTTGTGTCTAGTAAGATTGTTTTATTCCCTTAATTTATCTCTCATCAAAACGTTGGTAAACTTCTAACAAAAAGATTAGGTAAATTAAACATTAACATTATTTTTCCCCCCGACGGCAAGGTCCGTAGACCAGCGGGATAGCAGTGTGTGTCTCTCTACTCACCCAGTATGTCCATCAGAGCAATGATATAGTGAGAGAGAGCACGGGTTAAAGCTAACTTGGATGACTTGCAGCCTGGTTGCACTTTGCGGCAGTGGGCAGAAATTGATTCTACAGCTGATTATGAAGTGGGAGATACACTATATTGACCCTCGAGAGGGAGCGAGCTCTGTGATTATAATTGACGCACAGATGGGAGAGATATCCTCTCTCTACAGGGGACCTGAAGGCATTTCACAAACAAACTCCGAGGTTAATGCAGATACAAGGAACTGTTCTATCTTCAACGTTAACGGTCCCGACCCAAAACGTCATACCTCTATCTTCGTTATCCGGAGATGCTGCTGCCTGACCTGCTGAGTTACTCCAACATTTTCTGTCTTTTTAAGTAAAGCAGCATCTACAGTTCCTAAGCCCCAAGGTACTGGTGTAACTCAACGGGTCGGGCAGCATTATCTCTGGAGAACGTGGGAAGGTGACGTTTTGGGTGAAACATTCCTGAGTATGCTCTTCTGAAGAAGGGTCTCAACCCGAAACGTCACCTACCCATGCTCTCCAGAGATGCTGCCTGACCTGCTGAGTCACTCCAGCATTTTGGTGAGTTATGAGCCATGTTATTAGTAAAAGGTTCTTGTCATTCAAGGCTCACCCACTTTCTAATGCAATCTTTGGTAGAATATAGAACATAGTCTATAAATATTATTCATAGAAGCCGTGCATTAGTTCCATGCTGAAATAAAATTGGAAGCCAAGCTCGCCAATTCCCTCTCAATAAACATTATTCCCTTTATCCTGTATCCGTACACTCTGGACGGCTCGATTGTAATCATATATTGTATTTCCGTTGACTGGATAGCAGGCAACGAAAAGCTTTTCACTGTACACTAACTAAACTAAAATAAACAAAAGTTAGATACAAAGTGCTGGAGTAATTCAACAGGTCAGGCAGCATCACTGGAGAAAAGCGATAGGTGTTGTTTCGGGTCGAGACACCTTCATCAGACCCAAAACCATCACCTGTTCCTTTTGCCCAGAAATGCTGCCTGACCTGCTGAGTTACTCCAGCATTGTGTGCATCTTCAGTGTAAACATATATCTGCAGTTCATTTTGACACTCCTTAAACTAAACAAAGTTGCTCACATTTTTTTCTATGAACCTGAATTTTTGAAAAGAGTATCTGAAGCATTTAGCTCGGGGCAGAAGGTTGCATCTGCAAAGAAACCGGACCTCATACATCATAGACTGGTAGCTGAATCCCCCACCCCCCTCCCCCCCTTCCCTCCTTTTTAGTCAGTATTTCCTGATGCTGACCTTTGCAAATTTTAGCCAGTTCACAAGCAAGGAAACAAAGCAAAACAGAGTCACAAGAGAGTGTGAACACTGTCACAGACTCTGCCCATTGCAAAAGCAAAGTAAGTTTTCTCTTAGTTTAGTTTAGTTTAGTTTAGTATATAGATACAGGGCGGAAGCAGGTCTTTTGGCCCTGCAAGTCCGTGCCATCCAGCGATCCCCGCACACTAACACTATCCTACACACGCTAGAGACAATTTACAATTACACCAAGCCAATTAACCTACAAACCTGTACGTCTTTGGAGTGTGGGAGGAAACTGGAGCTTTGTTATTGGAGTAGAATTAGACCATCACGCCCATCGAGTTTACTCCGCCATTCAATAATGGCTGATCTCCCATTTTCCTGCCTTCTCCCCATAACCCCTGACACCCGTTCCAATCAAGAATTTGTCTATCTCTATCTCCCTTACCTTAAACCTATATCCTCCAGTTCTTTTGATTTCAAAGTTCAAATCCTTTTAGATACAAAATGTATTTCATAAATGAATGACATGCTATTTTTAAACAATGACCTCTCGTTCCATCTTCCACATTCACCCTTTTAAGACCCCACATAATCATTTTTCTAAATGCCAGCAGATACAAGGCCAACCTTTCCTCATGATGCAACCTGTCCATTCCAGATATCAGTTTGCTAAATCACAGAACTGCAGCCAACACAATTACATTCTTGATATTTAAGGAGACCAACACTATATACAAGTCTGAAGAAGGATCCTGACCTAAAACATTTCCACCATTCATTTCCACCACTCATGCTGCATGACCCGTTGAGTTGCTCCAACACTTTGTCCTTTCCTCAAGATTCCAGCAGCTGCATTTCCTTGTATATCCTGCATGCAATACATCAGATTTGGTCTCATTAATGCCCTATATGAACCATGACCTTTCTACTTCTATATTAAATTCCCTTAGCATTAAAGTGCAACATCCTATTGTCATTGATGATTTTTTGCTGTAACTGCTGTGTAGCCTTTCAGGAATCATGCACTAGTATACGCAGATCTATTTCTCAGTGCTCTTCAATCTATCTCCATTTTAGTGATATCCCTTTTTTTGGTCTTCCTTTTAAAATGGACTATTTCACATTTTCCAACATGATACTTCATTTGCTAGATCTTTTCCCACTCACTTATCTTATCTCGTTCCCTCTGTTACCTCCCTATATCTTCTTCACAACTCATTTTTTGTCAACTGCAAACTATGCAACATTGTTGGTGACTTCAGGTTTCTTTGAATTGCAAAGTGTTGCTGAACTAATTCATATAGCAAACCACTTGTTATGTCTTGCCAACCAAAAAAAACAGGTAATAAACATATGAAAATAAAAAATATATTGATATTAATTCCATTAAATAAACATTAAAAAAAACATAGATATGCTTAATATTAACATCAATTTCCTTAACATCCTTTGACTTGACGACTTGACTTCTAACATTTTCCCAGTGGCAGTATATTAGGCTCACTGTCCTGTAGTTTCCTGCTTTCTTGATCCGTCCCTCTTGAAGAAATTCTTAAGTTCATAAGTTATAGGAGCAGAATTAGGTCATTTGACCCGTCAAGTCTTCTCCAACATTCAATCATGGCTGATCTATCTTTCCCTCTGAACCTCATTCTCCTGCCTTCTCCCCATAGCCCTTGGCACCTTTACTAATCAAGAATCTATCAATTTCCACCTTAAAAATATCCATTGACTTGGCCTCCACAGCCTTCTGTGGTAATGAATTCTACAGATTCACCACCCTCTGATTAAATAAATTCCTCCTCATCTCATTTCTAAAGGTATGTCCTTTTATTGAAAGGAATTTACATTTACAATTCTCTAATCTAAAGCAAACATTCCTAAATCTTAGGAATTTTGGAAAATTAAGATCACTGGATTGACTATGTCACTAGTCACCTCTAGTAAGACCTTTGGATGATGTCCACCAGTAGCAGTGAACTTGCCAGCCTGCTTCTCCAACAATTGTTCAATGCACACCCCTGATGACTGTAACCTTCCAATTTTCAACTTTGTATTTTCTTATGGGATGAAGAGCAATCTAAAGTAGAGACAAACTTTAATTGTTTTCTCTGCAACACCAGAGGTCGAGGAAAAGCCTAATCGACGTATATCAATTTATGAGAGGCATAAATAGGATGGTCAGTCAGAATCTTTTTCCCTGGGTGGAAATATCAAAATCTGGAGGGGTAGCTTTAAGATAAGAGGGACAAAGTTTAAAGGAGATGTGTGGGACAATTCACTTGTCTGAAGAAAGATCCTGACCTAAAACATGACCTATTATGTTTTTTTTTAGTTTAGTTTAGAGATACAGCACGGAAACAGGCCCTACGGCCCATGGATCCGCGCCGAACAGCGATCCGCGCACATTAACACTATCCTACAGCCACTAGGGACAATCTTTACATTTACAAAGCCAATTAACCTACAAACCTGTATGTCTTTGGAAAGTGGGAGGAAACCGAATATTTTGGAGAAAACACAGGCAGGTCACGGGGAGAAGATACAAACTACGTACAGACAGCACCCGTAATCGGGATCGAACCCGGGCCTCCAGTACTACAGTCACTGTAAGGCAACAACTCTATCGCTGCACCACCATGACTGTCACATGTTCCCCAGAGATGCTGCCTGAGTTACTCCAGCATTTTCTGTCTTTTTTTGTAAACCAACATTTGCTGTCCCTTGTGCCTCCTTTTAACTGTTTTTTTTTGGTAATATCTTTAGAAAACCTTACACTGTTTTTAAATTTCTAACAAGTTTTTTTGATTACTCTAATTTTCACTTCCTTATTAACCTTTTAAGCATCATTTGTTTTTTAAAATATGATTTCTATCCCATTTTCTGATTTCCTGTATATCTTTTCACAGCTATTTGTCAAAGGACACCAATTGCCACCAGCAAGTTGAATTTTTTTTTTAGCAATTTCCCATTGGAAAATGACATTAGTTTAAATCTGCTCAGTTATGAAAGCAAGTTGAAAGATTTTTTGTAGCTATTTCCCATTGGAAAATAACATTAATTTAAATCTGCTCAGTTATGAATGCATCTAAAACTTTTATCATTTTATTCTGCCAGACTGCATTGCATTTTGGCTAAAATGGATGTCAGGCACTCAGCTTCAACAAGTAAAATTTGTTTGCAGTATTTGGAATGCATGGGATGAAGGGTTTTACCGAGATGCCATTTAACATGCGAGTGCTAATTGCTTGCTTTTGCAAGTTGCACCAAGAAATTGCTGCTTAATTAAAATAATACAGCAGCATCAAGGTAGCACTGCGAGAACTCCACCTCGAACAGGAGCCTCTGTTTTATGTATAATGAGACTTATAGCTGGAGGCAAAAAAGCAAGCATGTCTGCCTGTCCATGCCAGAAAACAGAATTAAACATTAACACCACATCAGACCCCTGCTTATCATCAACCTCACTATTTCTGTACCGACCCTAGCGTGCATAAGCAATATTTTCGTCTGCTTTCCCTGGAGATTTATCTGGCTGTTGAAGTAGAAAATGAATATTTTACAGTTCACTTGTCTGATCAATTACCTACAAGCTGTTGCAGTATTTTATAGCCACTGGGAGAGCTGTATAGGTGATGATAAAGAAATCTGGTGGGAATCTGTTAACTGGCTATGGAAAGGATATTGAATGAGCTGCTTGGAGGAAGCCTTTATTTCAAAAAAAGCTGGCTCTGAAATTAAGGTATAACCCATGGAAGCATTTAAATGATAATCAAGAAAATGTGAATTCCAAAGGTGAATAGATTAGTTTGAATGATTGAAGTATAATGATGTGCAAGCCAGTTCAAAGCCACTGCAAGTTAATAATGTAGCCTTGCTTTATAGCCAAAGTACAATTTTAAACTGCAGTTAATTAGGTTTAAACTCTTTAAAACTGATTATTTTGTAAAAGTCAAGGAAAGTCATTCTGTACTGCTCCTGTTTGGTGTTATAACTACTGTATCAAAGATCAATTGAAAATAAGCAGACATTGTCACTGACTGCCCACAATATAAGCATTGCCGAGGTGAATTTACATTCTGAGTTTGTAAGAGGAAAATGATTATACCTCTAAATTAATTTGAATGGTAATCACAACGCTAATTTAAAAGTGTTACAGTGCACCAACTCCAATGTGTGATGCTTCCCAATAGCAGTTCTTATTGTACAATTGCAGTAGTTTAGTTTAGAGACACAGCGCAAAAACAGGCCCTTCAGCTTACCGATTCCTCAATGACCAACAATGATCCCTGCAAACTAATACTATCCTACACACACTTGGGATAATTTACAAATTTACCAAAGTCAATTAACCTGCAGAGGTGTACGTCTTTAGTAACGTGGGAGGAAGCCAGAGTACCCAGAGATAACCCACGCAGGTCATGGGAAGAACGTACAAACACCGTACAGACAGCACCCATGGTCAGGATCAAACCCAAGTCTATGGCACTGTAACACAGTAACTCTCCCATTGTGCCTCTGTGCTGGTACCGCAGCAGTTCGTTTTTGGCATTGGGGTTGTTTATTCTACCAATGTAGAGTCAAGGAACTACAGATGCTGGTTTGCAAAACAAAATACACAAAGTGCTGGAGTAACTCAACGGGTCAGGCAGCATCCCTGAAGAACATGGCTAGGTGACATTTCAGGTTGGGACCTTTCTTCAGTCTGATTGTAGTCTAAAGAATCTTGTCTATGTGAACATAGCAAGCACCTCTGGATCTGATTGAAGGGTCATAGGATATCAGTCTGTAGAAGGGTCCTGATCCAAAACTTCACTTATCCATGTTCTGCAGGGATGCTGGTTGACCCACTGAGTTACTCCAGCACGGTGTCTTTTTTATTGGCTACCAATGTAATGTCCTGGGTTGTTATGTTATATCTAACACATTCACTCATCAAACTAACTACCATTTATTATAATGCAATGCTATGGTACTGGGAAATATCAATTATTTTTAAACAATCAATGTAGAAAAAAGGTTTTGCACCAAACCATAATCTGTAATATTTTGTGATGTAACTGATCCCACATGAGGGGATAGCTCCTGTAATACAAGTTTCCACTTTATAAGGGGGGGGGGATTCAAGGAAAATACCAGTTTCTGTCTTTCTCTGGATAAATTAAGTTTTGTTTATTTAGTTTTGATAATTTTTTTAGTTCATTTAAATTTATAGCATAACAACTCCATTCAGGTGTTATTTCATCACAGTTACAAACTAAGATTTGCATCTTCAACTGCCCTGAAGAATTATAAGAATTTCTTAATACTGAAACAGTTTGAATTTTTACTTATTGAACTATCGGGCCACATGGGACCACCGCCAAACCCCAGCAGCAGGCCTGCCTCACCCGCCGCGGAAGATTAGGTCTACATTAATTTTAGGCCACAGGTTTTTAATAGACACTAGATTAAGTGGGACCCATTGTGTCTCCGTCACACAGGAGGCCTGGTCCCCCAATGCAACCCATTCCCCAACGCAATATTCCACCACTCACCCATTCCCCCAACGCAACCCGTTCCCCAATGCAATATTCCACCACTCACCCATTCCCCCATATCCCACCACTCACCCATAGCCCCCAACTGTGCAGGGACTTATCTCCCAGCACTGCCTCCCCCTCCTCTTGCTTCGAGGACTTTAAGAAAGAAAGCAATTGCCCCTTCCCCCTCCTGTTCAGCTAAAAACTTGCTGGAAGGACTGAGTGTTCCTTGATTGCAACTTTGTTGCAAGTTGGATCCCAATAGCTGCTAAATGTTCTTAAACTTGAATTTCTAAAATTAAAAATTATGAATAACTTGGAAAACATAACATCAATCTGAACGAAACTTGACACAAATGACCACAGGACAATAGTGAATAAGGTGGTGCATTGCTTTTAGTGCTATGGTTAACCACATTATCCCACTTTTCAAGAAAGAAGCGAGAGAGAAAACGGCGAATTACAGACCAGTTAGCCTGACTTCGATGGTGGGAGAGATGCTGGAGTCAATTATTAAAGAGGTAATAATGGGGGCATTTGGATAGCAGTAAAATGACTAGTCCAAGTCAACCAGGATTTATGAAAAGGGAAATCATGTTTGACTAATCTTCTGGAATTTGTTGAGGATGTGACAAGTAAAATGGATGAAGGGGTGCCAGTGGATGTAGTGTATCTAGACTTTTAGAAAGCCTTTGATAAGGTCTCGCATGGGAGACTGGTGACTAAAATTAGAGCACATGGTATTGGGGGTAGGATGTTGACATGGAGAGAAAATTAGTTGGCAGACAGGAAGCAAAGAGTAGGAGTGAATGGGTCTTTATCAAAATGGCAGGCAGTGGCGAGTGGAGTGCCGTAAGTTGGGGCCGCAACTGTTTGCCATATATATTAATGAGTGGAAGAGGGAATTAGGAGCAACACTGGCAAGATTGCACATGACACAAAGCTGGGCGGCCGTGTGAACTGTGAAGAGGATGTTAGGAGGTTGCAGTGTGAACTGGACAGGTTGAGGTTGTGGGCAGATGCGTGGCAGATGCAGTATAATATAGATAAATGTGAGTTTATCCACTTTGGCGGTAAAAAACAAGGGAGCAGATTATTATCTCAATGGGGTTAGGTTAGGTAAGTGCAGCAAGGCCTGGGCGTCCTTGTACACCAGTCGCTGAAGGTTTGCGTGCAGGTACAGCAGGCAGTGAAGAAAGCTAATGGAAAGTTGGCTTTCATAACAAGAGGATTTCAGTTTAGGTGTAAGGAGGTTCTTCTGCAGTTGCCTAGGGCTCTGGTGAGACCACATCTGGAGTATTGTGTCCAGTTTTGGTCTCCGAATTTAAGGAAGGACATCCTTGTGATTGAGGCAGTGCAGCGTTGGTTCACGAGATTGATCCCTGGGATCCAAAACGTTGTATCCAAAAATAAGTATGTTGAGCGGCTCTAATAAGTATGGCCATTCAATCTGGTCAAATGCTTTTTCAGCTTCAAGCGTTAGTAAGCCAAGTCATTGTTTCCTTCTCTTTTTGTGTACATGATATTAAACAGACGTCTCAAGTTAGAAACATAGAAATTAGGTGCAGGAGTAGGCCATTCGGCCCTTTGAGCCTGCACCGCCATTCATTATGATCATGGCTGATCATCCAACTCAGTATCCCGTACCTGCCTTCTCTCCATACCCCCTGATCCCCTTAGCCACAAGGGCCACATCTAACTCCCTCTTAAATATAGCCAATGAACTGGCCTTGACTACCCTCTGTGGCAGAGAGTTCCAGAGATTCACCACGCTCTGTGTGAAAAAAGTTCTTCTCATCTCGGTTTTAAAGGATTTCCCCCTTATCCTTAAGCTGTGACCCCTTGTCCTGGACTTCCCTAACATCGGGAACAATCTTCCTGCATCTAGCCTGTCCAACCCCTTAAGAATTTTGTAAGTTTCTACAAGATCCCCTCTCAATCTCCTAAATTCTAGAGAGTATAAACCAAGCCTATCCAGTCTTTCTTCATAAGACAGTCCTGACATCCCAGGAATCAGTCTGGTGAACCGTCTCTGCACTCCCTCTATGGCAATAATGTCCTTCCTCAGATTTGGAGACCAAAACTGTACGCAATACTCCAGGTGTGGTCTCACCAAGACCCTCTACAACTGCAATAGAACCTCCCTGCTCCTTCGGAAGTCGAATAGATGTCGAATCCCACAGTCGGGTGGGACACTCACTGCAGTGTCGAATACCTCAGACACTGTAATTTTACTTGTTCCATTTTTTTTTTATCACAATATGTCACAACTATGTGATTTTTTTTCAAGGACAATCGCAAAAGGGATCTACCAAGGAAGTTAGTAATATAAACCCCCTCCAAATATCCAGAGTCCTGAGGTATGGATGCACCGTAATAAATAAGGGTATTAAAATCAGAGAAAATGCAAGATGACAAACAAAAGAAAATGGGAGGAATCACACGGAGTAATTGGAATACAAGGGGCAATTTAATTGAACCAATTAAAAGGGGCAAAATACTAGCTCAGTTGAAATCATATAACACGGACATTACTTTTCTACAATAAACACATCTTAAACATCAAGATCAGATGAGATTGAGGGCGAATTGGATAGGCCAAACATTTCACTCCTCACATACTTCGAAATCCAGAGGCACCACAATTATTATTCGCAAAGGAATACCATTCAAATCAAAGAACATTATATCAGATAAGGAAGAGAGATATCTTATAGTTACAGGAGAGATCCATGCTACGCCAATCACTTTGGTAAATATACATGCGCCTAATTTTGATAATCCTCAATTTTTCAATGAAATCCTGAATACAATCGCAGAATTTAACTACCAAAATGTTATAATTGGAAGAGACTTCAACTGTGTTTTAGATCCGTACTTAGATAAATTGATGCAAAAACAAAGAGGTAATATGAAATCTAAAACTAGTGAACTCTTAAATACATATATAAAAAATACAAATATAGCAGACGTTTGGAGGATCGTGAATCCGACTGGAAGAGAATATTTGTTTTATTCAATGGTACATAAAACATACTCACATATAGACTATTTCCTAGTGGATACAAAACTAATCCCTTATACTATGAACCCTAAATATCACACCAATACGATTTCAGATCACTCCTCGCTAACTTTCGTTTTAAAATTAGAAGGAATGTCTACGAACAAATCGTTCTGGAGGTTTAACTCGTAAATTCTGAAAGACCCACAAGGGAGTATATATCTAAAAAAACAGATGGACCTATTTTTTGAAACAAACGATACACCAGATATTTCGCCCACTTTAATATGAGAATCCTTCAAAGCATTTATTAGAGGAGTCATTATCACGTATCAAGCTTTTCAAAACAAAAAGAATAAGAATGAACAAAGACAATTAGAAGAACAAATCAGCCAACTAGATATAGATAATGCTAAAGATCCAACTATGGATAAACATAATACAATTTTAATACTGAAATTTAAGCTAAATAAATTATTGTCAGAGAAAGTTATAAGATTATCCCAAATTACAAAAGAAGAACATTTCGAATTTGGGGATAAACCCCATAAATGTTTAGCACGCCAACTGAAAAAAACGGGAAAAAGATCATGCAATTTTAAAGATTAAATCAGATAGAGGGAAATTATTAACACTACCTAATGATATCAATAAAATATTTGCTCAATTTTACAAGAATTTATACACATCGAAAACGCTAATAGACAATAATAAAGTTTCAGAATTTCTGGACAATTGTAACCTTCCAAAACTAGAACTGAAGGAACAAGGGGAACTGGGAGCGCAAATTACATCTAAGGAAATAGAAGACAAAATAAATACACTTAAGAATGGAAAAACACCAGGACCAGACGGATTCAGTAATGAATTTTATAAATGTTTTTACGACATAGTTACACCACGTCTACAGAAAATGTATACATATGCTTTTAAAGAACAAATCTTATCTGAAACTAGCAGAATCAACGATCACATTAATACTTAAAAAAGATAAATATATAAAAGAACCAGGTTCATATAGAGCTATGCTTTGTTAAATAATGATCAAAAAATATTAGTGAAAACACTAGCTAGAAGACGGTCAATATGTTAGTAAATTAATAAATGAGGATTAAACGGGATTTATACCTCAGAGACATTCATTTAATGCCAATTATGGTCGCTTACTTAAGAAACTAAATAATCAAATTCTGGAAAATGCTCCCGATATCTTTAATAGGTCGAATAAATACTATAAAAATGATCTTTTTACCACAAATCCTATATTTATTTCAATCAATACCCATATATCTTCCAAAAAAGTTTTTTCAAAAAACTAGACTCAGACATTTCAAATTTTATATTGGATTATAAATCCCACAGAAGACAAAGAGCACAGCTTAGTAAACCAAAAGAGATGGGTGGTCTAGCGCTCCCTAACTTTATGTACTATAATTGGGCAGTAAATATTAAAAATATGATTCACCTGCTGGACAACTCTGCCCAGCAGGTGGACTGGATTGTAATGGAGAGAGAGGACTGCTCTCCGTGTAATACAGGAGCGACTCTCCTCTCACCAATGAATCTGAATAACCAAAATTACCAAAAAAATCCAATGATACATAGTACAATTAGAACTTGGAAACAAATAAAACAGAATCTAAAATTAAGAAATCTATCTCTTTTAATGCCAATAGTCAATAATCCGTTGTTTAAACCTTCAATTTTACTTCGGAGTCACGTGAGTGACTTCGTGAAGAACCCCGCTACGACGCATGCGTGTCATATCGCATACACGCATTGAACGAGTCAGACGTGGGAGACGACGTCTCCCTAGAGGAAGCAGGTAAGAGACTGCAGAATTTTTTCCCACTTACCTTACAGGTAGGACTGCAAGAAGCTGCGGGAAGCTGGAGGGGAGAACCGCGGAGACAGCGGGCAGCCAGCAGCAGCCGACGGCACGCGAATCCTCTTGGAGAGGAAACAGCTGTGCCCGACGTCGCTCCCCGCACCGGCAAGATTGACTGCTGCCGGGCGGGAAGCGCAGCAACACGTCCCGGGGGTGTCCAGACTCAGGTGAGTCTATGATGGATGCAGTCGCTAGCGGCTCCGGAGCCGATTGAAGCGGCTGCAGGACCCGGAAGAGAGCAGGACTACTCCTGTAGCCGTCAGCCGACATCTGGGACAGCAGCCCAAGGACCTACGCTACGGGGTCCGTGGGGCTGCGGGAGGAAGGACGTTCCTCCCAAACGGCAGGCTGAGAACAGGTAAGAACAAAGTTCCCTTACCTTTGTTTCTTTTACAGCGGTTTGCTGCCGTATTCTGAAGAGCAGCAGGCAGCCAGCTAAGGACGTCAGGGCAGAGCCACAGACGTTGCTGCTGTGTTGCTGAACAGCAGGCAGCCAGCTAAGGACGTCAGGGCAGAGCCACAGACGTTGCTGCTGTGTTGCTGAACAGCAGGCAGCCAGCTACTGATGTCAGTATACAACTGAAGTGCTGCCACACGAAATCGCTGCTGTTTAATGACCAGCAGCAGGCAACAATGAATGTCGGCACCAGCATCTCCCATAAGGGAGCAAGTGCCAAACTTCACCCTAAATGGGTAGAGGTGCCCGTGAGTACCGGGACCATGGGGAGCGACCAGTGCCCGTAGGCATGAGGACCGGCTGCGGGATATACCGCGTGCGACTAGTGCCCGAGAGCACCAAGGTCGGCAGGAGCGGTCCCATATATTAAAGCACCCGCGACGACTAGTGCCCGAGAGCATGTAAGTCGGCTGGAGCGGTGGCTGGAGTAAATTTCTCCACAGTGGCAGGCAGGGATTGGAGGATAGCCACAGTGGGCAAAAATATAAGTCCCACAGCAGTTTCCCATAAGGGCTGCATGAAATATCAGACGCCTCTGAGGAGGGTATGGAAGGTCTGACGGGGTAAAATCTGAGCAGGTAATGGAGCCACCTTCCCCTATTGAAGGGTGGGATAAAACAACCTGCTGAACATGATGAGCCAGTACTGCCAGCAGGAACACACTGAGAATAATCTCGAGAAGGATGGCTGTGAGTATTGAATATATGTCCACCCATCAACTTCAAGCTAATACTTTTTGCTGAAGTGTTGGCAAGGCATTTATACCCCGGGATATTGTGGTGCTCTTAATGTAGCCAGTGTTACAGGTGCACTTGCAGACATGTTGGGAAGGCCGTTAGGAGTCGGGATATTAAAATCCAAAATACTCTGAAAGGTCTCATGGCGGGCATAACAGTTTTGGCCCGCATGTTAGAAAAGGTGGACATAATTAGTGACCACAAGGATGCTATTGCACTATTTTTGCAATGTGCAGTTTTTGAACTAAATATATTAGAAAGAGGGCCATTCAGCCAGCTCTAGACCCTAAGTTCGCTATACTATGTAAGCAAAGGGCTATAGACCCTGTTATTTGGGGGAGACCTGTCCAAACAGGTTAAAGAATTGGATGAGGAGGCTCGACTTTGGGCCTGATTAGAGCATCCAAAGGATATCTGGGGAAGACATTAACCTTATGTGCATCCTAAGAGAGGTAGTGTTTGTAATTATACTACAAAGAATTGGGCACAGGTACCCAGCAGCAGCGTCCTGTTTAGGGTTTTTGGCCCGGGATGACCACTGTGGAAGATGCAAAAGCCTCTACGTCAGCATCTACCCTAACCTAAAGCTTTAGGCCCTCCACAACCGCGAATGAAACCAAGAAAATACTTGGTTACCACCGATAACCATGGAGGTAGGTGAATTTGGGGCTCCAGCATTAATAGGGAGCACGGAAGTTGGAGGGACATTGCAACTTCATGTTGAAGCTTGGTGTAATATATCTATGGACAGATATATCCTTAGCAGTTTTAAGGGATATCTGATAGAGTTTCTACACAAACAAAACCCTCCAGTACAACATAAACCGGACAGATATACATGCTTACTAAAAGGGTAATGGAATAAACAAAACCTGAACAACAGGATTTGTCTCAAACATCTTTATTAGAAATAAGAAAGATGGGGGTTGCTGTATTATTATGGATTATAAACGCTTCACAATGTTGTGCAATATATTCATTTTAAAAATGGATACTTTTAGCAGTACTAAAGAGTTAGTTTTCAGCAGGCTACTTTATGGCAAGTATTAATCTTTAAGATCCTTACTATTCAATATCCAACAGGAGAAAAATTTTAAACCAGCTTTGGGACTGCTGCAACACCAAAATCATAGAGTAATGGCATAGTTGGATGATATCCTTATTGTGGGAATAACTTATGAATTGGCAGGTTAGGTAGTGGTTGCCACTAAACAATTATTTGAACAGCTGGAATTCATTGTCCATCCACTGAAGTCAAAATTGACACCATTAACACATTTAATATGTTAAGGACTTTACTAATAGGTAAAGCCACAGAGTTCAATGGGCTCAATATTATAGAGGCCATTTATTTTGGCCAATGGAGCTAACGATAGAAGCTATAAAAGAATTACAATGTTGGGAACACAATGTTAAGTATTGCTCCAACCCAATAGTTATTCACAACCCGTCTGTGCTATTACAAACAGATGCCAGTGCAATTGGTTACGGTACAACTGATACCATCTCGAGCTATGGGGGAGATGGAATATACAAGAAGCTAACCTACTTAACACTAAGGGTATAAGTACTTAGAAATGTTAAGTCCATTTCATGGGCTAAAAATCTTATTGCTCAGGAATGAAACTGCAGCATGTTAGATGGTAGATAGATAATACCTCGGTGGTGGCATATACAAGTCATATGGCTGGAAATATATCAACATCTTGTGATGAATTGGCAAATTAAATTTGGCAATGGTGTATCCAAAGGAATATTTGGTTATGGGCTACGTATCTACCAGGGATACTTAATTCAGTGGCAGACGCCAGGTCACGAAAATTTAATGAAAATACGGAATGGATGTTAGACAGAACGATATTTGCTGAAATCACAGCAAAGTACGCAATGCCGGATATTGATCTTTTTGCATCCAGGTTAAATCATCAGTTACCAATGTATATATCATGGGAACCAGATCCTGGGGCAGAAGCTACAGATGCATTCTCACTGCACTGGGGGGGGGGGGGAATGGTTCATTTATGCATTTCCTCCTTTCTGCCTCATCTATCGGGTACTACGGAAAATTCAACTAGACTCGGCATCTGGGATTCTCATAGTACCTGATTGGCCTACCAAACCATGGTTCTCGGTGCTTCAGGATTTGGTGCTAACACCATATATTATTTTAAGACATAGTCCTCAGTTGCTGGTGTATCCGGTGACTGGGGACAGCCATCCTTGCCATAATTATCTGAATTTATTGGTTTGTAGACTCTGAAAGAACCACTTCGGCATATGGGTCTATCTGATAGAACTGTGGACATGATCACAGCAGCACAGAGAACTTCGACTCAAAAACAGTATTTATGTCATATTAAGAAATGGACTAAATACTGCCTGGATAACAATCTAGACCACAGAAAGATGGATGTTCCAGCTGTGCTAGAATTTCTCACAAGCCTGCACTATGAAGGACTCAGTTACAGCATGGTCAATAGTGCTAGGAGTGCATTGTCGAGTTATTTATGGGAAGGCACAGAAAGACAGGCTGTGGGCTCACATCCTCTAGTAGTAAAACTGTTACGAGGGCGGAATTGGTCACCGGCTACAGCATTAACGTTGAACAAACTCACTATGAAAATGGTAATGCTAATGGCGCTGGTCACAGCGTAAAGGGTCCAGTCATTGCAGAAATTAAGATTGGATAACTTCACTGAGGCGACAGGAAGTTTGATTTTCGTGATCCAGGACCTTATTAAGCAAAATAGACCAGGATCAGCGGGTTAGGTCATAGAGTTCATAGCCTATCCGCAGGACGAACGCCTCTGTGTAGTGAAACACATTGTGTTATATATTGACAGAACAAGGGCTATCAGAGGCAATGAAAAGGTTTTTTTTGATTAGCCATAAGAAGCCGTACCATAAAGTCTCGACTCAGACCATTTCACGGTGGCTGATATATTGCTTAATTCAGGCAGGAGTGGACACTAATGTATTCAAATCTCACTCCACCAAGGCTACAGCTACATCAGCAGCTAATCGCCTTGAGGTACCGATGGACAAAATCCTCAGAACTGCAGGATGGTCATCAGAGAAAACGTTTCACAGATTTTACAACAAACCAGTTAGAAAAGAAGAAACGTTTTCGGGCAAAATTTTAAGTTCTATATAATTTATACCTGAAGCTTACAAGGTTTATGAATTGATTTAATAAATATTATTTACCATTTTTTGTTTAAAATGTTGGTATGAATGTATTTCTTGAATACCAGTAACAATTTCTCCCAAACTACCAAGGCAGTTGTGAAGCTTGGACTCGTTCCACGGCATGAGGTCACAGAGCTTTGAAATCTTCACGAAGTCACTCACGTGACTCCGAAGTAAAATAGTAAGATTAAACGAGAACTTACCAGTTTGAAGTTTGATCTTTATTTTATGAGGAGGAACGTTGAGGGAATACGTGCCCTCCGCTCCCACCCTCATATGGTCATATCTTAAACTGGTATCTCTTTAATAATCTTACTATCTTAGGTCATTATAGTGTATCTGTGACCTCACACCGCTGCTTTGAAGAATGACACGCATGCGTCGTAGCGGGGTTCTTCACGTATTCCCTCAACGTTCCTCCTCATAAAATAAAGATCAAACTTCAAACTGGTAAGTTCTCGTTTAATCTTACTATTATAGATAAATCATTTACACAATGGGAAAGAATGGGAATCAAAACGCTCGGAGACTTGTATGAATTAGGAAAATTATTAACATTTCAACAATTACAACTGAAATATAATTTTAAAAAATAATCAATATTTTAAATATCTTCAAATCTGTGACTATCTGAAAAAATACACAATAGACTATCATAACATGCCCCCAGACTTATTGGATGAAGCCATGAAGACAAAGGCTGAATCAGCAAATCTAATATCATACTTATACAACATTATTTTAAATATAGAAATATCTACAACCGATGGTATTAGAAGAGACTGGGAACAAGAACTAGCTATAAAAATTTCAAAAGAGAGCTGGGATAAACACTTACTATATGTGCATAAATGCTCGATCAATGTACGACATACCCTAATTCGATATAAAACATTACATAGACTATATTATTCAAAAACTAAAATAAATAAACTTTTCCCCAATGTCTCACCCACTTGTGATAAATGTCAGTCACAAGAAGCTACCATAGCGCACTCTTTTGTTTTTTGTATAAAAATCCAAAAATTCTGGAACGAAATATGTGAACTCTTCACAAAATTAATTACAATAAAACTTGTACCAAAAGCAGAATGGATCACTTTTGGAATATCGGAAGGTAACCCTGAACTAAACGTGTTTCAAAAGAACTTACTTAATTACGGGCTAATAATGGGAAAAAAGCTTATACTCAAATTCTGGAAAAACGCTCCAATACCAACAATAAAAATGTGAATTTCAAACATGTTCAAAACATTACACCTGGAAGAGATGAGACTCCTCCTAGCAGGCAAAGCAGACCACTTCTAAAAGACGTAGTCTGCATTTAAGGAACTATTACAAGCATAAGGTGCAATAGTGATTTAAAAAAGAAATGGTACCTGGATCTGGTAACGGGGGGGTAAAAAAACAAAACACGGTTGGTATATCCTTTTATGCGGAGTTTTGTGCTATAATAGAGCGATAGTTTCTCCTTTTTTTTCTTTTCTTTCTAGGGTCTATTTCCTTTCTTTACTTCCTTCTCTAACTTCTTCCCTAAGGGGCTTTCTTTTCCACACACTTTCCTGCACCTTCACGACTCTTGCTCACTTTCCTTACTTCTTTTATTTCTACCTTTTTTAAAGCTCGAAAAACGAAGTGCTACAACAAATGTAATAAGATATATGTGATGTGTATTACTGTAATTTATTGACTTCTAATTAAAAAAAAAATATATATATATATATTTATATATTATAAATTAAACTTATATTTACAGGATTTCAACATGATAATACCTGTACTATATCCAACACTGCGTTCATAATACAGTGCATAATATCAAGCCTGCATTGTATCAGAACATAGAACTGATAACAGTACAGCATGGGGATGGGCTTTTAGTCCCATAATGTTTGTGCTGAATATGATGCCAAGTTAAACAGTTCCCATCTGCTTGCAAGTGATCCATATCATAGAAACATAGAAAATAGGTGCAGGAGTAGGCTATTCGGTCCTTCTATCCAGTCTTTCTTCATATGAGATTACGAAGATAGAAGTTTTTAATTTGATGAAAGATTTGGACAGAGTGGATAGAGAGAACCTGTTCCCATTAGTCGACTGATTTAGACTTTGGAATTTAGAGATGCAGTGTGGAAACAGGCCCTTCGGCAGACCGAGTCCGCACTGACCAGTGATCACCCCGTACACTAGCATTACCCTATACACTATATCCTATACAATTTACAGTTTTACCAAATCCAATTAGCCTACAAACCTGTACGTCTTAGGAGTGTGAGAGGAAACCAAAGCACTGGGAGAAAACCCATGTGGTCATAGGGAGAATGCACAAACACTGTGCAGGCAGAGTCGTCGTCAGGATCGAACCTGTGTTTCTAGCCCTATAAGGCAGCAGCTCTACTGCTGCACCACTGTGCTACCCCAAGATCAGGAACTATGAAACCTATAATAACAATGATTTGTGAAGCAAGCCACTTCCATTTGTACACTGCAAATGGTCAGAGTCTGGAGTGTACTGTGGAGGGACAGTGGTGGTAGATTCAATTAGGAAGTTCAAAAGGAAGCTGATAATCGTCTGGAAAATAAAATATGCAGGGTTGTGTAATACCCCTGTCCCACTTAGGAAACCTGAACGGAAACCTCTGGAGACTTTGCTCCCCACCCAAGGTTTCCGTGCGGTTCCCGGAGTTTGCAGGTGGTTGCCGGAGGTTGCAGGTAGTGGAAGCAGGTACGGGAGACTGACAAAAACCTCCAGGAACCTTCGGAAACCGCACAGAAACCTTGGGTGGGGCGCAAAGTCTCCAGAGGTTTCCGTTCAGGTTTCCTAAGTGGGACAGGGGCATAAAGGTGTGAGAAGTCGGACCAGTGGACTCAATCTTACATCGGGCTGACATGGATTTGATGTGATTAATGCCCTCCTTTGTTGTTTTAACATTTATGTGATTAATTATAATATATTTACTAATTCCCTAAATTCCAATAGTTATTTTTGCACTAATTCATAGGGCAATATGCTCCCAGTGTTTGGAATCAAATGTGACTTACGTCCCAGCAAAGGTGGAGGCAATCTAAATGTAAGCCATCACAGAAGCAAAAAATAAATTTACTCACTGGAAAAATATGCACCATTAGTCAAATAATAAATAAGGGAACATACTTATAAACAGTATGTCTTCACACATAATTGGAAATCAGATCAACAGCTAATTATAAAATATTTCAGTAACCGACACTGTAGTTATACTTGAATAATCAAAACTAAATTATCTCTGCAAGAGAACTATGTTAAATTATGTTTACTGAAGCCTTTATTGGCGAAAGGAAAATGGCCTTCCTCCTGGGAAAGGCAATATTGTACCAACATTTATTATATTATTGGATGAATTCAGAGTGGAAAGAAAATAATTTGGAAGACCAAGCAGCACAACAGGTTTTTCTCTCAATATTAGACTCAATACATGAAACATTAGTTGAAAATTAGTCACTGATATCCTTTCACCAATGTTTAAAAGTTTTTGGTCAGGGTGCTGTCCATTATTGAGACATCCGTTCTTCTGGAATCATCAGAGTGATGGATTACCTGCAAGAAAATGTCAAAAACAAAATGTTATTTCATTTCTCTCTTAAAGTAATGCACCAGTCCAGGTTATAAAATGTTCTAAAATGACATGAACAGAAGGACATTTAATATATATATATATAGACCCACGGTGTTATGTTATGGACTGATAGAGCTCTACGTGACTTTATAAAATGCCATACAAGCTTGGATCAGATAAACAATATTGTAACCCATAGGTACATATAATAAACTACCTAGCTCCTCAGCATATTCATTGAGTACAACAAGTATTCTTGCTTGCTTTCTTCAGCATTATCTGTTATTATTCAGAGATCTGCTGTTAGGCAAGTTGCTGACCATAGGTCTAAGAATGACAAAGCTTAGATCCTACTAGACTTAAAGCCCTGTCCCATGGTACGAGTTCATTCCAAGAGTTCTCCCGAGTTTGCCCTAATTCGAACTCGGAGATTTATGGTAATGGCCACTCGTCGGTATTCGGGGCTCTCGTGGACATTTTTCAACATGTTGAAAAATCTTCACGAGTCTTCCCGTGTTTACCTGCCGTTAGCGAGTCTTCCCGAGTACCTGCCGTTAGCACTAAGAGACGCTAAGAGACGTCCCTGCTACGTTCATTCTCCGTGCTTCCCACGAGTTCGATTTTTTTTTAACTCGGGAGAGCTCTTGGAATTAACTCGTAACGTGGGACAGGGCTATAAGCGGGACCCGTTGGGTCCCAGCAACCACAGGGGGGTATGCAGGGGAGGGGTGTGAGGTGGGAGAGGAAGTGTATATGTGGGCTGGAGGGGTGTGGGGCGGAGGGAGGATGTGGGAGGGGCAGGGGTGGTTAGGGGAGGGGTGTGTGTGGTCGGGGGGTGTGGAGGGGAGGGGTGCGTGTGGCTGAGGGTATGTGTGGGGCAAGGGGGGGATGTGGGGGAGGGAGGTTGTGGTTGGGGGATTGTGGGCAGGGGGTGTTGTGGATGAGGTAGCAATGTTACAAAATTTTGAGATTTAAAAAATCAAGTCTGCAATTTATCCCATCAGATAAAGCATAACAATAAGTTTAATTTGACACCAAATTCACTTTCATATCTCAGGTATTAAAAAAGTTATGGCCATTTTCATACTCGGAAATTAGCATCTTGTTCCCTATTGATTTTCAATGGACATTACAAAAAAGCTGTGATCTTGGATAGTCAAAAGCCCATTTCTTAAGGAAAGATTAACATTTTTAAATAGTCAATAGTCAATAGTCAATAGTCTATTTATTTGTCATTTGGACCCCTGGAGGTCCAAATGAAATGCCGTTTCTGCAGCCATACATTACACACAAATAGACCCCAGACACAACATAATTACATTTTACATAAACATCCATCACATAGCTGTGATGGAAGGCCAAAAAAACTTATCTCTCCACTGCACTCTCTCCCCCCCCGATGTCAGAGTCAAAGTCAAAGCCCCCAGCTGGCGATGGCGATTGTCCCGCGTCCATTAAAGCCACGCCGGGTCAGTGGTGTTAGGCTCCGCTCCAGGAGCTCTTCGACCCCTCAACTCGGGCGGGAGAAGTCGCCGTTGCAGGAGCCCCGAAAAGCGGTCTCCCTCCAGTGCCGCCATCCACAGACCTGTCGTTGGAGCCTCCGCATCAGCAGCAGCAGCAGCAGCGCTCCTCCACCGCTCCACCCGCTCCGGTCTCGGCCAGCTCCGCGACGGTGAGGTGAGTCGGCACCAGAGTCCCCGGCTTCTTCCTGTTGGAGGCCGCTCCTCGTTGCGGCCCCAACGACATCTGAGACCCGACGAGAAAAGGTCGGGTCTCCAGTGCAGGGAGAGATTCAAAAGTTCCCCCCTCCCCCCCCCCCCCCACACACACCCCAACATAAAATAACAAAAACTACATAAAAACACAGACAAAAAATAATAAAAACGCAGACAGGCTGCAGTGGCCGCTGCTGACCAGAGTCGCGCCGCCTACCGCCTAAGTGTCCAAAGATTATTCACAATCGCGGACATGGCTGAGGGCAGATTCCCAATGACGATTCAGGTAGGTTTTGTAACATACCTAGATGAGGGGTTTGTGGATGGGAGAGGGGTGTGTGGTGGGGAGGGAATGTTGTGTGTTGGGGGATGCGTGGTTGTGTTGAGGGAGGCGGGGTTGTGGCGGGAGGGGGTTGTGTGGGGAGGGGGTTGTGCGGGGGAGGAGGGGTTGTCGGGGAAGGAGGGAAGTTGTGGGGAGAGGGGGATTGTGGACGAGAGGGGTATGTGGGGAGAGGGGTATGTGGGGAGAGGGGTATGTGGGGAGAGGGGTGTGTGGGGGAGAGGGGTGGTGTGGGGGAGAGGGGTGTGTGTGGGGGAGAGGGGTGTGTGGGCAGGGGAATGTGGTGTTGTGGGGGGGCACATTGTGGGGACAAGTGGGCGGACGTTTGTGGGGTATTGTGGGGGGGAGGGGGGTGTGTAGGCAGGGAAGGGTTGTGGGGGGAGGGGGTTGTGGGGGGAGGGCTGTGTGGGGAGGGAGCGGTGTGTGGGAGGGGGCGGTGTGTGGGAGGGAGCGGTGTGTGGGAGGGAGCGGTGTGTGGGAGGGAGCGGTGTGTGGGAGGGAGCGGTGTGTGGGAGGGAGCGGTGTGTGGGAGGGAGCGGTGTGTGGGAGGGAGTGGTGTGTGGGGGAGGGAGGGGAGTGCAGGCAGAGGGGTTGTGGTGGCATGGGGTGTGTGTGGAAATTTGTGGGCAGGGGGGTTTTTGGGGAGAGAGAGGATGTGTGGGAGAGGGGTGTGTGGGAGAGGGGTGTGTGGGGGCAGGGCGAGGGTTGTGTGGAAGGGAGGACTTGGTTGTGGGGGGGGAGGGGTGTGTGGGGGCGAGGGGTGGGGGTCAGGGGGGTAGGGGTGAGAGAGCTTGGAGAAAAGACGGAGCAATGGGGGAGAGTGCAGTATTACGGGGGAGGGGGGAAGGAGCCAGCGAGGGAGACCAAAGGGTAAGGGGTTAGGGGTGTGAGTGCTGCTCACTTCCCTGGTCATTTTGCTGGCCGCTTCACTGGTCGTTCTCCTCCGCTGGGAGTCTCCGCTTTCCATTTGGCGACATCGGAACCATCTCCAACTCCGCGCTGGCTGGGCTGGGTCAGGCAGGACCATCCAGAGCCTCCCGCAGCTGCAGTAAAGATGCCGGAGGGAGGGGGGGGGAGAGCGCTCGGGGTGTGTGTGGGCAGTGGGAGGGTGTGAGGGGGGTGTGGTAGGGAGGAGGGGGGTGTGGGCAAGGGGGGAGAAAGCTTGGAGAAAAGACGGGGGAAGAGCCATGGGGGAGTGTGCGGAATTACAGGGGAGGGGGCAGGAGCGACCGACGGGGACCAGAAGGGAAAGGGTTGGGAGTGCGATTGGGACTCACAGCGTGCGCTTGTCACTTCACCGGATGCTTCATTGGTCGTTCTCCTCCGCACGAGTTGTGTACTCAATCAGCACGGCTTGTGGACTCAGCTCCGCCTCTGGAGATTTATTCTCTTCACCCTGCCTGGTGATTAACAGCGGGTGCAGGAAGGGGATTACCTTCATGGACACTGACAGGCTAGAAGACCAATCTGCTGATCTCACAACTTTTTAAACCTTCATAACTTTTGTAATCTTCCACCGATCGGAACCAAACTTGGTGCTCTTGGTGCAGAGGAGAACGTTGAGTAAGGTGGTGAAACATCCTAGCAATATAAGGTACCGTTTTTGCGCAAATTAAAAAAGAAACGCAAAGCGGAAGATGAGTTGAGACTTTTAGTAATAGTATAGATGTGGTTCAAGTATATTTTTAACAATTTGTTCTAATTTGTACATAATGTGGAAATACAATGAATGGTACGTGTGTTTTCTATTTTTCTTGAATCTATTTTTCCAATGCAGTGGTTATCTGCTTTATTATTTTGTTGCAAAATGTAATTGAAACATTGAAAGGAAAAAGTGTTCTGCATTATATAACAAATATTTTGCTTGTAGTTTGAGTGCTGGCCAACTAGCAGGGAAAACCTGGACACTTTGTTAATTTTGAGCAGCAGCCGCAAGTACATTAGGTCAGTGATCTGCAGGCTGCAAAACATGAACCTCGCCTGCGTCTGGCCTGACCACCATAACAAAGGTGAGCAAAATGCTATAGCTGTGAGTAGAGTTACAATTGCAGGTGGGAGGTCCTACAACAACCAATAAAAACATGAATTTCATGAGGTTTCAAAACCTATATTTAAAAAATTATCCACTCACATCACATTGACATCACTGGTAATTGCTCTGCTCTGCAGAGAGTAGTGCGTTCGGTCGAACGCACTATAGGAACTTCACTTGCCCCCCTGCAGGAACTATACAACAGGAGGTGCAACTCCAGAGCCCATAAAATCATGGGAGACCCCTTCCACTCCAGCAACGGACTGTTCCAGCTGCTACGGTCAGGCAAAAGCCTCCGTTGCCATGCTGTGAGAACGGAGAGGTTGAGAAGGAGTTTCTTCCCTGAGGCCATTCGGACTGTAAACTCCTATCTCACCAGGGACTAACTTTACTGAACGTTTTTCCTTCCTCCAACAATATTTAAAATGTAAAAGAATATGTGATTATGTTTATAGTTTGTTTGGTTGTTTGTATGTATGTCTTTTTGCACAAACGTCCACGAGCATTGCCGCTTTTCATTTCACTGCACATCTCGTATGTGTATGTGACGAATAAACTTGACTTCACGACTTGACGTAGCATTTATATCCATTCCTAATTACCTCCAAGCCTGTAGACAGTTAAGAATCAACCAAATTAGAGTAGTTGGACCCAAACACAGGCCACACTGATGACAATTTCCTTCCCTAAGGGATATCAGTGAACCAAATGTTTCTTGAAATGATCCAGGAGTTTCATGTTTACATTACTTAGACTAGCCATTTAAACAAAAAAATCCAGTTTCATTTAATGACTTCAAGTTCCCCAGCTGCCAACCTTGGATTTGAACTCATGTCACCCCTGGACCAAACTACTGGCTGCCAGTCTAATAATTTAAGCTCTATGCCACTTTTCTCTCCTGCAACAAAAAATTCCAATCGTACCTTTGATGGACCTCTGCTCTTTCTCTTGCAGAAATGATTATAGTCGGCATGACTTCTGATCTCACCATTTCCACAAAAATCCACGGAGGTCCCAAGGACCCTCGGTTTGGAAATTGAAATTAGTTTCACACTTAAAACAGGTAACCTGGAACATTTGCAGTCAACTTGATTCAAAATGGACCAGTCGCATGGCTTACTACTGAGACTTTTAACACTAATCATTGAACTAACAGGAGCTTTATCTTCTGACTTTTAACTATTGAGTTTTTAAAGAGATTTGTAATAAATTACAATCCATTTCTAGATCCATTGTGGTTTAACTTACCATTAACACAAATTCAAGCCATTTCATCGGCAATTAACAGCAATTACTATCATGCTGTTAAACAAGCCAATAATTGGCTGGTGAAATAGACCTAGTTTGAATGATAACTTGCAGTTCAAGCAAGGCAACTGCCTAGATTTTAATTTTATATGCTATATAAATTTTATTTTATTGATTTTCTTTCTCCGGAAGGAATTGACTCCAAACTGAGTCAGGAATCTACATCTGTTTTATGGATCTCTCCCTCTCTCCCTCCCTCTCTCCATGGCTCAACGTGTGACTGGATAGGCAGAATGTACCAATGGGTTGTTATGACATTTAGAACATTTGAAAGTTAACTATTAATTCATAAGGATTGTACCATAAAGGATTTTTAATAAATTATCTAATGTTCTCGGAATGTTGTACAGTACAATAGTCATTATTGTACAACAATGTGACAATGCAATACAAAAGATTTAACACTTTATGTGGAAGTTTCTACTGGCTGTGAATCAAGGCCAAAATTATGCAGAATTCATAGGCCTCCAAGATTTCCTCTCAACTGCACAGTAAATCTGTCTTGAAGTTCTAAAGAGTTGAGTACAAATGTACACAGTGTAGTGATGTAGTGGGACTTTATGGCAGACTTTGGGCATATTTTCCTCTTTGTATAGTTTCCAAGAGCATAGCTGCTGATGGCATCACCAAAGAGGGAATGATGGGAAGTAGGAGATCTGTTCTCCCTGTCCATCTTTGGGGAGGGTGATGGCAGCAGCAGTTACCAGAAATGTTCTTCCTGCCATTATTTCCACATGAAGAGACACTTGCAGCATTCCTAGAAGGCGCGTAAAATCTATGGGCTGAACATTTTGTCTCACAGTCTGATTCACTGAATATTTCCTTTGACACACATCCTGAATTTGGGTGGTACATTGGTGGAAAAGTCAGCGAACCCTGTTCATAACATCTACTTTCTGGGGCCGGAACACGACATTGTAGAAATATAGTAAAATAATTAATTACATTACCAACGCAACCTGTTCCTCCAACGCAATATTCCACCACTCACCCATAGCTCTGAACTGCGCAGGCATGGCTCATTTCCCCTCATCACCCTGCACTCCCTCCCCTTCCTCTTCACACTCCCTCTCTTTTCCCTCTCCTCCTTCCCTCCCCCACTCCTTCCCTCATCTCTACCTCCCTCGCCTTTCCCCTATCCTCAGTCACTCCCTCCCTAACTCCATAACCCCTCTCTCCTCCCTACCACCCTCCTTTCCATTTGTTTAAATAGCATTAAACAACAATCCCCCCTCGTCCCCTCCTCATCCCCTCTCCTTACAACAGTAACAAATCTCTCACGTTGTAATGAATATTTTTGAAAAGAGTAATCTTTTATGTAAATGAGATTACTCTCAGTCACTCCCTCCCTCCACAAACCATCTCCCCTCCCTATCCCCTTGACGTAATTGTGAGGTGGAAGCTGCTGTTTGCTTTAATGCAAATGAGATCCCATTGTGATGTCATTGTGGGGTGAATCACTGCTGATGGGCAGTTTATGTAAATTATATCCTATTATGATGTCATAGTTGCTAACTGTCAGTTCAAGTTCAAGTAGTTTTTCTCAAACTGGATTTTATAAAGTTTAAAATGTGAATAACTTGTAAAATGTACCATCAGAACTAAACTTGATACAAAACACCACAGGGCAATGGTGAGTAAGGTGATCAAAAAATTGTAATGCTTTCATGTACAGTTTGGACGTAATTCAGGACATGACAGACAGACAGACCGACAGACAGACAAATAGACATGGAAACAAACAAGATCAGTGTTTAGCAATATATGACCCGTTGGGACCACTTCCCCCAACGCAATATTCCACCACTCACCCGTTCCCCCAATGCAACCCATTTCCACCACTTACCCATTCCCCCAATGAAACCCGTTCCCCCAATGTAATATTCCACCACTCACCCATAACCCCAACTGCGCAGGTGCAGCTCATTTCCCCTCGTCCCAAAACTCCCTCCCCCGCCTCTTCATCCTCACTCATCTCTTCCCTCCCCTGCTCCCCTCCTCCACTCCCTTCCTCATCTCTCCCTCACTCTCCTTTCCCCTACCCTCAGTCACTCTCTACCCTCAGTTACTCACTCCATCTCTCCCTCCATAACCCCTCTCCCCTCCCTACCCCCTTGAAGTCATTATGAGGTGGAAGCTGTTTTTTTTTTAATGTAAATGAGATCTCATTATGATGTAATTGTGGAGTGGAACACTACTCACAGGCAGTTTATGTAAATGAGATCCCATTCTGACATCATAGCTGCTAACTGCTACTGCAAGTTCAAGTGATTTGTTTCTCAAACTGGATTTTATAATGTTGAAAATGTGAATAACTTGTAAAATATAACATCATTCAAATATAATGATCAGTCTGAAGAAAGGTCTCGACCCGAAACGTCGCCTACTCCTTTTCTCCATAGATGTTGCCTCACCCGCTGAGTTTCTCCAACATTTTTTGTCCACATCAATCTGAACGAAACTTGATACAAACACACCACGGGACAAATGTGATTAAGGTGGTCCAAAATGTGATTAAGGTGCACTGTCATTTACCGTTTTGGCATAGTTCTGGGAGCATATGGGCATGCAGGCATACACGTAGGCAGAATCACAAAGATGAGAGTTTTAGTAATATATAGGTAGATGGATTTTGTTCTAATTGACACATATTGTAAATGGTTAACTTTGACTTTTTATGCAGTATATAAATTAGAATTTAATTTCAAATCTCTTTTGAATTTTACTTTCAGCCATTTGATACTATTAATTCAAAACTGGCCTAAAAGAGCAATGCATGGGGTTTTTGGATTAGGTGATAATAATCTTTGTATCTCAAAGTGAATAAACTAAAGATGGACAATGCCCTCTGGAAACAGTCTTTTCTTTTGATCGGGCATGTGTATGGGAAGTACACCTCGTTGCGACAAGCAGCTATTTGGTTCCTCACTCAAGCTCCCATCACATGTTGACAGGTGTCAGTGCAAGAATATGTCGTGACGAATTGTTGTATCCGAGTGCATTGATCATACCATAAAACTGGAACATAGAGTGTTGTGGGTTCAACATTTTTTCAAACAGATCAAGGCTATTTGACTCAGCCAGTTAAAATGAGTATTTCAGTGCTTGTTAGTAATGTAATTGGAATCAAACCTTCAAAGCAGCCAATAATTGGGTGATAAAATAAACAAGAGCATGATTCATGAAAATAGATTGCCGCTAAAACAAAGTACTGTAAGCAGCTAGATTTGCATTTCAAATATTCTTTCTTTCTATTGCTGATTTTCAACTTTCCCTTTTCTCCAAAAGGTGATAGCTTTCTGCTGGTATGATTACACGTTCACCAGACAGTAAAACATCAAATAAATGGACATTTCGTGGAACTTTAACCACCTGTTTTAACGCAAAACATATCATAACCAATCAAAATTCTACCCTCACATAGTTTCTGCATTATGAGTTTTGAGTTAATTTATTGTCATGTGTACCGAGGTAGTGTGAAAAGCTTTTGAAGCAAGCTAATTAGTCAGCGGAATGACAATACATGATTACAATATAGCCATCCATAGTGTACCGATACATGATGAAAGGAATAACGTAAATAAAGTTTAGTGCAAGATAAAGTCCAGTGTAGTCCAATCAAAGATAGTCTGATGGTCTCCAATGAGGTAGGTAGTAGATCAAGACTGCTCTCTAATTGTTGTTAGGATGGTTCACTTGACTGATAACAGATGGGAAGAAACTATCCTTAAATCTGGAGGTGTGCGTTTTCACACTTCTGTACCTTTTGCCCGATGGGAGATAGGGGAAGAGGAAGAGGGAGTGGCCAGCATGCGACTCATCCTTGATTATGCTGGTCTGTCTTGTCTTGCCGAGGCAGATTTAAAGTAAGGGAAGTTGGTTTGTGTGATGTACAGTACATCTTGTGCTTTGTTTGCTAAACAGCATTTGGTATCGGGCCAGTTCTAATCCCCATCCCAGGTGCCCGGCCACTGGAAAACACAGACCTACATAACAACCTTACCTAGTCTAAAGGCCAACCAAATCAATGCAGACCCAGAATTATTATTGGGATCTTCCTGTCTCTATAGCTCAGATTCTCATTAGATAAACTAAAAGGGCCATTGGGTGGATATGACACTTAGAACAGTCAACAGTTAAGCATTTGCCTAGGGGGGGGGCTGCATCTACTCACAAAAAGTTACTTTAGAGGGCATTCATATTATTTTTAATTTTAAAATGTACTTCATTCGAGAAATAAATATATCCAATACATGATCCTTACAAGACTCCATCCAACATTCTCGGAGGCTGTACATATATTCAATACTGTTTACACAAATTAACCCCCACCCTTGCCACTCATGTGGCCCACTGGCTTGGAATCCCTTCACTTATTTTAATGCCGTATTAAATAGCTTGAACAGTTTACTGTGACAATAATCCTACAGAAGATTTACCATGAAAGTTGAGCATTTCCTCTTTGCTGTAAGTCAATGTCAAAATTATTGACACTCCAAAATAGACTTCCAAGATTTCTCGACAGCCATCATCAAATAAGAAGCTCACTAAAATGATTATCTAATTATTTTTAAACAGAATTATTGGCAGTATTTTTTGAGTTTCAGGGAAAGGAAAGCCCCCCTTGTGATTTGGTAGATGATCTGTGCATGAATGTGGCACAATGCATTAGAAAATTGATCACATCATAACACCAGAATGCAGTGTCATAGGTTTACCACTTTGTCAGACAGATTAAGGCTACTTCATCCAGCTTACTGAGTTTTAATAACTTCTGTTTAATAAAAAATCTGAAATACAACGTAACTGATTCCTCTTTTTTTTTTTAAAGCAGTTAAAAAAGACCAATGCCACTGTGTCTGATGCACCCTATCCAGCAATCAATCTGTTGATCATGATATTAATTTGACCGGTTTGCTTTGTTCTGATCATTATCCAGTGATGCCTGCATGCATCTGTGGGCAGCAGGTGAGGACGGACGTGGTGTTAACACACTGTCAGAGTTCAGACAAGAATGATGGCCATTATTTGAGTGATGTACCAGACAGCGATCTGGAGCCATATCACAAGCAAGGAGACAGTCTCTCCTGGAGACGAAGGGAGAGAAGTAAATATAAGAATTTCTTGATATAAACATGCAATGAAAAGTACTTAGCAGCTTATTGGTGACATTATACATTGTGAGCCTTGGAATATTCTGACAAGTGAATTACATTGGAGTAGATTATCCATCTTCTAAGATGCTTGATCAGGAACATAATGTCGTATCCACCTGCTGGTAGTTCAGTTAATTGAGGAGGAATACACAAAAATAGCTGTGGTACTCCAAAGGTTGCTGCTTTTATTTTGAAGACAAACAGTAGTTGGTAGGAGAAGCAAGAACTAGAGCTTCTGTAAATCTTTTACAGATAAGCGGAAGCACAGCGCCACACTGGAAAAACACCGCTCATTAATGTAGCTGTGGAGGTGCCAATAAATGGTGCATGAAAAGATAATTGCCCTGTGGGATGTCTGTATAAAGGTTACAAATAGGTGAAATATGTCAACTAATGAAAAAAAGTGTATAAAAAGGAAACTAGAAAAAAAATCAGGAAAATATAGGCCAGAGATCCTCATGTCAATGTTAGAAAATCAATTGGAGCAGATTCTTTGGGATGGGAATTACTCCCTTTGAAAGAGAAGGGACAGTCAACATGGCTTTATAGGTGTTCAAGAAGGAACTGCAGATGCTGGAAGATCGAAGGTACACAAAAATGCTGGAGAAACTCAGCGGGTGCAGCAGCATCTATGGAGCGAAGGAAATGGGTGACTTTTCGGGCCGAAACCCTTCTTCAGACTGATGGGGGGTGGGGGGGAGAAGGAAGGAAAAAGGGAGGAGGAGGAGCCCGAGGGCGGGGGGATGGGAGGAGACATCTCAAGGGTTAAGGAAGGGGAGGAGACAGCAAGGGCTAGCAAAATTGGGAGAATTCAATGTTCATTTTCGGTGTTGCTCACTGGCAATGGAGGAGACCCAGGACAGAGAGATCGGATTGGGAATGGGAGGGGGAGTTGAAGTGCTGAGCCACCGGGAGTTCAGGTAAGTTATAGTGGACTGAGCGGAGGTGTTCGGCGAAACGATCGCCCAACCTCCACTTAGTCTCACCGATGTATATCAGCTGACATCTAGAGCAGCGGATGCAGTAGATGAGGTTGGAGGAGATACAGGTGGACCTTTGTCACACCTGGAACGACTGCTTGGGTCCTTGAATGGAGTCGAGGGGGGAGGTGAAGGGACAGGTGTTGCATTTCTTGCGATTGCAACGGAAAGTGCCCGGGGAGGGGGTGGTACGGGAGGGAAGGGAAGAATTGACAAGGGAGTTGCGGAGGGAGCGGTCTTTGCGGAAGGCAGACATAGGGGGAGATGGGAAGATGTGGCGAGTGGTGGGGTCACGTTGGAGGTGGCGGGAATGGCGGAGGATGATTTGTTGTATGTGACGGCTGGTGGGGTGAAAGGTGAGGACTAGGGGGACTCTGCCCTTGTTGCGAGTGCGGGGATGGGGAGAGAGAGCAGTGTTGCGGGGTATGGACGAGACCCTGGTGCGAGCCTCAGCTATGGTGGAGGAGGGGAATCCCCGTTCCCTGAAGAGCGAGGACATTTCCGGTGACAGGTTATAGGTGACATTATAGGTGACAGGTTGTGTCTTACTGTCGTTGTGTCTTACTGACTTTAAGTCTTTTGAGGAGGTCATTAAAACTGATCGATGAGGATACGGTGGTGGATGTTTAGACTTTAGAGATACCGCGTTGAACAGGCCCCCCGGCCCACCTGGTCCATGCCGATTAGCGATCACCCATACACGAGCACTATCCTACATACAAGGGACAATTTACAGAAACCAATTATCCTCCAAACCTGCATGTCGTTGGAGTGCGGGGGAGGAAACCGGGGGGCACCCAGAGAAAACCCATGAGGCCTCAGGGAGATGATTCAAACTCCATTCAGACAGCACCCGTAGTCAGGATCGAACCCGGGTCTTTGGCATTGTAAGGTCTGCGCCAGCATGCCTCCCGACTCTGCCATGTTGTTGACACAGATTTTAGCAGGGCATTTGGTAATGTCCCCCACAGTAGGTTGACCCAGAAGATTAAGATGAATGGGATTCACAGTGACTTGGTTGCACAGATTCAGTACTGGCTTAATGATGGAAGACTGATGGTTGTGATGGAAGTACAATATTTAGGCTGGATGTATATTCCCAGTGGAGTTCTGTAGGGATCTGTGCTGGGTCCACTGCTATTTGTGAATTTTTTATATAAACTAGATTGCAAGATTCCACCACTCACTCGTTCCCCCAACGCAATATTGCACAATTCATTTATAGCCCCAACTGCGCAGACGCGGATCATTTATCCTCATCCCCCTCACTCCCTCCTCCTCCTCTTCTTCACCCTCCCTCTTCAATCCCTCAAGAGGAAGGGGCGGTGGAGAGGGAGGGGGGTAGAGAGGGGAGGGGGTAGAGAGGGAGGGGGGGTAGAGAGAGGGAGGGGGAGGGTGGCAGAGAGGGAGGGGGGCAGAGAGTGGGAGGGTGTAGAGAGGGAGGGGGGGGGGGGGCAGAGTGGGAGGGGGGTTTAGAGAGGGAGCGGGAGGGTGGTAGAGAGAGGTAGAGAGGGAGGGGGGTGGAGAGGGAGGGGGGGTAGAGAGGGAGGGGGTAGAGAGAGAGGGAGGGGAGGCAGAGTGGGAGGGATGTAGAGAGGGAGGGGAAGGGGGTGTAGAGAGGGAGAGGGATGGGGGTAGGGAGGGAGGGGAAGAGATAAAGAGGGGGAGGGGAGGGGAGTAGAAAGTGAGGGTAGAGGGAGGGGTGAGGGGTAGAGGGAGAGGGGCAGAGAGGGAAGGGAATAGAGAAAGGGAGGGGGGTAGAGGGAGAGGGATGGTTGTAGAGTGCAGGGGAAGGAGGATAGAGAGATAGAGGGCGAGGGAGGGAGAGGGATGGGGTAGAGTGGGAGGGGGCAGAGAGGAGAAGGGGTAGAGAGTGTGGGAGTGGGGGGTAGATAGGGAAGGAGCATCTCCCTCCTCCACCCCTCCCCGTCTCCCCCCTCCATCCCCACATCTCCCTCTACTATCCCATTCCCCACCCCATCTCCCACCTCCTCATTTCCCTCATCCTCCTCTCCTCTATCCAATTCCCTGCCCCAGGACCAAGCCAGGTCGTAGAGCAGCACCTGGGTCTGGAAGTCTGCCTGGTTCTCATACTGGGCCTGGCTCTGTATGTAGACTGCATCTGTCAGCTCGGCCGCTGCCTGGGCTCCAGTGCAGGCCCCGATTTTATCTCCGGGCTCGTCCCTGACCCCGGACTCAAGCTCGTCCTTGGTTCCAACATCGGCTTCTTTCTCGGCCCCGGACATGGCCCCATCCCAAACCCCGGGCTCGGACCTCACCCCTGCTCCAGAACCATCCTCCCCACTGGGCGTTGGGTGTCGGGTGCCCGCACTCTTCATTCACCGCCAGTGCTGGAGTGCCCCTCCCTCCCGGAGTGTCCCGTCCTGCCTTGCGAATGCATTGTGACGTCACTCGGGTTTTTTTTTCCGAAATGGGTGCGTTTACCGGCTGTTTTTAAAACTTTAAACGATTAACAACTTTGGAAATATAGGTGGGAATACGACGGGAAGATATTTATCGCCTTGACGGGCAAAATGTGAGAGTAGAATGTGTGAAAATGGGAAGGCTGTGGCCTAGCGTCTGTAGAAATGTGTTAGAATAATTGGAGACATGTTGAATTTCCTTTGTCTTCTAGCTAAGTAGAGACTAAATGTGGTTTCATAGTTGTGACATCAATGTGTTTGGGCCCAGATGAATTGATGATGATATTTACGCCTAGGTACATAATGCTGTTGACCATCTCCATTTGATGAAAACTGGGGTGTGTATTCCACCATTCCTCCTGAAGTCGATGCCAAGATCATTAATCCCTGCATTGGAAAGATACGCACCTAACTATGTATTAAAATAATGGATAAACATTTAAATATTTATGAATTGTAATGAGTCTTGGAGGCAAAGAGTAATACAGTACCTTTCTTCCCATTTTAAGAAGCTGCACCAGGGATGAATACATTTTTAAATATTAAGGGATATAGGGTCAGTAGATGTAAAACATCAGCTGTGATATTAAACAAACTGTGGATAGGGTATGAGGGACTGCATAACTTGCTCCTGCTTCTATTTCTTATGGTCTTATGTTCTCTGCTCCAAATTCCAATTTTGACTAAATTCTCAATTTTTACGACACTATTTTTTTGATTCGTACTGTTTATGATATATCCTGTTTATGATCGCACTGTGCAGCTCCACTGACAAGGAGGATGATAGGTGTTGTGTTTGCTGCCAGAACACAAATGCCTTGATAACACACAGCCAGCATGCCTGCTTCCAGAGGCTGAAAGCTAGTACACCGGGTGTCAATTAATCTGTCATCGACTGCCACTTGAGTGCAATCTGTGTTTCTGTTGATATCTACATTGAGACATACTCTTCCTGATGTTCCCGTAAATGAGAGTTGTAGAGTCTGGAGGGACAATTCTCAGCTGCTGGAGGCTGGCAAGAAAGCCTAAACCAAAATGAGATACTCAAATATTCTTCCTCGGGAAGCTCAGAATCTTTCATTGGGAACGTGGTACATCCTCATGAACCCACTAATCAGCCCAATCGCCGGAAATTCAGTCCTAAACCTTTTTTATAAGCACAGATACAGCCTTTCACTTTTTGCAAATGCGGATCTGAAGAGTAACTTAGAAGGTACGCAAAGCAACTTGGAGACACTTGGAAGAGCTGCAAATGGTGATTTTCAAAAAAACACTTGTAGGAACTGCAAATGGTAATTTAAAAAAATAATACACAAACTGCTGGAGTTACTCAGCATGTTAGGTGGCATCTGTGGCAGAACATGGATAGATGACATTTTGGGTCAGGACCCTTCATCTGACACCGTACCTTAAACCGGTTTAAGCTTCTAGGAGTTGAATAGTGTGTTATAGGATAAGAATGACATCATTATTTTGAAATTCATGTTATAAACCAAGAGGGAGAAGTTATTCCACACGAGCATATTCATAGGTATCTAGTAGTAAAAATCTTGCTCACTCCTGCCTTAAAACTCCAAGGATGAGTTTGTTACCTTTCACTTATTGTTGCTTTTAAGATGCTACGCCAGGGCTGATTTAATTCCCTCCCAGTATTAGTGAACATATCAGGGACAGGATGTCCACTCTGTACGCATTGACGGCAGAATATGAGGATACCTTGGGGAAATTGCAGCAGGTTATTCATGTTTCTGGGCAGCATTCTCACTCTGTCATTAACCTGTCAATCGAAAAAGAGATTTCCCTGAACTCAGACAGCAAGTTAATGTGAATATAACCTCTGACACATCCTTACGGCAGCAAATGTTGTGATATTAAAGTCACCTGTAAAACTAATTAGATTTTTGTGAGCTTTGAGTCAACATTTATGTGGAGATTTCCGCAGAGTGAAAATAGAATCTTATCTATCTTTGGATTTTAATTCAAACTGGCTAAGCTCAGCTCCACATCTATTCTTGTGCTTGCAGCAAACACTCTGCCAGTCTCAGACCTCAGCTACTTCACCATGTGGTTCTGGACAACATCATAGAGGGGCTGTTAAAGAGCAGGATTCAGAAAACTTGCAGTGACATTTCAAAAGGCAATTTATTGACATTCTGAAATTTAAACACAATCAAAGAAAAATCCGTTCTTGATGATAACAAAAATGAAATAAAAGTGAATTGGCCACCTTTTTTTGCATTCCATCCATTTCTTTTTGTCTTTTTTATAACTGGGAGCTGTTGGAATATGAAACAAACCAGGTAATACTTAAAACATGTTCCATTTGGTTAACAAGATTATCTCATTCATACATATAGCGTTTGCATTATTCTCAGCAATGCTGCTTTTACATCTTCAATGATTTACAGCCTTATAACATTTGACCACACTCACAAAGCAAGTGTAAAATCCATTTTGTGCAGCACCATTTTTTTTTGTTAGCAATGAGGTTAACCTGCTCTTTAATGGAAAGCCGGGGCTGGATAGGAACTATTTGTACTTCAGAATGGCATTTCACAGGCTTAAGCCAAATGGTCTGCACAGACAACTTGTGACCTTTATGAATATTTCAGCTCCACTAACAGTTTGCTACATTGCAATACTTTTAACTGTATGAATACCAGATACATCATGAATATCAGATACATGCAGATTTATCAGAATTTACCAAATAGTTATTTGAAAATACAGCAGGAAATACAGAAATTGGAATAAAATATACATTTATAATGATCCTTAGCCATTCCTATTGATCAACATAATAGAAAAAAAAGAGGCATTTAAGAATCTCTACAAAAATCAAAATAGATCCTATTGTTGGTGGATACATTTGAAGAATAAGATCATAACATTGGACTGAAGGAAAGCTTACATTTTGTCAACACCTGGTTGGTCTCCGCAACAAGGCGTAGCTGCCTCATCTGACGCCTGGCAGGAACAAGTTGGGGAGCCAGTCCATCAACTCTTTGCACCTCTGCCTTAGCTCTTGTGTATGCCCCAGCTGATTACTGTGCACCCATATGGTGTAGAGGTAGACATGCTAGTCTGCTAGACGTGAACCATCACTGGGCGCCTTCAACCTACTCCAGTCGAGCAGCTCCCTATACTTGCAGGCATTCCACCTGCAGGGATCTGAAGGCAAGCAGCAACTCTGGCACTATCTCCTCGTGCCATGGACCCAATTCACCTGTTTCTGACTGCAAGGGACCTACATTTGTTTTAACTAATCTTTTTCTCTTCACATATCTATAAAAACTTTTGCACGCAGTTTTTATGTTCCCTGCTAGTTTTCTTTCATAATCTATTTTCCATTTCCTAATTAAGCCCTTTGTCCTCCTCTCCTGGACTCTGAATTTCTCCCAGTCCTCTGGTAGGCTGTTTTTTCTGGCTAATTTGTATGCTTCATGTTTTGTTTTGATACTATCCCTGATTTCCTTTGTTATCCACGGATGCACTACCTTCCCTGATTTATTCTTTTGCCAAACTGGGATGAACAATTGTTGTAGTTTTTAAATGACTTCCATTGCATATCCACCGTCAACCCTTTCAGAATCAATTGCCAGTCTATCTTAGCCAATTCACGTCTCATACCCTCAAAGTTACCTTTCTTTAAGTTCAGGACCCTTGTTTCTAAATTAACAATGTGACTCTCCATCTCTTCTTGAAAAGGGAACTATATTTGCTGTCTTCCAGTCAACTGGTACGTGACTTGTGGACAGTGAAAATTTAAAAAACCTAGCCTGACCCTTGTATCCTGCAGAATCTGGCCCGAGCAATCCAGCCCAGGGGTTTTATCTACTGTTAAGACCATTAAAGCGTTAATGAAGACTTATTTACAGTATGAAGACTTGCACTAGAATTTCACCTTCCCATTCATTGAATCATTCAATTACAAAGTCTGTTTCCTTTGCGAATACCGATGAAAAGTACTCATTTAGGAACTCGCCTATACCTTCTGGACCCTTGCACAGATTGCCCTTGTACTTAATGGGCCCTGCTCTATCCCTGGTTAATCTTTTGCCCTCAATATATTTATAACTGCTTTGAGATTTACTTTAATTCCATCTGCTTGTGCTATTTTGTGATCTCTTAGCCTTTACAAGTTTCTTTTCCAAGCACTTCTCTACACTTTTATACTCTTGTCAGGTCTCCCATGCCTTTCCTTTTATACATCTATCGGATGTTACTTTTATCCTCTGGATATCCCTCCATATCCAGGGTTCCTTGGTTCTAGGCACTTGTTCCTCTTGGCTTTCACCGTTACAGGAACATGTTCGGCCTGAACACTCTTGATTTCTCCTTTGAATGCATCCCACCTTGCAGATATAAACTTATCTGCAAATAAATGTTCCTATTTAGTCTGAGCCAGGTCCTGTCCTATTCTAATTAAATTGATTTTTCCTTAACTTAAGACTATTCCAACCTCATCTTATTTTCCATAATGACTGAAATATGTGGAGTTATGGTCATTATTTGTAAAATGCTCCCCACTATCTCTCCTCAACTTCTCCAGCTATATTCCCCAATAAAATATTCAGTAATGTTTCTTCGCTCATTGCTGTACCCACATGCTGTTGCAAAACCCCACTCTCTCGGATCTTTTTACACTAAGGATATCCCTATTACTATTTTGGCAATTGAGATCACTGCGTACTGTAGCTGTATTGTTATTACACCCCATAGCTATTTGCCTACATATCCATTTTCTACCTCCTGTTGACTATTAGTTTGTCCACAATAGCCCACTGGCTAATTGACAACACCAATTTTGTTCCTAATCTCTACCCATGTGGCCTAATTTGAAGAAGTTTTCTATGATATCCTCTCTCAATACTGAAGTAGTGCATCCATCCCTTGATTAATGGTTCATTAGCCACTCCTCTGTTCGATTTGGGGTGGCACAGTGGTGCAGCAGTAGAGTTGCTGCCTTACAGCAACAGAGACCCAGGTTCAATACTAACTGTTGATGCATCTGTACGGAGTTTGTACTTTCTGCCTTGGGTTTTCCCTTGGTGTTCAAGTTTCCTCCCAAATTCCAAAGATGTGCAGGTCTGTAGGTTGATTGGCTTCTGTAAATTGTTCCTAGTATGTAGGATAGAACTAGTGCATAGATAGGCAAGAACAGTGCAGTGGGCAAATGGTCTGTTTATATGCTGTATCTCTGAACTAGAAATCTCTAAACCAAATCCCCTTTACCTCACCTGAAAAATCTATAACCTATTCTAGTATCTGAATTACTCAATACAAATAAACAGATACAAAGAAAGAGGAAATATTCCAGTTTATTTCTCAGGCTCAAGGCTGCAACAGGTCTGGGTGTCTGGGTGGGTTCCATTTGTGCCACCATGTGTGCTTGGGATATTATCAGATAGAGTCAAAGACTCATAGATTAATACAATGTGGAAATAAGCCCATCGGCCCAATTTGCCTACTCCGCCACCAATGTCCCAGGTACCCCAGTCCCACGTGCCTGCACTTGGTCCTCAACCCTCCAAACCTATCATATCCATGTACCTGTCCAACTCTTTCTTAAATGATGGGATAGTCCCAGCCTCAACTACGTCCTCTGGCAGCTTGTTCCATACACCCACCACCGTCTGGGTGAAAAAATTAGCTCTCGGATTCCGATTAAATATTTTCCCCTTCACCTTGAACATATGTTTTCTGGTCCTTGATTCCCCTACTTTGGGAAAATGTACATCTACCCAATCTATTCCTCTCATGATTTTGTATACCTCATCCTCCTGTGCTTCATGGAATTGAGACCCAGCCTACCCAACCTCTCTCATTAGCTCACACCATCGAGTCCTGGCAACATCCTCGTTAATCTTATCTGAACTCTTCAAAGCTTGACAATATCTTTCCTATCACATGGAGCCAACAACTGAACACAATATTTTAAATGCTGTCTCACCAGCGTCTTATACAACTGCAACGTGACCTCCCAACTTCCACACTCAAATCTCTGACTGATGAAGGCCAAAGTGCCAATAGCCTTTTTGACCACCTTATCTACCTGCGACCCGACCTTCATGGAACCATGCACATCTACTCCTAGATTCCTCTGCTCGATAACACTACCGAGAGGCCTACCATTTACTGTGTAGGTCCTTCCCTTGTTCAACATCCCAAAATGCAACACCTCACATTTCTCTGTATTAAATTTCATCAACCATTCCTCCGCCCAATTGGCCAATTGATCCAGATCCTCCTGCAATCATTCACAACCATCTTCACTATACGCAAAACCACTAACTTTTGTATCATCGGCAAACTTGCTAATCTTGCCCTGTATGTTCCCATCGAAATCGTTGATGTATGTAATTTCTGAAATAATATTGGGATTTCCATAATTAAAGTGTTCAGCGAGACTGTGATTTTTGAGTTGTGCCCAGGAGACTAGATTCAGGGGCATCTTACTCTGAGAAATCTCCCACCATGGAACAATCATGTTCCAATCATGTTCCCTGTGACAGTCCTGCTTCTTTAAAGGGTGGACAAACAACATTGACTCTGGAGGTACAACCCAAGTATGTATCCTACAATTGCATAATATTTATGTTGATTTTTATAAATATAGCGGAGCTTCAGAATGAAGGTTATATTAGCAATTAAAAACAGACAGTAATCAGCCAGGCACCTTTATATGATTAGTTGTGGCTATATTTGTTTAAAACCATCATGTCCAAAAATATGTATGTGAGTGAATTAAATAAAGCCTGGATATTTCAAAAGAAATTTAAATACATCCTACACGTTATTGAAATGAACATGTCCACATTTTATCATTAATGTTATTAGTGACTAAATCTTCACAGGGATCAAACACCAGGCAGCCATATCGATGAATAAAGTAATAATTTTCTCAAAGAATACAGGAAAATTCAGATCACAAAGGTTAACATGATTGCATAGAGTTTATAAAAATAAAATACCAGAAGTGTACAGATTAATACAGGAGATAGTAATTCAACAGCATATTAATAATATAATCAACACAATAACAAGTATTAATTACAATCTTTTGGTGTGAAGTTTTAATGGTTAACAATATTTTGGATATTTGTGTATCAATGAATATTTTTGATTTCAGGTTCTTTTAAATCATTAATATTTGTCTCTTAATATAGAGTGCAAAAAATATTCCTAAGATAATAAGATGAGTATTATATAACTATTAATAAGATGTATTCAGAAGATCATTTGCTCACCATAATTTCCCAGCTCGCAAGTCTGAATTTACGAATTAGCAATAGTGAAGTGAAGCCTCACTGCTGGGAACCAGATCCGATGCTACTTTATTGCATTTTTGTCATGATTATATTGACAATCACATTATTTATACCTAATAATGTTAGAAAACACTTAAGTAAACATAAAATTGCCGCATCTTCTGCCCTTGACTGCAGAGAAAGATGAGGTAGCAATTAAATAGTACTTGAATTCACGGGAAAACAGTTTTCAAACTTTTTTAATTTAAGGCAATGTCACTTTTTGGGTTAGGTTGGCATTTTTTTTCCCAGAGGAGATTGCAAAGAATTACTAGGTTTTAAAAGCTTAAGGCTCTAAATTGGATCGTGGTCAAATGCCGAATCATGTCATGCAATTAGCCTGCATAGTTCAGTGTAATCTGGGGAGCAGGGCGTAATCACATTTCCTGCTGATTATCATGACTTCTGAGCGCATTGCTTACACACATGAGGAAGGTCCCAAAATTGGTACATGTTGGTTCTATTTAAAGTTAGCCAGTAGAGATTAACAAGAAAGTGTATCAGGAAGGCTGGCTCCGTCCTGGGGGCGGAGTTGGATTCATGGGAGGTGATAGGCTGATACTGACTCATTCCCCGCCCCCCCCCCCCCCCCCCCCCCCCCCCCCCAGCAAATCTTTGCACATCCCCCTATCGTTTCCATTCGTCACTTTAATTACATGTTTCATGTTTTTGTGTTTTTATGACTGTTGGCAGATCTAGGATAAATAAAATACTATCATATACTATCTTTTCATATCGTATCATATCATCCCATATCGTAACGTATTGTTTTGTATCGTATCATATCATAAGTGGCATTGTAGAACTGCTCTGCTGGGCATTGAGAATGGCCACAAAGGAGAAAATGCATCAGGATTATTTTAAAGATAAACTGAAGAAGTTGGAGTGGAGTATTGAGTTGTCAAAAACCATATAACCATATAACAATTACAGCACGGAAACAGGCCATCTCGGCCCTACATGTCCATGCCGAACACTTATTTTCCCCTAGTCCCATCTACCTGCACTCAGACCATAACCCTCCTCTAATTTATTTTTAAATGATAAAATCGAACCTGCCTTCACCAATTCCACTGGAAGCTCATTCCACACAGCTACCACTCTCTGAGTAAAGAAGTTCCCCCTCATGTTACCCCTAAACTTCTGTCCCTTAATTCTCAAGTCATGTCCTCTTGCTTGAATCTTCCCTACTCTCAATGGGAAAAGCTTATCCACGTCAACTCTGTCTATCCTTCTCATCATTTTAAAGACCTCTATCAAGTCCCCCCTTAACCTTCTGCGCTCCAAAGAAAAAAGACCTAACTTATTCAACCTTTCTCTGTAACTCAGTTGCTGAAACCCAGGCAACATTCTAGTAAATCTCCTCTGTACTCTCTATATTTTGTTGACATCCTTCCTATAATTGGGCCACCAAAATTGTACACCATACTCCAGAATTAGTCTCACCAATGCCTTGTACAATTTTAACATTACATCCCAACTTCTATACTCAATGCTCTGATTTATAAAGGCTAGCATACCAAAAGCTTTCTTTACCACCCTATCTATATGAGATTCCACCTTCAAGGAAATATGCACGGTTATTCCCAAATCCCTCTGTTCACCTGCATTCTTCAATTAGCTACCATTTACCATGCACGTCCTATTTTGATTTGTCCTGCCACGGTGTAGCACCTCACACTTATCAGCATTAAACTCCATTTGCCATCTTTCAGCCCATTCTTCCAAATGGCCTAAATCTCTCTGTAGACTTTGGAAATCTACTTCATTATCGACAACACCACATATCTTAGTATCATCTGCATACTTACTAATCCAATTTACCACACCTTCATCCAGATCATTGATGTACATGACAAACAACAGTGGACCAAACACAGGTCCCCGAGGCACCCCACTAGTCACCTGCCTCCAACCCGATAAACAGCCATCCACCATTACTCTCTGACATCTCCCATTCAGCCACTGTTGAATCCACCTTGCTACTCCTGCATTAATACCCAACAATTGAACCGTCTTAACCAACCTTTCATGAGGAACATTGTCAAAGGCCTTACTAAAGTCCATATAGACAACATCCACTGCTTTACCCTCATCAATTTCCCTAGTAACCTCTTCAAAAAATTCAAGAAGATTAGTCAAACATGACCTTCCAGGCACAAATCCATGTTGACTGTTCCTAATCAGACCCTGTTTATCCAGATGCTTATATATATTATCTCTAAGTATATTTTCCATTAATTTGCCCACCACTGAAGTCAAACTAACAGGTCTATAATTGCTAGGTTTACTCTTAGAACCTTTTTTAAACAATGGAACAACATGCACAGTACGCCAATCCTCCGGCACTATTCCCGTTTCTAATGACATTTGAAATATTTCTGTCATAGCCCCTGCTATTTCTACATTAACTTCCCTCAATGTCCTAGGGAATATCCTGTCAGGACCTGGATACTTATCCATTTTTATAATTTTCAAAAGTGTCAGTACTTCTTTTTCTTTGAATCTCATAGTTTCCATAGCTACTCTACTTGTTTCCCTCACCTCACATAATCCAATATCCTTCTCCTTGGTGAATACCGAAGAAAAGAAATTGTTCAATATCTCCCCCATCTCTTTTGGCTCTGCAGATAGCTGTCCACTCTGACTCTCAAATGGACCAATTTTATCCCTCGTTATCCTTTTGCTATTAATATAGCTGTAGAAACCCTTTGGATTTACTTTCACCTTACTTGCCAAAGCAACCTCATACCTTCTTTTAGCTTTTCTAATTTATTTCTTAAGATTCTTTTTACATTCTTTATACTCCTCAAGCACCTCATTCACTCCATGCTGCCTATAATTATTGTAGATCTCTCTCTTTTTCCAAACCGTGACCAATTTCCCTTGAAAACCATGGCTCTTTCCAATTTTTACTATTTCCTTTCAACCGAACAGGGACATAAAGATTCTGTACTCTTAAAATTTCCCATTTAAATGTCCTCCATTTCTCTTCTACATCCTTCCCATAAAACAAAATGTCCCAATTCACTCCTTTTAAATCCTTTCTCATCTCATCAAATTTAGCCTTTCTCCAGTCAAAAATTTCAACCCTAGGTCCAGTTCTGACCCTCTCCATAATTATATTGAAACTAATGGTATTGTAATCACTGGACCCGAAGTGCTCCCCAACGCATACCTCCGCCACCTGACCCGTCTCATTTCCTAACAGGAGGTCCAGCACTGCCCCATCTCTAGTAGGTACCTCTATGTATTGCTGTAAAAAACTATCCTGCACAAAAAATCTGCCTTACATATGTAGTTCCAACTGTACAGGACTGCTTATCTATCTCTGCCATTGCCTGAGCCTGCTTTCTCCTCTCAGGATGACTACCACGCCCTTGAAGCCGGTCAGCCATCCCAAGTGACATTGTGCCATATTGCGTAGAATTTATAATTACTCTACAGTGCAGGGTTCTGTCCAAGTATCCCATGTAAAGGTGTTCCAGAGACTTCAGTGAGGATGGTGAATGATTGCTGAATCTCAATGGAGGAGACTGGAGCTGGCCTTGGAGGTGGATCTTGCATAACACTGAGCTGAGAAGACTTATATTGTGGATGCATATTCTTCATCCCAGCTGGCTGACACACGTGAAGAATGTGCATCTATACATAACTAAAAGTCTAATCTTCCGGTTTGCGTGGTTTTTGTATTTGCGTAAAAACGGTACACGAAAGCGCTATGATTTTTTGCCACCTTACTCACCCTTCTCTTGTGCAACAAGTGCAACAACTTTCCATTGTTGCACCTGGTCCCGTCTCTCTCTCTCCCTCACTCACCCCTCTCCCCAGCCCGCCCTCTGCGGCAATGGCGGTCCTGTCTACTCGTCCCCCCGGGTGAATGGCCGCCGCCGCTGCGGTAACTCACCCTCTTGGCCCTCTTGGAGATCTTCTCCACCAGCTTGTCAAAACTCATGGTGCCCACCATGAAATAACAACCATTCCATTCCCCCGCAGCCTGGAGGCGGCAGCGAGCAGGCAGGCAGGTAGGTGGGTGGGGATTAGGGGGGAGTGAGGGAGGTAGGGAGTGGGGATTAGAGTGAGAGGAGTGCAGTGGGGGTGGTCAGGAAGGATAGTGGGGGGAATAGTGGGAGGTGATGAGTGGGGGATAGAGGGTTAGGAGCGGGGTTGGGAGGGAAGAGAATTTATGGAGGGAGGGAGGGAGTGTCTGAAGGTAGGGGAAAGGAGAGGGAGGGAGAGATGAGGGAGGATTGGGGAGGGGAGGAGGAGAGGGGAAAGAAGAGGGAGGGTGAAGTGTTATACAAGATCAGCTTCGAAGCCCAGCTCCAGTCTCCTCCATAGAGGGTCAGCAATCATTCATCATACTCGCTGCAGCCACTGGAACACAATTACATGGGCTACTTGGACAAGACCCTGCAATGTTGAATAATTATAATTTCTACGCAATGTGACACAATGTAATTTGCAAATATTAGTTTTAGTGTCAAATTTGTATTGGTTAGTATTTTGACATTCCTTCTGAGAAAGTTCTGAGAAGCAGAGTAAGAAACAAACAGTTGGCCACAATGGCCACACACACTACGGGTTTCTCCGAGTGGCTGGGGTAGAGCTGGACATAATGGCCTACTGCAGAGTGAGGCTAATGAGAATGCAGGATGACTTGGACAGGTTGGAGGAGGGGGTAGATGCATGGCAGATAAAGTTAATTGTGGATAAATGTGAGGTTATCCACTTTAGTAGCAGAAACAGGAAGGCAGATTACTATCTATATGGCGTCAAGTTGGGAAAAAGGGAAGTACAACGGGATATGGGGGTCCTTGTTCATCAGTCCATGAAAGTAAGCATGCAGGTACAGTAGGCAGTGAAGAAAGCGAATGGCACGTTGGCCTTTATAACAAGAGGAATCAAATATAGGAGAAAAGATGTCCTTCTGCAGTTGTACAAAGTGAGACCACACCTGGACTATTGTGTGCAGTTCTGTCCCGTAATTTGAGGAAGGACATTCTTGCTATTGAGGGAGTGCAACGTAGGTTTACAAGGTTGATTCCCAGGATGGCGGGACTGTCATACGCTGAGAGAATGGAGCGGCTGGGCTTGTACACTCTGGAGTTTAGAAGGATGAGAAGGGATCTCATTGAAACGTATAAGATTGTTAAGGGTTTGGACCCGCTAGAGGCAGGAAGCATGTTCCCGATGTTGGGGGAGTCCAGAACCAGGGGTCACAGTTTAAGAATAAGGAGTAAGCCATTTAGAACGGAGAGGAGGAAACACTTTTTCATACAGAGGGTGGTGAGTCTGTGGAATTCTCCGCCTCAGAGAATGCCACAGACTCTGCCAGTGGAGGCAGGTTCTCTGGATGCTTTCAAGTGAGAGCTGGATGGGGCTCTGAAAAATAGCGGAGTCAGGGGATATGGGGAGAAGGCAGGAACGGGTTACTGATTGGGGATGATCAGCCATGATCACATTGAATGGCGGTGCTGGCTCGAAGGTCCGAATGGCCTACTCCTGCACCTATTGTCTATTGTCTATTATCTATGGTTATGATGTAATCTCACTCCAGCAGGACACTGAGGGAAGACATTTCTTCCCTGATTTTAGTGCTTGGTAAAATTGGCATTCAGTGGCATGAATGGTCACAATTACCTTCCAGCTCTGGAAAGCCTGCAAGGCTTGCAAACAGTGTCGGAAAGAACTGCAGATGCTGGTTTAGATCGAAGGTAGACACAAAATGCGAGAGTAACTCAGCGGGACAGGTAACTTCTCTGGAGAGAAGGAATGGGTGACGTTTTGGGTCAAGATGTCTGAAGAAGGGTCTCGACCCGAAACATCACCTGTTCCTTCTCTCCAGAGATACTGTGAGTCACTCCAGCATTTTGTGTATACCTCCTTAAGGCTTGCAAACACTTGTTCTGAAGTTGTCTCCCCACCATTGATTCAGATCAAATAAGCCAATTATGCAACCTAATCTTCAAGTTTCCAGCCCATCCATCACCATGAATGGCTCAATCTACCCTTACTCTTCAACTCATCTTAGGCCTATTTCCTCTTCACCTCACACCGATCCACTGTGAATAGGACCTTTACTTTAGACTGTAGATACAATGTGGAAGCAGGCCCTTCGGCCCACTGAATCCTCGCAGACCAGCGAGCACCTCATAAACTACCACAATCCTATACATCATTTTACCAAAGTCAATTAACCGACAAACCCATGGTCTTTGGAGTGTGGGAGGAAACCAGAGCACCCGGTGAAAACCCACGCAGCTCACAGGGAGAATGTACAAATTCCATGCAAACAGCATCTGTATTCAGGATCGAACCTGGGTCTCTGGCGCTGTAAGGCAGGAACTCCATCACAGTGGCACTGGGCTATTACTAATCTATTTTCCTTTGTACACACAGCAATGGCAGGCTATAAATCAAGGCATTTGTTGAGCTAGACTAAAAACAGAAAATGTTGGAAACGCCAACAGGTTAGGAATCATCTGTCAGGGAAAAACAGTTTGGTCAAGGAGTTTTCTTCAAAACTGATTGTCAACTATCTTTCCGATGAAAGGTCATCAATATGAAACATTAAATCTGTTTCTCATCCATGGATGCTGTCTGGGGTTACCAGCATTCTCTCTTTGTATTTCAGATGTCCATAAGGTTGTTGGTTTTTTATTTTATCGAGCCATCATACACTGCCAGTTAAATTCATATAGTTGATAAGATGCAAAAGGGAACAAAACAATAAGAAATGTTATTATAATAGTAGGGTGGAACATTACGACACAGCTATATTTTTACCTCATTGTGAAGCAAAACCGCCTATCATGTCATTGCTTATTTTTATTTCGATTCACTTTCAGAGAACGTATAAAACTGTTGGCAAGAAGCATGAATATCTGGTTTAAATGAGAAGGATAGTTATTGTTGCTTCCCTGGTCGTACCTTGGTGTAAGTTTACAAATGATGGTATATATCAAGGAATTAATTTGGTAGATCTGAATTCATAATAGCTGAATAGTAATATACAAAACCAATGTAATCATCATAGTTACACATGAAATACACTTTCTAAAGCCCGTCACACATGATACGGCAAAAAATGCATTCATACAAATGTGGAAGCACTAGTGAATGGGTATCATTCAGGGAAACAAGAACTTAGCGTCATGTTGTGGAAGCAGAATTAATGATATTATCAGGAAAGGAGGCACAGGTATGAAAGGTTGTGAAGATTTTTCCCCCCAAAGAAACAACTAGACTAAGTGGGACCCATTGTTTCCCATGTTCACATGGGAGGGCTGGTCCCCCAATGCAATATTCCACCTCTCCACAAATTCCAATATGGGTGGCAGTGGGTGGGGGGGGGGGGGGGGGGGGGCTTTCTGGAGCACTGGTATGGGTTGTGTGGGCAAAAGGAATGGTTTACAGAGGGCTAGTATGAAAATTGTGGGCTGAATGGATTGGAGGACTGGCAGCTCAGTCACTCAGGGCTGGTGGGCTGGCAGCTCAGAAACTGCCAGAAATTCTGCCCAAATCAGGTGAGCGACTCTGTGAGAGAGAAGGGGGAGAGGGTGGAGAATCAATTTTAGACATTACTCATCTTTTTCTGCAGATCACAGCAACGAAGGAGGAAAGTCTATCCTGGCCTGGATCTCACAGGTAGCCAATGAAGGGAGGGAGAAAAATACTGGGGTGAGGTTTATTACTTGCAGGGAGAATACTTACTGATTGGCCAAAGGGTCTCCTCCTGGGCCAGTACAGGCCTGATGGGCCAAAGAAACTCTTAAAAAAAACGTGAGTGAAATCTCAGTGAAAGGCACATTTTCTGGACTTTTCCTGGCCTGGCATAGGCCTTTTGGGCCAAAATTCTCCCCCTTTCTAATACGGGCATTTTGGGCAAAAGGGACTGGTTTCTCAGCTAATAGGAGCCGTGTGGGCTGAAATGAGTGGTTTCAGGTAGGCCAACCAACTTGTGTCATTTTATTCCATTTCCATTTCCATTTAAGCACAGGGTAGGCCAAATAATTCATTGCATTTTCACTTGATTTCCATTTCCATTTCAAGCACAGAGCAGGCCAAACAAATTGCATTTTCATTTAATTTCCATTTCCATTTCAGTTTCAAGCACAAGGAAGGCCAAACAACTCATTGCATTTTCATTTCATTTCCATTTCCGTTTCAAGCACAGGGCAGGCTAAACAACTCATTGCATTTTCATTTCATTTCCATTTCCATTTCAGCTTCAAGCAATGAACAGGCCAAACAAATTGCATTTTCATTTCATTTCCATTTCCATTTCAGTTTCAAGCACAGGGCAGGCCAAACAACTAATTTCATTTTCATTAAGGGCAAACAAATCATTTATTGCAAGTACATTGCAGACTCACAGTTTAGTAGACTCACAGTTCAGTTGACTCACAGCTTAGAAGCACAGTTGTGGACTCTCCCTCACAATCTTTCAGAGTGACTGACTCATGTCTGGCATCAGGGGCTTTATACTCCTGCCCCTGATGCCAGACATCAACTCCAGGACAGTTTGGAGTCTGTAGACTGGACAATGTTCAAGGACTCGGCAACGGACTTGAACAAATACGCCACAGTCGTTACAGACTTCATAAAGAAATGTGTGGAGGACTGCATCCCTACAAAAACCTTCCGAGTGTTTCCCAATCAGAAACCTTGGATGAACTTTGAGATCCGCACTCTTCTAAAGTCCAGACACAGGGCATTCATGTCCGATGATACACTGGCCTACATGAAGTCCAGATATGACCTTGGTAAGGCCATCAAAAAGGCCAAAAGGGACCTGCTCCAAACTGGAGGATGAGACAGATGTTCGGCAGCTGTGGCAGGGCCTGAATGCAATCACCTCCTACAAGGCGAAACCAGGAGGCAGCTCGAATGTCGGTGAAACATCACTCCCTGACGAGCTCAATGCGTTTTACGTACGCTTTGACAGGGAGAATAGTGATGTGCCTTCCCGATTCCCCATTCGTTGTGATGGCATTTCAGTCTCAGTCACAGAGGCCGACGTCAGGAAATCCATCAGAGGGATGAACCCCCGAAAAGCACCTGGTCCTGATGGTATACACGGTCGTGTTCTAAAAATCTGTGCGGACCAACTGGCGGGAGTTTTTACGGACATTTTCAACCTCTCACTTCTGAGGTCTGAGGTCCCCACCTGCTTTAAAAGGGCATCAATTATACTGGTGCCCAAGAAGAGTAAGGCAACGTGCCTCAATGACTATCGACCAGTGGCACTAACGCCGGTGGTGATGAAGTGCTTTGTGAGGTTGATCATGGAGCAAATCAACTCCTATCTCGACAAAAACCTGGTCCCACTGCAGTTCGCTTACCGCCACGACAGATCAACGGTGGATGCGATCTCGCTGGCCCTCCACTCCGCTCTGGACCACTTGGACAACAAAAACTCATATGTCAGGCTGTTATTCATCGATTACAGCTCGGCATTTAATACAATCATCCCCTCCAAACTGGTTACCAAACTCGCAGAACTGGGTCTCTGCGCATCCCTCTGCAATTGGATCCTCGACTTCCTCATCCACAGACCACAGTCTGTTCGTATTGGTGGAAATGTGTCAGCCTCGATAACAATCAGCATGGGAGCACCTCAAGGCTGCGTGCTCAGCCCCCTGCTGTACTCACTCTACACCCATGACTGTGTAGCCAACCACAGTGCGAACTCCATCATCAAGTTCGCTGACGACACCACTGTTGTGGGACGTATCACTGATGCAGATGAGTCAGAATATAGAAGGGAGACCGAGCAACTGTCCATATGGTGCCAGCGCAATAACCTGGCCCTCAACACCAGCAAAACCAAGGAACTGATTGTGGACTTTGGAAGGAGTAGGAGGGGGACCCACAGCCCCATTTATATCAACGGTTCGATGGTTGAAAGGATCAAGTACTTCAAATTCCTGGGCGTGCACATCTCTGAAGATCTTCCCTGGTCCGAGAACACTAACGCAATTATCAAAAAAGCTCATCAGCGCCTCTACTTCCTGAGAAGATTACGGAGAGTCGGTTTGTTAAGGAAGACACTCTCTAACTTCTTCAGGTGCACAGTAGAGAGCATGCTGACCGGTTGCATCGTGGCTTGGTTCGGCAACTTGAGCGCCCTGGAGTGGAAAAGACTATAAAAAGTAGTAAACACTGCCCAGTCCATCATCGGCTCTGACCTTCCTTCCATCGAGGGGATTTATCGCAGTCGCTGCCTCAAAAAGGCTGGCAGTATCATCAAAGACCCACACCATCCTAGCCACACACTCATCTCCCTGCTACCTTCAGGTAGAAGGTATAGGAGCCTTAAGACTGCAACAACCAGGTTCAGGAATAGCTACTTCCCCACAGCCATCAGGCTATTAAATCTGGCTCGGACAAAACTCTGATTATTAATAACCACTTTCTGCTATTTGCACTTTATCAGTTTATTTATTCACGTGTGTATATATTTATATCATGGTATATGAACACATTTATCTGTTTTGTAGTAAATGCCTACTATTTTCTGTGTGCTTAAACAAAGCAAGAATTTCATTGTCCTATACAGGGACACATGACAATACACTCACTTGAACTTGAACTTGAACTTGAACTAATGAAAGGCATGTCACTGTCCACCAGAAGGAAGACTAAAATAATCTAGTTTGGGCAACAGAATGATTCTGACTGGGATCAAAATCTTTAGTGGACTGTTGTGTTTCAAACACTATTTTTACATTTTCCCTTGCATCCACTGGGACCATTTACACCTGTATTGGTCATTTTAGTATTTTCATCATGCATTACTTGCATTAATTGTGTATATTTATGAATGAGGGCATCATGATTCATGATTAATTTTGGGCACTTTAGTCCAGATTAAATGTACCCTCCAGGCTTCAGTTAACTGATTCCTCTCTGCAGTGGATAATATGACAATTATATAAACAATGCCATGAATTTTTTTAATCTGTAATTGTTTACTCTTTAGATTGTCTTTACATTTATGAGCATATTCATACTGTGCTAACTGGCATATTTTTTTCAAAGGCCCATGAAAGAAACATCAAATGCACTTTGATTGATCATGTAAGAATGCTCCACAGTGTAAAGCCCTTTCTATTCAAGACAAAATCTGATTACCATAATGCTGAAAAACAGACATCATTCTTTCTTTAACAGGATTAAATTAACTCACCTTATGAAAGTAAAATAATGAATTGAGATTATGCAGGTAGAAGAAAATGTACTCTCACTCAAAGAGTAAATTGATCTATAAAAGATTACAGTGACTGCAGCCTTATCGATCATAGTCTCCTGTCTCTCAGAGATTACAATCCCATTATTCTGATGTCTGTATCCATCTTCAGTCCCACACATCTTTTCAAATGCGTACAGAATACTGCAAACTGCTGATTACATGAGGTTTGTAGGGTGTAGGTATTTTGCTGCTTCTGCTATTAGTATGTGGCACACTGCCATGGAAATCTACAAGCATAAGAATCAATTCACAAAAGAGGACGCTTTATCTACCATAGCTCTATGCAGAAATAATACAGCTGGGATGTAAGCATCACTGTATTACAAACAGTAGAGCTTGTAAAGATAGGGCAACTTTTTACCATTGCTGCAAAAGGAAAAATATAGATCTTTACTGGAGCATTAAAGCAACGTTCTGGCATCATATAACATGCAATTATATTGTTGTTATCCAATAAGTGGCAGCTCTTAATAGCATTGTACTTGAACTATATTTTGTGTAGGGGTCAAGTCAGATGAGAAAGTGGTAGACTACGATTCTTTCCACTGAATTCCTTTTTCCCAGTCCAATCACCATCACCATTGAAAAAATCTGACTTGTTGATTATTATTAATGCAGACAACTTTACCGTATACAAAGTACAAGATGGATAGGCTGAATATATTTTGTGTAATGCATTGACAAAATGTCAGTTTACGTAAATAAGAAATTACTGAAACTAAGCATAAAATTGAAATAAACTTCCTTAGGAAGAGATATGTTTAGTAACACTATACCAAAAAACATCAACCAACTTGCACCCTGATGATACAAGCACGTAAGAAAATGAATCCATACCTCAAAAGCTGTACTTTTAACTGACTATAGCTTTACCATTACAAGGTGAATGTTAGCTTACAAATGCTTAGTATCTTTGTACATACCGTACAAAAGTCTTTTGTTTTAACTTTTTACTAATATGTTTACTATAACTCCTAATCCATCAATCCTGTCCCCTGTCATCCCCCACCTACACACCTATAATATTAAAGAAACATAAATTGGACATTGTAATGGAACTTGGTCCACAATGTACCTTTCTAAACTTCTATTGCACCTTTTCAATGTCCTGAAGCAATATAAATTTAAATAATTAGTTTTGCAACAACTGCTGTTGAATACATTAGTTAACAAATGAATTTGTACAGCCACATGTATAGTATTGCTTCAGTAGTGTAGGTAGGAACTGCAGATGCTGGTATAAACCAAAGATATACCCAAAAAGCTGGAGTAACTCAGCGGGACAGGCAGCATCTCTGGGGAGAAGGAATGTGTGACCATTTGGGTCGAGAGAAAGTTACTCCAGCTTTTTGTGTTTATAATATTGCTTGAGTTTAAGTCCCACAATGAAAAAAAACCTTCTCACTGGTTATGTTCCATTGTAAGAAATTTAGTCAGAGGTACAAATCAACCATGGGTACAAGTATTTTCCCTTCCCACCCCAGTTATTCCTTGTTCTCCTTGCTCCCATCGAGCAGAGGATACAGAAGTATGAATGCGTGCACCATGAGACTTAGGAACAGCTTCTTCCATCGTTCTTCCAGTTCTTGCAGATAACTATATACTGCATTCTGTACATTTCCCTTCACATACCTATTGTACTTGCAATTGGCTTGATTGTATTTATGTATAGTATTATCTGATTGAATATCATCAGATTGAATATTTTTTCTCCCATCCGTGACCTGGCTGTCTCATTTGTCTGTTCTTCAAAATTAGACTGTTTCCAACCCGTTACTCTACTGTCCCTTGTAAAACTGGTCACCACCATGAAACCTACTACTTGCTCCCTCGACGTTGTCCCCTCTGCCCTTCTGAAGGATGTCATTCCAATAGCCGGTCCCAGCATCCTCGCCATCTTCAACAGCTCTCTGGCCACTGGCACTGTTCCTGCCTGCTTCAAGCATGCGGTGGTCCAGCCCCTCCTGAAAAAACCTAACCTCGACCCCACCTTGCCAAGCAACTACAGACCCATTTCAAAACTGCCTTTCCTTTCAAAAGTCCTTGAAAAGGTAATTTTAAGTCAACTTTTGCCTTACCTTCACCAAAATACTATCTTGGAAATTTTCCATTCAGGTTTCAGGGCCCACCACAGCACAGTCTGCCTTGTTGAAGGTACATAACGACCTACTTCTCACCATTGACTCCGGCGACTGTGCAATCCTGCTCCTTCTCGACCTCAGCGCAGCATTTGATACTGTCGACCACACCATCCTAATTGACCGTCTCCGGTACGGGGTTGGTATTGATGGCACTGCCCTGAGCTGGTTCATCTCCTACCTCAGATGTAGGAGTTTCTCTACAAACATAGGAAACTCATTCTCCTCCCTAGCTAGCCTCTGCTGTGGGGTTCCACAAGGTTCCATCCTTGGCCCCATTCTCTTCTCCCTGTATATGCTCCCCTTAGGCCAAGTCATTCAAAGGCACGGCATTTCCTTCCATTGCTATGCAGACGATACACAACTCTATCTCCCCCTGAAGCCCAACAACCGATCAAATCTAATTAACTTTATCCACTGCCTCGAGGATATAAAGTATTGGATGGGCCAGAAATTCCTCCAACTAAATGAGAGTAAGTCTGAGGTCATCCTTCTCAGCCCCTCGGACCCAATCAAAACGATAGCAGGCAGTCTTGGAAGCCTTACCCCATTACTCAAACCTCACGTCAAAAACCTTGGTGTGATATTTGACTCAGCATTGAAATTTGACGAACAAGTCTATGCCGTGGTAAAAGCTAGCTTCTTCCAGCTTCGGACGATAGCTAAAATAAAACAATTCCTCCAGTTTGACGACCTCAAAAAGATCATCCACACATTCATCTCCTCGCGCCTCAATTACAGCAACTCCCTGCATCAGCCAATCTTCCCAGCCCCACCTGCAACTGGTCCAAAACGCCGCAGCGAGACTCCTGACGGGCACCCGAAAAAGGGACCACATCACCCCGATTCTGGCCTCTCTCCACTGTGCGGTTCCAAATAAATTTCAAGATCCTTCTTTATGTCTACAAAGCCCTTAACGGGCTTGCCCCCACCTACATCAAAAGTCTGCTTACCCACCACACCACCACCAGGTCCCTCAGATCGGCCGACTTGAGGTTACTGAACATCCAGCGGTCTAGGCATAAGTTCAGGGCGACCGCGCCTTTGCGGTTGCAGCTCCTAAACTGTAGAACAGCATCCCTCTTCCCATCAGAACTGCCCCCTCCGTCGACTCTTTTAAGTCGAGACCTAAAACTCATCTTTACTCTCAAGTTTTTCTTGACGTCCTCTGAGGGAGGGCTATATGTATGTATTTATGTATGTACTTAATCTATGAACCATTGTTGTATAACGTTAGTACCTCCACCAATGTAAAGCACTTTGGTCAACGAGAGTTGTTTTTTTAAATGTGCTATAGAAATAAAAGTGACTTGACTTGACTTGACATGCAAAACAAAGCTTTTCGCCATACTTCAGTATACGTGACAATAATAAACCTAAATATAAACCTATAATTTAATACTTGCATTCTGAAGAAACCACACACTATACAAAATTACATTATATAAACAATTATGTCAATGGAACAAAGGATGTTTAGGGACTAGAGAGTTTCAGGTTCACAATAAGAAAACTATTTTCCCAGCTGGATTCTCAAAAAAAAGGTATTTTTAATAACTATACATTATTTTTTGTTACAAAGGCTGTATATTATGTTGTTTAATATAGTAGATAGATACATAGACAATAGGTGCAGGAGTAGGCTATTCAGCCCTTCGAGCCAGCACAATCAGTACCCTGTTCCTGTCCTCTCCCCATATCCCTTGATTCTGCCAGCCCTAAGTGCATTCTCTAACTCTCGTTTGAATACATCCAATGAATTGACCTCCACTGCCTTTTGAGGCAGAGAATTCCACAAATTCACAAACAAGGATAATATTGCTGGTATCAATGGCCATCACATATGAATTTCCAAACAGCCTTCTGCAATGAAAGTAGCAGCAGTATACTTAAGAGAAAATGGTGTCTGATTCCTGTGGGACGGTTACAAGGAAAGTTTTCTTTTCTCCCCTAGACAGTTTTTTTTTTCTACTTGCCAATCTCCAAAGTAACTTTTAAATTGTTCTTTCATTCCTACTCTAAATCATGTTCTAACCAATTTGCCATGTAATAAAACCAGTCCTTCCTAATTCATCAATTGCATTATATACAATTACCGTTAATAAAAGCACTTATTAAACATAGGAAAAGGGGTTCTGAGTGGAGCAAATTATTATCATCTAGAAAGTGCTGCCTGAGAAGATAACAAGGGTAGATCAACATAAATGCAAATTGTATTTAGATTCTTTGTAGTCCTTTCAAAGATTTGACAAAGATGGATTGAGTGTTCTTCTATATTGTAGGATTCTGTGGTTCAAAGAATTAGGTGGTTCCATGGCATAAGGGTTTTGAGGATGTGACAAGTAAAATGAATGAAAGGAAATCCAGTGGATGTAGTGTATCTGGACTTTCAGAAAGTCTTTGATATGTTTCCACAGTAGATTAGTGGACAAAATTAGAGCACATGGTATTGGGGGTAGGGTATTGACATGGATAGAGATTTGGTTGATAGACAGGAAACAAAGAGCAGGAATAAACGGGTGGTACACAAAAAAGCTGGAGAAACTCAGCGGGTGCAGCAGCAACTATGGAGCGAAGGAAATAGGCAACGTTTCGGGTCGAAACCCTTCTTCAGGAATAAACGGGTCCCTGTCAGAATGGCAGGCAGTGGCGAGTGGAGTGCCGCAAGGCTCGGTGCTGGTGCCGCAACTATTTACAATATATACAGTATTATTGATTTAGATGATAGGATTAAAAGTAACACGAGCAAATTTGCAGATGGCACAAAACTGGGTGGCAGTGTGAACTGCGAAAAGGATGCTAGAAGGTTGCAGGGTGATTTAGACAGGTTGGGTGAGTGGGCAGATGCATGGCAGGTGCAGTATAATATATATATAAAATGTGAGGTTATCCACTTCGGCGGCAAGAACAAGGAGGCAGATTATTATCTCAATGGTGTCAGATTAGGAAAAAGGGAAGTGCAACGAGACCTGGGTGTCCTTGTACACCAGACACTGAAAGTAAACATGCAGGTACAGCAGACAGTGATGAAAGCTAATGGCATGTTGGCCTTCATAACGAGAGAATTTGAGTATGGGAGCAAAGAGGTCCTTCCACAGTTGAACAAGGCCCTGGTGAGATCACATCTGGAGTATTGTGTGCAATTTTGGTCTCTTAATTTGTGGAATGACATCCTTGCTATTGAGGCAGTGCAGGTAGGTTCACGGGGTTAATCCCTGGGTTGGCGGGACTGTCATATGTGGAAAGATTGTAAAGACTGGGCTTGTATTCACTGGAATTTAGGATGAAAGGGGTTCTTATGGAAACGTATAAAATCATAATATAAATGGACAAGCTAGATGCAGGAAAAATGTTCCCAATGATGGGGTGTCCAGAACCAGATGCCACAGTCTAAGAATAAAGGGGAGGCCATTTAAAACTGAGATGAGAAAAATAATTCACCCAGAGAGTTGTGAATTTGTGGAATTCTCTGCCAATTCACTGGATTCATTTAAAAGAGAGTTAGACAGAGCTCTAGGGGATAGCGGAATCAAGGGATATGGGGCGAAGGCAGGCATGGGTTACTGATTGTGGATGATCAGCCATGATCACGATGAATGGCAGTGCAGGCTTGAAGGACCAAATGGCCTCCTCCTGCACCTATTTTCTATGTTTCTATGTTTTCTAACATGTGCTCACTGCTATCAGCATCCATCTGAACTATGCAAGTCAAACACATCTATACTTCAATACCATAATGATCGGTAATGTAGCACTGGAACTTAGATTTCTCCATATGAAGTAACCTGTCATCAATGTAGTTTCCATCGGTGGGGGTTGGTCTTCATCAACTTAATTAAATTTGAACAAAAATAGATTATTGTTCTATTGACAAGATGCCTGAAGGATCACATCTGTGACTCAAGTCTTACTCCTGTATCTATCCGCACTACACTGTTTCTTTTATCTTGCAGAGTTGTAATGTTAATGGATATTGGACAATTAAAACATTAATCACAAGATGATCTATATACTTACTTGAACATGTTAAAGACACAGTATAAATGTTAGCAATGCTGGGTATAGAATATCATCTGTTAGATAGTAAATTACTGTATTTATATTTTTAGCTTACTGACTTTTACATTAAAGAATCAGTAATAAATAAACCAGCTAATGATCTTGTTATGTTCCTTGAAATAATAGGCTTGAATGGCAATAACATCAATACTTAAGCATCAATGTAGTACTTATTAATTGGGTTTTCTTAATTAGGACTATGTAAATATAGTTTCCACACCTCGATGCAGCAAACTCCTTTCTCTGCAAAGAAAAATAAATGTCATTGTGCCACTAAGCCACAGAAACAGCAAATTAATATAGCAGTAACTTCTGAACCTGTCACCTTCCCATTCCCTCTGGAGTTCCTCAAGTATTCATGTTTTTGTAGCCTCTCCTTCCTCGTCCAGGGTAGTTACCCTTGCTGGAAAATTCAGAGGACCAGGCAGCATCTCTGGAGGACATGGGTAGGTGACGTTTTGGGTCGGGAACCTTCTCCAGGCTCTGAAGAGACATAATCTGGATTTTACTGATTGGGGCTTGCATTCATTATCCATTTCCCATTTCCCGTGAAATATTCTCTCTGGATTTGGAAGTCCAGCCTAGCTGACCCATATCATGTAGGAGCCATGACAAAAGCCTGATTGCCCACAGAATCCTGTACCACAAAACTGAGTCAATGGGTGAAGAGAAACAAATCCCACACACAGAATTTCTCCACAAACCTTTGTCAGCCAACAAAGCCAAGGGTCTTGACCCGAAACGTCACCCATTCCTTCTCTCCAGTGATACTGCCGGTCCCGCTGAGTTACTCCGGCATTTTGTGACCATCATCAGTGTAAACCAGAATTTGCAGTTCAATCCTACACAAAGCCCCACACCCACCTTGCTGGCTGTCAAAGTAGACAAGTTTTCAAATACTTATGAATTCACTGAAATTCATCAAGTGTTCACTAATTGCTAGAAATCTAACAATTTTTTAAATTATGACATTTAAAATATTACATTGACTAAAAACTCTTCCTCACATTTTTAACAAAATAGTTAATGTAAGGCTAAGCACAAATGACGAGAAAAAATGTAACTCATTTTATTCTCACTATTCTCACCGCCGTTTGGCAATCACCATTCAAATGAAATCACACATTTAGCAGCTGCAATCTGGCACTGGATCTGTGATTTCTCTCCTGCAGATTTCCTATGTGCAGTTCAGAGGCAGAACCAATTCAGCAAATGACCAGTGGAGCTCAATTAGCGAGTTCAAGACATCTGCATTTGCATGAGATCCCTTAAACACACTAGCATTCATGCCAAGAAATACCACAAAATGCAGGCCACATAATCAAAAAGTGGGATATGCCTTTTCAATCCATTTCAATATGTCCATCGCTTTTTGAATCTTTCTTTACCTTTTGTTCAATATTCACTCCTGGATGAGCCACCATTTCTTCTTGACAAATGTTTATTTTAGTTTTAGTTTAAAGATATAGCGAGGAAACAGGCCCTTCGGCCAACCGAGTCCGCGCTGACCAGCGATTCCCCCGCACTAACACTATTCTACACACACTAGGGACAATTTACAATGATACCAAGCCAATTTACCTACAAACCTGTATATCTTTGGAGTGTAGGAGGAAACTGGAGATCCTGCAAAAATGTCACGCGGGCACAGGGAAAACGTACAAACTCCATACAGACAGTACCAGTAGTCAGAATTGAACCCAGGTCTCTAATAGCCCTTTTTCACGGGGCGACTGGACGCAAGATGTAGCCAGAGTGGAGTGGTCGTGGTCTAGCACGATATCACACGATATAACGGGAGTAGAGTAAAGAGTTCCCACGGTACTCGGCAATTCTGTCATTTGTGCGAGTGACTTGTCCGTCTCCCGATCTTTCCCGTTAATCGTGAATGAACATCGTGGACTGTAGTGTAGTTAATCACGTGGCACAAATGATGTTACTTTGTTGTCACACACTATATTGTTTTTTTTCACCCGAGCTCTTTAATGAGCTGAAGAATAATCTGTGTTTTTTTAGACAAATGTTGTTTGGTGTGATGCACCTTCTCTCAATATGTGCAAGAAGTCGTCTTTTTATTTTGTCAAATATGAATAAAGACTGTGTCTCACATTGACCGTGATGATTGTGTTATTTTATGATCTACTGAGAGGTGAAACTTTCAGTCTGAAGAAGGCTCTCGACCCGAAACGCCACCCGTTCCTTCTCTCCAGAGATGCTGCCTGGCCCGCTGAGTTGCTCCAAGCAACTGGTGTCTATCTTCAAAGGACTGACCAGGACTGCCTCTCTCTCTCTCCCTCCCTCCCTCTCACACAGGCATGATTGGAGGAACTCCGCGGGCCAGGCAGCAATTACGGAGGGAAATGGACAGGCGACCCATTCTTCAGGCTGCCTTATGTCTCTCTCCCCCCCCCCCCCCCCCTCCCCCCAACTCCCACCCACACACACGAATGCTGGAGAAACTCAGCGGGTGCAGCAGGGCCGAAACGTTGTCTATTTCCTTTGTTCCATAGATGCTGCTGCACCCGCGGAGTTTCTCCAGCATTCGCTTGTGTGGGTGGGAGTTGGGGGGGGGGGGGGGGGGAGAGAGAGAGACATAAGGCAGCCTCAAGAATGGGTCGCCTGTCCATTTCCCTCCGTAAATGCTGCCTGGCCCGCGGAGTTCCTCCATTCATTCCTGTGTGAGAGGAAGGGAGGGAGAGAGAGAGAGAGAGAGGTACACACAAGGTGGATGCGAAATCTCACCTGCCTGTTTCAGTGACAGACACCCACCGCCAGTAAATGAAGACAACCCCATCTGTCTCCCCCTCCTCCCTCTCGACTCCCCCACCTTTCCCTCCCAACTCCAGTCCCGTCCCGACCCCCTGGGAAACTGAAGGTTTCCCGCTGTAATTAAAGAGTTCCCACGGTAGACTGTAAAACTGGGACCCTGGTTCTGGACTCCCCCAACATCGGGAACATTCTTCCTCCATCTAGCCTGTACAATCCTGTAGATACGATTAGACAGGTATCTAGTTATTTAATTCAATTAATGATTTCTATCGCCCAGCCTCTCATCTTTCAATCGGGTTCAGCCAGGAAGGAACTGCAGATGCTGGATTAAAACGAAGATAGACACAACATGTAGCTCAGAGGGACAAGCAGCATATCACCCATTCCTTCTCCCCAAAGATGCTGCCTGCCGTCGAACTCATTCTCTTTAAACCGGCATCTGCTGTTCCATCCGACACATACACAAGAAATAAGCAACTTTTCGGGCCGAAACGTTGCCTATTTCCTTCGTTCCATAGATGCTGCTGCACCCGCTGAGTTTCTCCAGCATTTGTGTGTGTGGGTGGGAGTTGGGGGGGGGGGGGGGGGTAAAGAGATAAGGCAGCCTGAGGAAAGGCTCGCCTGTCAATTTCCCTCCGTAGATGCTGCCTGGCCTGCGGAGTTCCTCCAGTTAGAAACTGCTTTCAGACAAAAAGAGACACACTGACATTAATGAAATGCTTGTTAGCTAGTTTTATTAGATGTGTATGTAAATAGCAAACTGGCTGGATTCAATCTATCCAACTTCCGGGTTCACCGTTTGCAGGAATTCCCACGGTAACCGCAAGAGTTACTACGGATATCGCACTGGCCACTACGTTCATAAAATGTTGCAATGCTCAACCACAAGTGTACAAGTCACTCTTGGACAAATTCAAACATGTTTGAATTTTCTCCCGAGTACCCAAGTTACACGATTACCTGCCGTTAGCACCACGGTGGTCCACGAATGCCGTACTGTTACCGCACGAGGTTCCCACGATGTTAAACTCTGGTTACCTCTTGCGTCAAGTCGCCCCGTGAAAAGGGGGTTTAACACCATAAAGCAGCAACTCTAATGCCCTGCCATCCCTCAAAATATTGATAGGACTGTAGTCAGCATCAGCGCTCCCACCCATAATCCATATCATCACCACCGATTTCATCTCATCTCCCTAGCTTCTGGTAAAACCAGACTCAGTCTTCTGGCTCTCTGCAAAGCAACTGTACTTGGATGTTGACTGCGCACCATGTCAATACTACCAGCCATTCCTCGTTCCTGGCCTGGACGCGTCAGAAAAGGCATATCAAACCCAAAGGAATGCCAAGCCCTGTTTAAAAAGTTCAAGTTCAGTGAAAATACTTCTTACTCCGAGTTGTGGTTTCAAATGCTTCTCTTGATATTGAAGCACATTATCTAGCTCAATACGTGGGAATGGAACTAAGTAATCTTACTGCTTTTCAGATCTAATGTTTGCCTCAATCCTTGCCTGCACATTCTAGCGCAATTTGCAGGCTTACTACTTGATAAGATCTCATTTGAATGAAGACACTCCCTATAGTACAATTCACCCTCTGTATGCACTGGATGGCAATTGAAATGTCAACATTTTAATGCCCTGGATTATTGCAAACCGAAAAGCCTCTGATACAGTAATATAAGTATCGCCATGGAATCAAAGCTGCCAGAAACACACTGTAGGTATGTGATTTTGAACTCTGAAATCTAGTCTAGCAGGCAATTGAGACGCCAATCCAGCACAACAAGGCAAATGTTAACTCACTGCTTCTGGAGTATTTAATATAATGAACAAATCAAGAAATCCATTCGTCCAGCTCAACTACAGTGTGTGCTTAAACAAAAACAAATCCAATATGTTTTCCTATCCAGCAATATTTTGTGCAGAAATACTTTAGTTAATTTAACTGGCTTGTACATGTGATCTTATGCAATTTAATTTATTTTTAGATTGGCTAAATTGTGCTTATGAGAATGATAATTGAAATATATTTTCCACTTTGTAGCTTAAGCCATCCAGAGATTGGCACAGCAAAATTTTAAACTATTTGTGGGCCTTCCCTCTTCAGATCTGAATTATTAACAAAGTCATTAATGCCATTCACACTCGGATACCATGATATGTTCATGCAGGTAATTGGAAAGGAATGTAGATAGAAAGAATGCACTGTAATATTAGTAACACCAACAATAGAGATTTGATCTATCCATCTTATCTTCAAATAGCACTGTGATGCCAAAAAATTGAATTTTACCTGAAACATTAGAAGATGAGGATAGAAGTATATAAAATAATGAGAGACATGGATAGGGTAGACAGTCAGAACCTTTTTCCTAGGGTGGAAATGTCCAACACTAGAGGGCATAACTATAATCGTGCGAGGGGAAAAGTTTAATGGAGATGTGCAGGACAAGTTTTTTATACAGAGTGGTGGGGGTCTGGAACACATTGCTAGGGGTGGTGATGGAGGCAGATATGACAATGGCACTTCAGAGGCTTTTAGATAGGCACATGTAAGTACAAAGAAAAGAGGGAAAACGGTAAAACGTTTACATATTCTGGTAGAGATTTATCCCATGAAATCAAAAATCGCCTTATCTGAAAATTTCATGCATTATTTCTCGATTTATGAAAATGTTCACAAATCTCAAATAACTTAGAAAATAAACAAGATGGTCTCGCTGATGATGTCACAATGGATCTGACTGCCTGCCTCTGGTCACGCTGCGAGTGACGTCACCCCTGTGATGTCTTCTGTACTTCTTGGCTTCTTAATTTTTACTTCTGTAAATTTGTTACAGCGTTTTTAAAATGCTGCTCAGGTCGTGCTGCGCGCTCCGCTGGGCTCCTTGCAGTTCTAGAACATGGTGGCAGCGGCCGTTATCGCTGGGCGGGCGCAAGTGAGGTCCTCTATGGAGACCTTCGATTCCTCCATCAATCGCACAGACTCGGGGAATCGCGACACTTTTTCCTCGCTGGTGCTCCCGATCCCACCTGGCGATCTCTGGCCGTCGTGAGGGACGACCTCCTCTCTGTCTCCCCCGCCCGATCATCTGTCAAGCGGTTGGATGGGCTTCCCCTCATGGAAGCCACGATCAGCCGGCCCTCTGCTGCTTTTGACCGTCCGCCCGCTCGCACCATCAGGGCCGCCCGTTCGCAGCATCAGGGAAGCCCACTCGCAGCAGTAGGGCTGCCCACTCAAAAGACGCCGCAAATTGGCTCCAAAAGTCAGCGGGCACGCGGAAACCCCAGCTCCAAAAGGCGGCAAGCTCCACAGCCTCTGTATCCCTCTCTGTGCCTCTGTGTCCCTCTCTGTGCCCCTCTCTATGTCTCTGTGTCCATCTCTGTGTCCCTCGCTGTGTCCCTCTCTGTGTCCCTCTCTGTGTCCCTCTCTGTGTCCCTCTATGTGCTTCTGTGTCCCTCTCTGTGCCTGTGTCACTCTCTGTGCCATTCACAAACAAGAGGAGACATTTCACAATGATCAGACTTAACAATAAATTTATTAGTATGACATTTATAAAGTTCATATAAGTTTTATAGCCAATAAAGTTTTTATAGATATGTGAAGAGAAAAAGATTAGTTAAAACAAATGTAGGTCCCTTGCAGGTGAATTGATCTTGGGGAACAAGGACATGGCAGAACAATTGAATAACAACTTTAGTTCTGTCTTCACTAAGGAAGACATAAATAATCTTCCGGAAATAGCAGGGGACCGGGGGTCAAATGAGATGGAGGAACTGAGTGTAATCCAGGTTAGCCGGGAAGTGCTGTTAGGTAAATTGAATGCTTTAAAATCCAATAATTCCCCAGGGCCAGATAGGCTGCATCCCAGAGTATTTAAAGAAGTAGCCCCAGAAATAGTGGATGCATTAGTGATAATTTTTCAAAACTCTTTAGATTCTGGAGTAGTTCCTGAGGATTGGAGGGTAGCTAATGTAACACCACTTTTTAAAAAGGGAGGGAGAGAGAAAACGGGGAATTACAGACCAGTTAGTCTAACTTCGGTAGTGGGGAAACTGCTAGAATCAGTTATTAAAGATGGGATAGCAGCACATTTGGAAAGTGGTGAAATCATTGGACAAAGTCAGCATGGACTTATGAAAGGTAAATCATGTCTGATGAATCTTATAGAATTTTTCAAGGATGTATATAGTAGAGTGGATAAGGGAGAACCAGTGGATGTGTTATATCTGGACTTTCAGAAGACTTTCGACAAGGTCCCACATAAGAGATTATTATACAAACTTAAAGCACATGGTATTGGGGGGGTCCAGTATTGATGTGGATAGAGAACTGGCTGGCAGACAGGAAGCAAAGAGTCGGAGTAAACGGGTCCTTTTCAGAATGGCAGGCAGCGACTAGTGGGTTACCGCAAGGCTCAGTGCTGGGACCCCTGCTATTTACAATATATATTAATGATTTGGACGAGGGAATTGAATGTAACATCTCCAAGTTAGCGGATGACACGAAGCTGGGGGGCAGTGTTGGCTGTGAGGAGGATGCTAGGAGGCTGCAAGGTGACTTGTATAGGCTGGGTGAGTGGGCAAATGCATGGCAGATGCAGTATAATGTGGATAAATGTGAGGTTATCCACTTTGGTGACAAAAACAGGAAAGTAGACTATTTTCTGAATGGTGGCCGATTAGGAAAAGGGGAGATGCAACGAGACCTGGGTGTCATGGTACACCAGTCATTGAAAATAGGCATGCAGGTGCAGCAGGCAGTGAAGAAAGTGAATGGTATGTTAGCATTCATAGCCAAAGGATTTGAGTATAGTAGCAGCAAGGTTCTGCTGCAGTTGTACAGGGTCTTGGTGAGACCACACCTGGAGTATTGCATACAGTTTTGGTCCCCTAATCTGAGGAAAGACATTCTTGCCTTAGAGGCAGTACAGAGAAGGTTCACCAGACTGATTCCTGGGATGTCAGGACCTTCATATGAAGAAAGACTGGATAGACTCAGCTTGTACTCGCTAGAATTTAGAAGATTGAGGAGGGATCTCATAGAAACTTACAAAATTCTTAAGGGGTTGGACAGGCTAGATGCAGGAAGATTGTTCCCGATGTTGGGGAAGTCCAGAACAAGGGGTCATAGTTTAAGGATAAGGGGGAAATCTTTTAGGACCGAGATGAGAAAACCATTTTTCACACAGAGAGTGGTGAATCTCTGGAACTCTCTGCCACAGAAGGTAGTTGAGGCCAGTTCATTGGCTATATTTAAGAGGGAGTTAGATGTGGCCCTTGTGGCTAAAGGTATCAGGGGGTATGGAGAGAAGGCAGGTACAGGATACTGAGTTGGATGATCAGCCATGATCATGTTGAATGGCGGTGCAGGCTCGAAGGGCTGAATAGCCTACTCCTGCACCTATTTTCTATGTTTCTATGTTTCAATGTTTCTATGAATGGTGCAGACAAACTGGAAATAAATAAGCATAAGGAATACACTCATAAAGCAGAAGGCAATAGTTGGTGTCAAGAGCAAAATCAGAAAATCATAAAGTCAATTGGTAGCAAATATTACCTTAGTGGAGGATTGAAAACTTAACCCAGAGAACAACTACATTTAGCTTTAAAAGGAAGGGTGCACTACTGGGAAGGTACACAAAAATGCTGGAGAAACTCAGCGGGTGAGGCAGCATCTATGGAGCAAAGGAAATAGGCAACCTTTCGGGTCGAGACCCTTCTTCAGACTGGGGGGTGGGAAGAAGAAAGGAAGAGGCGGAAACAGTGGGCTGAGGGAGAGCTGGGAAGGGGAGGAGAAAGCAGGGACTACCTAAAATTGGAGAAGTCAATGGTCATACTGCTGGGGTGTAAACTGCCCAAGCAAAATATGAGGTGCTGCTCCTCCAATTTATGGTGGGCCTCACTCTGACCATGGAGGAGGTCCCAGGACTGAAAGGTCGGGTTCGGAATGGGAGGGGGAGTTGAAGGGCTGAGCCACCAGGAGATCAGGTTGGTTATTGTGAACCGAGCTGAGGTATTGGGCGAAGCGATCGCCAATCCTCCGCATGGTTTCACCGATGTAGAACAGCTGACACCTAGAGCAGCGAATGCAATAGATGAGGTTGGAGGAGGTGCAGGTGAACTTCTGCCGCACCTGGCAAGAATGCTTGGGTACTTGAATGGAGTCATGGAAGGAGGTAAAGCGACAAGTGTAGCATTTCCTGCAGTTGCAAGGGAAAGTGCCTGGAGAGGGGGTGGTTTGAGTGGGAGCTGGCTGACTTTGGAGGCTGTGGTGTCGGTTTTGTTGTAACATGGTTCACAAAACATGGGGGTGATCGTACACCACCTCTCAAAACATGGGGGGACAGGTCCCCCCCTCAGGATTTCCGCCCATGTCACATTCGACAACAGTCAGGATACATTACCATTGACACAATGGGACAGGAAATCTTTCCATTTCTAAATGCCAATCAAGAGCTGACTACATTCAACGTAATGCATGCAGAATTAAGATCAATAACTCCAGTCATTATGAAAGTATCCTTCAACAATTGTGATGTGTCAGTTATGCCACATGCTATTTCCACACTGCACCATCTCTCAAATGGTATGGTACTTTATTTTGTCACATGTACCGAGGTACAGTGAAATTCATTTTGCATACAGTTCAATATGTATTCACTATACATAAGCATAGTGTATAGTGTGCTTATACTATATATAGTATATAATATATATATACTATATACTATATAGATACATTTAGTTTGGAGAAACTGCCTCTTCGGCCCACCAAATGTACACCGACCAGTGATCCCCACACATTAACTCTACCCCACACACATTTGGGACAATTTACACATACACCAAGTCAATTAACCTACATAACTGTACGTCCTTGGTGTTGGAGGAATCCGAAGATCTCGGAGAAAACCCACACGGTCACGGGGAGCACGTACAAACACCGTAAAGTCAGCACCCATAGTCAGGATCAAAACCAGGTCTCCAGCGCTGTAAGGCAGCAACTCTACCGCTGTGCCGCTGGGGCCACCCACATGGCCGTGTTCTTCTAATAGTTCACAATTTTGCAATGAGTAAAATGACTGCAAATCACTTAATAAAACAACTTAAAAACAAATCTCTCTAGCATGTGGTGCACAGATACAAATCCCTCTGTGTAAACAAAATTGCTCCTCAGGTAGATATTAAATCTTTCTCCTCTCTCCTTAAACTTACAGTATGTCCTCTGGTTCTTCATTCCCCTACTTTGTATAAAAGACTGGGTATTCACCCTATCTATCCGCCTTATGATTTTATACACATCTATAAGATCACCTCTCAGCCTCCTACACTTGAAATAATAAGGCCATAGCCTGTCCGACATCTCCTGATACCTCAGGACCTCAAGTCCTGGCAACATCCTTGTAAATCATCTTTGCACTTTTTTCAGCTTAACAACATCCTTCAGAAAGCAAAGTGAACAAAACTGAACACAATATACCATTAAGCTGGAAAGTGGGCAGAGAAGATTGATGAGGATGTTATGAGCTATAAGGGAGAAATTGGGCAAGCAAGGATTTTATTCCTTGGAGCACTGGAGGGTAAGGTGTGATGTTATAAATGTGTTTAAAATCATGAAAGGAATTGATAGGGTGAAGTTCATACGTTCTAGGAGCAGAATTAGGCCATTCAGCCCATTCAATCATGGCTGATTTATCTTTTCCTCTCAATCCCATTCTCCTGCCTACTCCCCATAGCCCCTGACACCCTCACTAATCGAGTGAATGCAGAGAGTTTTTTACCCAAGGTAGGGGAATCAAGAACCAGTGGACATAGGTTTAAGGTGAGAGGGGAAAGATTTAATAGGAACCCGAGTGTCAATTTTTTTAACTCCACTGGGTATATTGAACAAGCCACCAGGTGACCCCTGCTGCAAGCTGTAACAATCTGATCTCCTCCCTTCCTCCTGTAGGGCTGCAGTTTCATGGGCTAAAGGCCACTGTGGACACTGTTGTCGTTCAGCATTTTCGAGCTGATCGGGGATCCAAACAATGGAAGCGCAAAGATGACACGTACTGATCCAATAGACCAATGATCAGATCAGAAGCCAACCTATGTATACACCCCAAAGTGTCAAAAAGTGTCTAAATCACATCTAGTCACCACAAGAGAAGTTCGATAAAGAAAGATTTCCCTGCAAACAGGTCAAAATGGTGCATGTATTTTTTATTGGCATATTACCTGTTATGTCTTCTGTCTTTTAATTGCTCCTGTGTACTCACCTTGCTGTTACTGATGAGTTGCAGGAGGACAGGGAAATGCGTGGACCCAAAATGAATCTGAAAATCTAATCAATATTGCTCTAATTGAGTGATTGACATATGTTGAATTCAATCCTCCTCTCCTCGGGGAGTGCTTGTACTCAGCCTAAATTGCTGCAATAAAATCCCAAGGATGTCAGGTTAAAGTAGGCTTGCTGAGGGGTTGTAAGTTTCACAGATTTAAACTCCTATGCTTCAGCCTTTGGATTCGGAATCATCTTGTAAAGTTGACAGAAATGCAAATTAAGGCCAATTACAGGGTGATCTGGAACTAGTGGAGGCTTTCATGCATCACACGTACTGTTCAGCATCATAGACACAAAATGCTGGAGCAACTCAGCGGAGCAGGCAGCATCTCTGGAGAGACGGAATGGGTCTGAAGGATATCAGTCTGAAAAAGGGTCCGGTCCCGAAATGTCATCTATCCATGTTCTCCAGGGATGCTCCGAGAACGGCTGAGTTGCTCCAGCACTCTGTGACTTTCTTTTGCAAATCAACATCTGCAGTTCCTTCTTTCAGCACTATGAAGGGAAAATGTCCTTCTTTAACAAACTGTAGTCTAGATAATCTTTGGATTATAATCAATGATGAGAAGCAATGGAACAAGGGTGTTATAATGCCTTCAAGGAACACAAGTGAGGCAGAAGGGGGTGGCACACCTGTTATCCAGGAGTGCTCCAGGAATATGGGGAAGTGCAGAGTGGAGTATCATGTCCTGACAAGGCATATCAAGGTGAGAGCTCGTATACTTTAAAGAGCATCGCCAAATTTATGCCTGGGGCTACAATTTGCAGTGTCTTCAGATAGCGCTGCACACATACATCAAACTTAGAAACAGACAGACACCCACTCCTACACACATATTCCCATGTTCAGAAAAAAACAGACAGATGCACATACCAATTGAAAATGCCAATGGTATTCATAATTGCATGCCAACTGAGCTGAAAGGAAGGTTTTCACCTGAAATGTAGAAGTGTTAGCAGACAGGGTTCTCATCCTGAAACCCACTGGACCAGACAAGCTGACTGGGATGCATTTTCACATAATTTCATCTCTCTCACATTGAAATCACTATACTATTTACTTTATTTACAACAGCAAGGAAAGAGGCATTTGCAAATACCTAATGACCCAACCTGGAAAATGACCCAAGTTGTGAAAAACCCAGTCAAAATTTCAGAGTGATGCAATTCTACCTGACAGCAATAATTATACTGTACCTCAGGAAACAATGATTTTCATATACTGTATGTGATACTAAAATAAAGTAAAATGCCAACAAATTTCCAACAGAACCTTATTTTTTGTTAGTCTCGTGCAATAACCTAAATTTGAAAATTAGATTTTATCCCATTAAAATGTGGTTATCAGATGGCTTAGTTCCCAATTATTATAACCTATCACATTGTTAAAAGGTCATTTCCATGGGATGGGATGGTTTGAAACATAATGTGTTTGTTTCATGCATATGTCACAATCTCATGTCAGTTTTGGTATGTCAAGTCAATAAGATACAGCTAGGCACCCTTTGCAACTATTTCCCCCAATTGTCTGTGTTCGTGTACGACCAAACGCTGCTGTGATTGGAACTTTGAGAAAGGTGAGGATTGAAAGAATCCTCATTATTTCTCCTGTAAGATCAAGACTCCTGCCTCCATTTTAATAATCATATTGACTGGGCTTTTACACCACAGTTAATTTCAATATGCAGTTACTGTAGAATGAAAGAGGAATTCTTGGAATTCTTGACATCCTAGTAAATTTGTAGTACTGAACTGAGCCTATCTTGACAACCGATTAGTTGGCAAATCCAATTAATATTAATAAAGCTGCAGAATTTCAGAGCCAAATAGTCATAGAACTTGGTACAGACAGTCTTTGGTGATACTTTTTGGCCCCAAGCCTCATTTTTATAATCAGGAAAAAGCTCTGAACTCAATAATGCATTGCTCCAGTTCAGCGATTATATTTTAAGTGTCTTGAGATCACAGCCAGAAACAAAGACTCTCTGAAAAGGCAGTTAAAGCAATTCAGTGATTTCTACAGGAGTGCTCGAATGATCCAAGGGATATTTTAACAAGGATTTAAGCCAAACTGGAATGATACACCGTCCAGTCCCGAACACAGCCAAAGTGAGTTTCCACTCTCTTTGGAATTTCACATTATTCCCTCTTAATCCCTTACTTTAGATTTTAACATCAATAAAACATCAGAGAACAAAGGCATTTAGACCAGTTGTGGGCTCAGCCTAGATAAACCTTGTCTGCCAGAAAGGTCAGTGCAACAAGTGTGTCATTTTATTCACAAAGAAAATTAATTAACAAAACAGAAAAGGATCATGACCATAAGATTTATCCTGTATCTTCTTCTATTACTTGATTCTGTGCAAACTGATGTCATCAAAGCTGAAGAAGGGTCCTGACCTGAAACGCCACCTATCCATCCAGATGCTGCCTGACCCACTGCATCACTCCAGCACTTGGTATATTTTATCTCAGATGGACAAATACCTTCTTTTAGCTTTCTAAAAGAGTGGTGAATCGATGGAATTCTTTGCCACAGAAGGCTGTGGAAGCCGGCAAGGGATATTTTTAAGGCAGAAATTGATAGATTATTGATTAGTACAGGTGTCAGAGGTTATGGGAAGAAGGCAGGAGAATGGGGTAGAAAGGGAATGATAGATCAGCCATGATTGAATGGCAGAGTAGACGTGATGGGCCAAATGGCCTAACTATGCTCCTATCACTTATGAACATGAAAATTAGCCTCCCATGCCGAACTTGCAATAGACAGAAGAAAAATACAAATGCCACTATTGACATAATAATGTGAATACTGCACATCACACAGGCACATGGGTTAATATCGGCCTATTGCTATCTTGTATACTTAACTGTGCTGAGTGAGTGGTGAATACATTAAAATACCTAATTTGTCAAGTGTGGCCAAGATATCATTTGTTTCATTTTGACCTACAAGCTAATATGGGCTGATCAAAATTTTCAAAGTAGACAATTTGGAATTTACCCCAGATTGCTACTTGTGAGCTACCAGAGCACAAGTTTCTAACTAGGGCACGTCTCAATAAAATAAACACTCACAATTACCCGAGTAAATCTAAAGCAACTTAGCATCTTCACTGCAAAAGAAGGGGACATTGCTGCCTGCCCTTTTTCCGGGTTACGTCCGTGCCCGGGTGGTACGAGAGCGACTATGCCCTGTCCACAGGCACCCTGGGGGATTTCTGGGAACGCTGTGCACAGTGGATGGTTGAATGCATCCTTGACAAAGATTGTAACATAATTGTATAGTGGTTTATTTAATATATGTGTTTGTCTTGTATTATGGTGGTGGGTTCTGTTTTGTTTTATTGTATTGGAAATATTATTTTTAATAATTTAATACATTTTTTGATTTAAAAAAAAATGGAACATGCTTTTGTAACTGGATGGTTCAGTTGCATCAGTGGTTTCATTTAAAATATGATCTCTAATCATTATTAAAAGGAGATGTTCATGTTTGAAGATGCTCTTCATTGAAAACCTTCATTGATGGTTATGACAATGTTTCAGTGAGGAAGTGGATTACGAGGGTAATGCATGCAGCACGAGAAGATTTTTTAGGCATCGATTTTATTGTGTAAAGGACTTTCCAGCACAATCTAATGGAAGAAATTAATTATTTCTGGATTTGGAGCCTTAGACTTTTGTTTTATTTTTACCTAGGGTCAAAAAACAGCAAAACTTATTATTTCTGTATTTGTTGAAGAATAATCACGAGCTGAACAATTATGAACAGTCCAGGAGCAATTTAATTTCCATTAAGTTTATTTATATGCCTGAGGCAGGGCAACTATTTTAAGGTATCTGCATAAGATATGTGATGGGTCCATATTATGTAAATATCCTAAAAAGCATGTTCTGAGCTTTGGGTTTAAAAACAAGAATAAACCCTGAAAAACACAGCCTGCCAATCACAATTGCATGTAATGAACATTCATATAAATGAAAGGCTTATCTGTCCACAGTCATATCTTTGAGGATAATTCTAATTCAATTTAACTTCAGGGTACAACTAATACCCTCTGAGAATTGCTTGGACTTTGAGGGGCTGGAGCAGGGAGCAAGGATTTAGATTTATAGACCACTGGGATCTCTTCTGGGGTAGGGGTGACCTGTACTAAAGGGACGGGTTCCACCTTAACTGGAGGGGGACCGACATTCTGGCAGGCAGGTTTGCTAGGGCTACACGTGTGGGTTTAAACTTAATAATGGGGGGGGGGGGGGAGGGGGGATTGACAAATTGGGAGTATAAAGATGGAGTTGAAGGGGAAGTGACTACAGGAAAAATTACAAAAGATTCTTGAATTAATGGGAAGAAAAGCTCGAGAATGGACAGAGTAAGGTCATGGCCAATTGCGAGCAGTGCGAGGGGGGAAGTGAATACGGAGGTCAAAGTGCTGTATATGAATGACCGAAGTATAAGGAATAAAGTGGACGAGCTTGAAGCTCAGTTAGAAACTGGCAAGTATGATGTTGTGGGAATTACTGAGACATGACTGCAAGAGGGCCAGGGCTGGGAACTGAATATTCAAGGGTAGATCTCCTATCGAAAAGACAGACAGGTGGGCAGAGGGGGTGGGGTTGCCCTGTTGATGAGGAATGAAATTCAGTCCTTTGCAAGGGGTGACATTGAAACAGGAGATGTGGAGTCAGTATGGATAAAACTAAGGAATTGTAAGGGTAAAAAGATACTAATGGGATTAATTTACAGGCCCCCAAACAGTAGCCTGGACATGGGGCACAAGTTGAATCAGGAGTTAAAATTGGCATGTAGCAAAAGTAATGCTGTGGTTGTTATGGGAGATTTCAACATGCAGGTAGACTGGGAAATCAGGTTGGTACTGGACCCCAAGAAAGGGACATTGTCGAGTGCCTTTGTGATGGAATCTAAGAACAGCTTGTATTAGAGCCAACCAGGGAGAAGGCAATTCTGGATTTAGTGTTATGTAATGAACCGGATTTGATAAAGGACCTTGAGGTTAATGAGCCATTAGGGGGTAGTAACCATAACATGGTCAGGTTTAATCTACAATTGGAGAGGGAGAAGAGTAGATCAGAGGTGCCAGTGTTGCAGTTGAATAAAGGGGGACTATGAGGCCATGAGGGAGGAGCTGGCCAAAGTTTTTGACTAGAAAGATACACTAGCAGGGATGACAGTGGAACAAAAATGGCAGGTATTTCTAGGAATAATACAGAAAGTGCAGGATCAGTTCATTCCTAGGAGGAAGAAAGATTCCAAGGGGAGAAAGGGATGACCATGGCTGACAAGGGACGTCAGGGACAGTATAAAAATAGAAGCGAAGAAGTACAACGTAGCAATAATGAGCGGGAGCCAAGGGGATTGGGTAATGTTTAAAGAACAACAGAAGATAACCAAAATGACAATACGGTACGAAGGTAAGCTAGCCAAGAATATAAAACAGGATAGTAAGAGCTTCTTTAGGTGTGTGAAGAGAAAAGAATTAGTGAAGACCAAAGTTGGACCTTTGAAGAGCGAAACAGGTAAATTTATTATGGGGAAAAAGGAAATGGCAGATGAGTTGAACAGGTATTTTGGATCTGTCTTCACTAAGGAGGCCATAAACAATCTTCCTGATATAGTAGTGGCCAGAGGATCTGAGGTGACGGAGGAAATTAGGAAATCCACATTAGGCAGGAAATGGTGTTGGATAAACTGATGGGACTGAATGCTGATAAATCCCCAGGGCCTGATGGTCTGCATCCCAGGGTACTTAGGGAAGTGGCTCTAGAATCCGTGGATGCATTGGTGATAATTTTCCAATGTTCTATAGACTCAGGATCCGTTCCTGTGGATTGGAGGGTAGCTAATGTTATCCCACTTTTTAAGAAAGGCGGGAGAGAGAAAACAGTGAATTATAGACCAGTTAGCCTGACATCGGTGGTGGGGAAGATGCTGGAGTCAATTATGAAATAGCCGAACATTTGGATAGCAGTAACCGGATCGGTCCAAGTTAGCATGGATTTACGAAGGGGAAATCATGCTTGACTAATCTTCTGGAATTTTTTGAAGATGTAACTAGGAAAATGGACACGGGAGAGCCAGTGGATGTAGTGTACCTGGACTTTCAGAAAGCATTTGATAAGGTCCCACATAGGAGATTAGTGGGCAAAATTAGGGCACATGGTATTGGGGGTAGAGTGCTGACATGGATAGAGAAGTGGTTGGCAGACAGCAAACAAAGAGTAGGGATTAACCGGTCCCTTTCAGAATGGCAGGCAGTGACTAGTGGGGTACCGCAAGGCTCGGTGCTGGGACCGCAGCTATTTACAAAGTAGCATTAGCAAATTTGCAGATGACACAAAGCTGGGTAGCAGTGTGAACTGTGAGGAGGATGCTATGAGAATGCAGGTTGACTTGGACAGGTTGGGGGAGTGGGCAGATGCATGGTAGATGAAGTTTAATGCGGATAAATGTGAGGTTATCCACTTTGGTAGCAAAAACAGGAAGGCAGATTACTATCTAAATGCCGTCAAGTTGGGAAAAGGGGAAGTACAACGGGATCTGGGGTCCCTTGTACATCAATCTATGAAAGTAAGCATGCAGGTACAGCAGGCAGGGTAGAAAACGAATGGCATGTTGGCCTTTATAACAAGAGGAATCGAATATAGGAGTAAAGAGATCATTCTGCAGTTGTACAGAGCCCTAGTGAGACCACACCTGGAGTATTATGTGCAGTTTTGGTCCCCTAATTTGAGGAAGGACATTCTTGCTATTGAGGGAGTGCAGCATAGGTTTACAAGGTTAATTCCCAGGATTGCGGGACTGTCATATGCTGAGAGATTGGAGCAGCTGGGCTTGTACAATCTGGAGTTTAGAAGGATGAGAGGGCATCTCATTGAAACATATAAGATTGTTAAGGGCTTGGACACGCTAGAGGCAGGAAACATGTTCCCAATGTTGGGGGAGTCCATAACCAGAGGCCACAGTTTAAGAATAAGGAGTAAGCCATTTAGAACGGAGACAAGGAAACACGTTTTCTCAAAGAGAGTGGTGAGTCTGTGGAATTCTCTGCCTCAGGTGGAGGCGGGTTCTCTGGATGCTTTTAAGAAAGAGCTAGATAAGTCTCTTAAAAATAGCGGAGTCAGGGGATATGGGGAGAGGACAGGAACGGGGTACTGATTGGGGATGATCAGCCATGATTACATTGAATGGCAGTGCTGGATCGAAGTGCCGAATGACCTACTCCTGCACCTATTGTCTATTGTCTATTGATATTTGACCGTGGTTTCAGGGATAATGGATTACTCAAACATATGGACTAGTGATTCTGTTTTGAGGAAATTCAGAGAATTGGTCACAAATTGCACTGGTGAGTTACAGCTCGAATAGAGTCACAGAAGGAGACCATTCAACCACATGAGTCCATGTCACTGCAGAGTAATTCAGTCAATCCCTTTCTTCTGCTCCACCAGTGTAGCTTAGCAAAATAGCTACCTTCAGAAGCAACCCTCCGTTAAATTCTCCAGCTACGGCATCCCAAATGCTCAGGTTTCACATTTGTAGTTTTACTTCGGAGTCACGTGAGTGACTTCGTGAAGAACCCCGCTTCCACGCATGCGTGTCATATCGCTACACGCATTGCAACGAGTCACACAGAGGGGAACGGCGTTCCCCAAGCGGGAGAATTTGAAAGTCGGGAACAGCAGGTAAGAGACTCTGCGTTCCTTTTTTCTACTTACCTTTTAGGTGGCTGCGGAAAGCTGGCGGGGGAGACCCGTGGAGTGCGAGCAGCCGGCAGCAGCAACGGCACGAGTTTCCCTGGAGGGGAACAACCTGTGCCCGACTTTGCTCCCGCACCGGCAAAATTCACTTCTCGGCCAGGCGGGAAGCAAGCAAAGAGGTCCCGTATGCCAGTCTCAAGCGAGAGCAGTCGCTAGCGGCCAGCGCGGAGGCAGCAGGACAGAGAGCAGGGACCAGCGCTGTAAGTACCTGGGGTACACAGCAGGGCTGGAAACGCTCAGCGAGTGCAGCGGCACTAATGGAGCTAGGAACTGGACGTCCGGGCCGAAAACCTTCTTCAAAAGGTAAGCACCGGGGTTGGTCCAATGGGTCCCTAGGTACAGCCGGGTTTTACCGGCTGCGGAACTGCCGCGAAGGACCAGGGCCGTGAACTCCGGGGTCGGTCCGAGCGGCTCAAACCCAACACACAGGGAACGACGTGGGAGCACTCCGGAGCCGACACAGCCCCAAAGACCGACGCTACATGGGCCTGGGGCTGTGGAACAGGTAGGAGAATTCCTTACCTTTCTTATTCTTTCCAGGAAGGCTGACGAGCTGCCGTTTCTACAGCAGCAGTCAGCCAGCAACGGAAGTCGGCACCACTGTCTCCCAGAACGGGAGCGAGTGCCAACTTCACCCCAGACGGGGTGAAGGGAAAAACAGAGCCAACAACCCACAAAACAGTGGGTTGTATTAGGGCTCTGGCACTTTTAAAATTAACGGAGAAGGACCAGCCCCTTAAACACCGGGGTCGGTCCGAGCGGTTCAAACCCGACACGCAGGGAACAACGGAGAATGAAAAGTCGGGAACAGCAGGTAGGAGACTCTGCGTTTCCTTCCACTTACCTTTAGGTGCAGACATGGACTGGGTCCATGTAAGGTGCTGGCAGCGGCAGGAGCACTGGCAGTGGCAGGAGCAGCAGCGGCAGGAGCGGCAGCGGCAGGAGCGGCAGCGGCAGCCGGCAGCGGTAGGAGCAACATGGGCACATCGATTCCCGGAGGGGGAAAACATCTGTGCCCAACTTCGCTCCAGCACGGTGAGAAAATTCATTTCTCAGCAGCAGCAGTAACGGCCAGCGCCGAGGCCAAGGACTTTGCAGTGCAGTTGACTGGCTGCAATCTACCACAAGGGACCAGTAATGTGAGTACCAGGGTCGGTCCCAGCGGGGTTTTAGTTACAGTAATCGCTTCTCGGCCTTTTGGCTAAGATCAAGTGTAGTATCTGTTCTTATCAGTTTAATATCTGATACGTCCCTTATCTAGGGACCATATATTAAATAAAAACTATAGTAGCTGTTATCAGTTTAATGTCTTATATGTCCCTTATCCAAGGACCATATAAGTAGGAGTGCCCAGAATTGTGGGCATTAGAGTGGGGTTGACCGGCTGCAACGACCACAAGGGGCCAGTACCGTCAGTACGGGGGTCGGTCCCAGGGGTCTAAGATAAAGGAGCAGCCAGGAGCGCTGAGAGCGTTGAAGCCGGGTTAAAGAAATAGATGGAATCAGCTGTGCCAGTTATCCTCCACACCGGCCATATCCACTCCACGGAAGGAAGGACAAAGCTGGAGAAGGAGGACCGTGGAACAACGGGCAGCCAGCAGCAGCCAGCGGCACTTGGATCATCCATAGTGGGATCAGCTGTGCCCGATGTCAGCCCCGCACCGGCCAGATCCAGGCGGCCGAGCGGTAAGGCTAGACACAAATCAAGCAAGGTAGTGGACTCAGGGGGTCCGACTTTGCATAAAACCGCCGGCAACCAGCGCCCGAGAGGGCTGGAGCGGGAAGAAGCGGTGTATGGAGCCTTGCTCCAACGTGATAAACCCACAGCAGTACCTCTTTGAGGGCTGCACAATGCTTCTACCCCATCAGAGGGGAGCACTGTGGGTCAGTTCTGGGTTGACTTGCAAGAGGGGTCCGCAGAACAAAAGACAAGTGGGCAGCAGTTAAGCCCCACATGGGTACCCCGTGCGGGACCCTAGAGATCTCTAACTCTAAAAAAGAGTAGGCAGGACCCTGATGGGCCAGAGCCTGGTAATACAGCATCCCATGATCCTAACACAGCAGGGACTCTGCTGGACATGGTGGCTGATTACTTTAACCAAGTCAAACATGGGTAGACTTGGATCCAGGATGGCAATAGTATTACTATATGTCTGGCCACAAACGCCAACAAGGAAAATTTACAGACACTGGCCAGACATCTGCCACCTGGCAACGGTGAGGCATTACAGGTGCCCAGTGTAAACCAATGCATTTGGCAGCAGATGGGGACGAACATCAGGAACCAGGACCTCAAGATCCACAGAACCTTAAAGGGATTGACGGAAGGCATCATAGCATACACCCGCACCCTGGACTAAACGTAGGTAACCAAAAGACCATCAAGACGCACCAGCTCTGTTTAGTAATATGCAATATGACCTGAACTACACGTGGAAGGCGGCCATTCAGCCAGCACTGGGACCCCAAAATATGCTACCATTTGCAAATAAAGAACCGTGTGTGGACAAAGCCAAGACACTGGGGCTCATCAAGGCCAGCGCAAGGGCCTATTTTGGAGCATGATACCAGCCACAGGCAAGGCCATAAAAAATGTGGCTCATACCAGTGGCAGTGCCAGAAATCAATATTACCCTGGAAGATGCGGAAGACTCAACCTCCCACATAACTCCGAACAAGAGATATCAAACCAGAACCTCCTTTTCAAAAAACCAAGGAAATAACACAACCACCGGTAACCATGGAGGTAGGTGGGTGGGGTTTTTTCTTCTGTTAAAATAGGGACCTACGATGGTAGGGGAGGTTGCAACACTACAGTTATGTATGGTATATAATCACTACAGATTCATATAATCTCAGCAGTATTCAGGGTTATCTGATAGGATTTACTCATCCCAATAACCACAGTACAACATACACCAGAAGGGCATTTTGTCCTTACCTAAACCAAACAATTCTAAAACTAGCTTCGCATTGTTATGTAAACAAAGCCATAGGGTGATGTATTTCCCCCGTTCGGCCCCATCAATGGGGTACTAGGGAAAATTCAACTACACTCGGCATCTGGAATTCTCAGAGTACCCGACTGACCTTCAAAATCATGGTATTCGGTCATACAGGGGATGGTGTTACAACCATGTTCCCTAATGAACATAAGAAAAAAAAAAAAAAAAAAAAAAAAAAAAAAAAAAAATTTATCCAGTGACTGGAGGCAGTCATCCATGCCATAAGACTATGGATTTATTGATTTGTAGAGTCTAAAAGACCCACTACACGGCTTTCGGCTGTCAGACAGGACGATGAATCTCATCTCATCTGCACTAAGACTGTCAACACGGAAGCAGTACCTTGGACACATCAAGAAATGGGGCATATACTGCTTGGACAACAACCTCGACCAAAGGCCAAGAACTTTCTGGCCGTATTGGAATTTTAACAAGCCTCCATTATGATAATCGATGGAGCTACAGTGCCATCAATAGTGCCACAAGTGCACTCTCCAATTACCTATCACAAGGAACGGAGCGGCACGAGGTGGGAACGCACCCCTGGTAAGAAAACCAGGTACTCCGAAATCTGGGACGTGGGTGTCGTTTCTCAATATGCTGAGGAGCTTGTAGCTCATAACAGCGTTGTCACTTCAGTAACAGACCAGGAAGATGGTTATGCTCATGGTGTTATTTACCGCACAACAAGTCCAGCCATTAAGCAAACTGCGCCTGGACTCCCTGATCATCTCACCGAGAAACTGGTGTTGTCATACAGGATTTAATAAAAGAAAACAGATCGGTTTCCTTGGGTCAAGTGTTTGAATTTATGGTACACCCATATGGCAAACGACTGTGTATAGCAAGACACATCTAACAATACATAGAATATACTAAGAACATTCGAGGTCAGGAAATGGAGTTGTTTATCTCTTACAAGAAACCGCATGAAAGGGTTACGACTCAAACTATATGAAGGTGGCTCAAATAGGTCCTAAAAATGACACTAATGTTTTAACTCTCATTCCACCAGGGCTGCAGCAACATCCGCAGCAAAAATTGTACAGGTACCCACAGACCAAATCCTCAGAATGACAGGATGGTCATTCAAAAAGGGTTTTCCACAGGTTTTATAATAAACCAGTTATTTTTTGGAGCCATCATTTGTATTAAGAAAACATTTTATGTCCAACAAAATAATTGCCCGAAAGGTTACAGGGCTATGATTCTCAAATCTTAAAAAATGTTATATAATTTTTTCATTATACCACACAACTCTTTGTATAATTGTGTTTTAAAATTACTAATGATGCTCTCTCCCAATACCCAAGGCAGTTGTGAAGCATGGACTCGTTCCACGGCATGAGGTCACAGAGCTTTGAAATCTTCACGAAGTCACTCACGTGACTCCGAAGTAAAATAGTAAGATTAAACGAGAACTTACCAGTTTGAAGTTTGATCTGTATTTTATGAGGAGTTACGATGAGGGATTTCGTGCCCTCCGCTCCCACCCTCTTATGATCATATCAAAAACTGGTATCTCTTTGATAATCTTACTATGTTAGATCATTATAGGTTCCTGTGACCTCACACCGCTGCTTTGAAGAATGACACGCATGCGTGGAAGCGGGGTTCTTCACGAAATCCCTCATCGTAACTCCTCATAAAATACAGATCAAACTTCAAACTGGTAAGTTCTCGTTTAATCTTACTATTTTATGTTGGAGATACAACATGGAAACTGGCTCTTTGTCCCACCAAGTCCACACCGACCATCGATCACCTAGTCACACTAGTTCAGTTGTCCCACTTTCTCATGCATTCCCTACGCAATATTGCACTTCCTGCAGAGGCAATTTTACAGAGGTCAATTAACCAAGATGCCTAAATGTTAGAATATGGGAAGAAACAGGAGCACCCGTTGGAAAAGGACGCAGTCGTAGCATGAACATGCAAACACTACGCAGTCAGTTGCTGAAGTCAGGATTGAACCCACGTCTCTGGCACTTTGAGACCGCAGCTCTGCCATCTGTGCCATTGTGCTGCCCTAAATGTGATGTTACAGGGTTATTTTATCACTGCTTTAACGTTCTCCTCTTTATCAATGATTGCCAGCTGGAAAATGTTTTTGCCCCAATCCCCTCCCACACCTCCACCCTCTCCTCAAATCTCTTCTCAAATCTCTCCTCAACTCTCTCCTCAACTGCGGATGCCGACGATGTAAGCTGTGTCATCTCGTAAATTAGGAATCGCCAGGTTAGAAACCCTGACTGACCTACTATCTGGCCCCAGCAAAGTGGAATAGTTCAGTTTGTGTGCAGCAGTGCATTGTATGGCAGTGCAGTCTCAGAAGAGTAAGATCCTTGCCTTCAGGAAAACTGGCAGGCTGCTGACGATTGCTGCTTTATGCATGAAGAGCCTGGAGGACGTAAGAAGGGGAAATGAATTAGCAGTGGCAAAACAGCAAAGCTGTCACTCAACATAATCAGCCTTAACATACTTCACTTGTGTCTGCAATAAAGTCAACATGATTTGGCCGTGTATGAGAGATGAGCCATATGTATTTTCAATTCTGACAGCAATCACTTACAAATTCCTAATATTCCAGTCGCTGATGGTCAGGGATAATGATATGCCAATCTCCAAAGTGTCTTCTTCTGCATCCATTAGCAATGCAGTCTGTAAAGCACCACCTCTGGTCCTCTCTCCCTGCTTGCAATGCGAAAAAATCAATGCCTGAGTGTTTGTGATGCTGTGGATTAGATGATAAATACTGTACAATGCATTCACTGAAGGTGATAATCATGCAGATTCCTGAGGATGGAAATAAATGTAACAGTACGATTGACACTTCACCCACTGTTAGGAGAGTTGTCTGAGAGTACGTTTTAACAATCCACTCTGGGATTGAGGTCAGAGTAGTTGTATGATACACATTCAGGTGAATGTGCAACCCTAACACTTTTTCTGACCTGAAAGGCCTGTGGCAATGTACCCAAGGAGATGTACTCCTCCTGTCATTTAACTCCAGAGCAATCTTCAACTCCTTCTTTGCATGGGAGGCAGGTATCTTCCTTTATTGCAAAAGAAGATTTCCTTCCTCAGCCTAAAGTCTGAAGAAGGGCTTCGACCTGAAACATTGTCTGTCAGCCTCCCTCAATTGATGCTGCCTGTCCCGCTGAATTCCTCCAGCAATTTGCTTTTTTACTCAAGATTCCAACATCTGCAGTGTCTTTTTTTCTCGGGATTTTCCTCTCCTGTTTTCAAATCCACCCAACAGCACATCAGGTGTTGCATCGCTGACGTCAGGCACAACCTTTGACAATCCTTATTATATTGCTTCTAACTTCAGGGTGATCTCTTTAAACTTATTTCTGTGACACAACCAGCGTACTCTTGCCCCACTGCTACAGGATAACATGCCTTGACAATTTCCTGCCCGACTATCAGAATAGGACATCAATCTCTCCAATTTGCTCAATACTCCCATCAGTGCCACATTAGAGAAACAGAGGGGATGCTCCCCATTGAGTCCAGGTCAGATTCAACAATGAGTGAGCAACTGAGAGGTGGAGCAGCACAGTAGATTTAAAAAGCAGCCATTAGTGTCCAGGGGTGACTGCTCTTAGTGATGTACAATATGAACTCAGGAGTGGCCACTTTGTGAGTCAGGGTGGCACAATGATGCAGCAGTAGTTGCTGCCTCAGTGCCAGAGACCCGGGTTCGATGCTGACTACGGATGCTGTCTATACCGAGCTTGGATGTTCACCCGTGTTTTGAGAGGGGGGGGGACAGTCGGGGTGAAATCTCCGCTTTCCGCAAGACAGTCGGGGTGGGACTGCTGATTGAGGGCGCCAATTAGACAAGAGGGACGTCGGTCAGCAGGCAATGGGGGTGGCACAGACCTGCGCCTCAGCCACAGCCAGGATCGATCCCGGCTCTCCAGTGCTGTCCCGTTCCTACCTGAGTGCCCCCCCCCCCCCGGACCCAGGGGTGGCCAGAGACGTCAGGAGTCAGATGGGCGCGGTGCCCCCAGGCGCGTAACCCCCAGAGAAGCAGCGCTAAATGCAGCTCAACTCTGCCTGTCCCGCAAGGTTAACCTACAGCCCTGCCTGGACTTACGGGAAATATGGCCCAGATTTACAGGCAACGCGGAGAAGCAGCTCTGGTGTCCCGTCAGTCCAGGCAGGGCTGTAGGTTAACCCGGCGAGACTGGCAGAGTTGAGCTGCATTTAGCGCTGGATTGAGCCTCCGAAGCCTCGAGTGCGTGTGTGAGTGGGCGCATGTGCACGCGGCCGCCAAGAAATTGTGTCCCCCCTGTCCCTCTGTCCCCTCCATGTTTTGATAACGATTTCCGTGCCTGCCCGTGACCACATGGGTTTTTCCCAGGTACTCCGGTTTCCTCCCACATTCTAAAGATGCACAGCTTTGTAGGTTAATTGGCTTCAGTAAAAATTGTAATTGTCCCTAGTGTTTGGAACAGTGTTAGCGTGTGGGGATTGCAGGTCAGCACAGACTCGGTGGGCCAAAGAGTCTGTTTCCTCATTGTATCTCTTAACTAACTAAACTAGACTAAAGGTGGAGTGCTGTGTTTGAGGGTGAGTGTTTTGGCTTAAGAGGCTTCAGCAGGGAGGCTGAGCGGAGGTACAAGGTTAGATAGGTAAGAGTTTTGTTTCTCACCAATTCATTATTCTTTGTGCAGTTAGGGCACTGGTATGCTCCTCCAGCAGGGTTTGTCAGATCTGGGAAAATTCAAGTGTCCATGAGGACTATTCCTGTGGATTCCTGGGGAGACTGGAGCTGCAGTTGGATGACTCAGAATCATCTGGGAGACTGAGAGCATCATAGATGGGAGTTATGGTGAGATAGTCAAAACTAAGTTGCAGGAGAAAGTACATGGGTACCAGGAAGGAGAAAGGGAGGAGGCAGAGAGTGCAGGAATCTCCTGACCTGATCTGATTATTATCCGATCTGAAAGCAGAGCATCTACCGCAAAGGCAGAGCATCTACAGCAGATGGCAGAGCATCTACAGCAAAGCTTTTCACTGTACCTTGTACATGTGGCAATAATAAACCTATACTTAAAACTAAAACAAGACAAGAAGAATACAAAACAAGAATACCGTTTCGGATACTGTTGGAGGGGATGACTGCTCAGAGGAAAGTGGCAGCAACAATCAAGTGTGTGGCAGTAGGCTTGGCTCTGAGGCCAACACGGAAGGGTGAAGTCAGACAGAACAATTGTGATGGGAGACTCATCAGTTCAGCCTGGGTCAGACAGCAGGCTCTATGGCAGCAAACACGACCCCAGGTTGGTGCGTTGTCTCCCTGGTGCCAAGGTCCAAGATATCTCAGAGAGGCTGTGTAAATTCAGACGCCAGATGCCATTGTGGGCATTGGTAAAAAAGCCATTGATAGGAAGAAGAATATCTACTTAAAATGTTGCAGGCCCAAGTGCAATTTATGCTGGGCAGTTCCAACCAGTGCTGACTGCTGGCTCCCATTGTGAAAATCAAAACTGAGTGCAAATGACTTACATCCGCACGTCATATGCTATTTATTGCCAAGGTTCGGATGGGGAAATTGTTCAGTGAGCACTCCGCGCAGAGTGTACCCTTGCTGAGTGCCTCGCCCCCTCTTTCAACTGATCTTTGTGATCGCTGTTCAATCACTGACTAATGCGTTTCAAAGGAACACTCGCTGAGTCTGGGAGCGACCACTTTGTGAAGTTCTCATGGTAAAGTCTCCGAGCAGTAGGTACACCACTTTAACAACTTTAATGCGCTCTGAAAAACAGCAAAATACAGATCACAGCGAAAGACAGTAGGAGTGCAATCAGTAGCCAACATACACGTTGTAGATGGTCTCTTTAATAAAACGCTGCTGCCATTGGACAGAGTCTAGCTGCACTCGGATTAGGGAATGTGACATTCACTACACTGAGGTACACTAGGACAGCAGTGGCATTGTTTTACATACATGTCAAGACCTGTACACCAGACAGATAGCAGATTGTAGCTGCACACATTCTATGATGACTGTCAATAAGGTGGACAGCACAACCTACACAAAAACATAGCTGTGACATTTCAGTACCATTAAGCACATGGAGACCTGCTAACAATCCACATTTTTTAACCATTATCCATGCCTTCCACTGATCCTGACAGTGCCTGTTTTGATGCTTTGTGAAAGTCTCAACACGTCAATCATAACCACTTCAGTTTGGAAGGGATTGCAAGAAATCACCAGCTACAAGAGGGAACCCCCCCCCCCCACCGGCTCCTTGGCAATTGTCAGCTGACCAATGACCTGAACGTGTTCTACCGCAGGTTCAATAAACAGAAACTTAACCCTGGTTAAGTCCTTCCTCCCTCCCCAATCACCACTTCACATCTGCTCACAGCTTGACTCCAGTCTGCAAAGACTGGACCCTTCCCCACCCACTCCTCCCCAATCACCGCTTCACACCCACTTACAACCTGTCTCCAGTCTCCAGTCTGAAGAAGGGTTTTGGTCCGAAACGTTGCCTATTTCCTTCTCTCCATAGATGCTGCTGCACCCGCTGAGTTTCTCCAGCATTTTTATGTACCTTCCAGTCTCCAAAGACTGGGCCCTTTCCCACTCACCTCTCTCCAATCACCACTTAACACCTGCTTACAGCCTGACTCCAGTCTGCAAAGACTAGGACCTCGTCAATGACCCACCCCCCTCCTTGCTGCCCAATATCAGTATGGCCACTTCTCCATCACCAATAATAGAAATTGAGAAGGTGGAGAGGCTGTGGAGAAACTTGTGCTGGCACAGCTGAAAAATATCACAAACCCCCTGCTGGATGCTCTGCAGTATGCATAGGGGGCCAATAAATCAGTGGATGATGCAGTGAACCTAGGACTGCACTTCATCCTCCAGCATCTAGATTGCCAGAGGACATATGCAAGGATTTTGATTGTGGATTTTTGCTCTGCATTCAACCCTTTTGTGCCAGAGCTACTACACTCCAAAGTCTCGTAGTTGTCTGTGCCTGAACCCCTCTGTCAGTGGATCACCAACTTCCTGACATCATGTGAGGCTGCAAAAGCACATCTCGGACCCGCAGACCCTCAGCATAGGAGCACCGCAAGGCTGTGTACTCTCCCCTCTCCTTTACTCTCTCTACACTAATGACTGCACCTCCACCGATCCTCTGTCAAGCTTCTTAAGTTTGCGGACGACACAACCCTGATTGGACTGATCCAGGATGGGGAGGAATCTGCCTGCAGACAGGAAGTGACACAACTGGAATCCTGGTGCCATCACAACAACCTGGAGCTCAATGCTCTTAAGACAGTGGAATTGATTGTAGACTTTAAGAGACCTCCACCGCCCCTCACCCCACTCACCATCAACGACACCACAGTCACATCTGTGGAGTATTTTAAGTTCATTGGAAATCATCTCCAGGGACCTTAAATGGGGGGCCACCATCGACTACACAGTCAAAAAGGCCCAACAGATGATGTACTTCCAGCGGCAGCTGAGGAAACACAATCTGCCACATACAATGATGGTCCAATTATATACTGCGATCGTAAAGTCTGTCCTCACCTTCTCCATCATGGCCTGGTTTGGCTCAGCCACCAAGCATGACATCCGGAGACTGCAGCAAATCGTTCGATCAGCTGAGAATCTTGTTGGCAGTGACTCGGCAACCTTTCCCCCAATGACGAACTGTACATTGCAAGGGGCCAGGAAGTGAGCGGGTAAGATCATCTCTGACCCCTCTCACCCTGGGCACAAACTCTTTGAAGCACTTCCCTCTAAAAGGCGACTCCGGACTGTCAAAGCCGCCACAGCCAGACATAAAAACAGCTTTTTTCCACGAGCAGTAGCTCCGCCCAATAACCAAAAGTCTGTAGCCTCCTTTTGCTCTGGAATTTTATTTCATTCACATGTTTAAACTATAATGTTTTAATGTTTTATGGTTTATTTGTAATTGTTACTGTATGTCATTTGTTACTTGTGAGCGGAGCACCAAGGTTAATTCCTTGTATGTGTACATACTTGGCCAATAAACATTCATTCAGTCAGTCAGTCAGTCAGTCAGTCAGTCAGTCAGTCAGTCATTCATTCATTCAAAAAATATAAAGCAGTTTAGATGTAAACCTATTTGACACCAGTTAGATAACTTGTTACCTGCTCTCATCGCCTTCCCCTATGCATGCATAAAAGAGTTCTATGATATTAACTGGTTAACTGTTTGCTTTTGGAATCTATCATAGCAATGTTTTACTGACTTTACCACATGCTCTCTGAAAATTAATTACATTTGGTGTCAATAGTTAAATGGCATTTTTTTTACTTTGTTCTATTGCAAAATATGTGTGAGCAAAAATGAACGGTCCTTTGATATGTGCAGGAAGGAACTGCGGATGGTTCCTACCAAATATTTTTACCAAATATGGTATCACCAAATATAGACACAACATACTTGGGCAGCTTACAACCCAGCCGTATGAATATTGATTTCTCCAACTTCAAGTAACCCTTGCTTTCCCTTTCCCCCTGTCCCAACCCCACCTTAGTTTTCTGTCTCGTTTCACCGTCCTCCTGATTAATTTTATTGTTTGTATGCATCGATGTCACCTTTCCGTCACCTAACAATGAACCATTCTATATTTCCTTGATCATTGTCTGCTTTGATCAGTCCTTTTTAAAACATTACCCTTCCATATCTAATTTTCCTCTCCCTTGACTCTCAGTCTGAAGAAGTCTCGACCCAAAACGTCACCCATTCCTTCTCTCCAGAGATGCTGCCTGTCCCGCTGAGTTACACCAGCATTTTGTGTCTATCTTGTTATTTTGATAGCCTGTCAAAATACTTGAGTTCATGATAGAGAGTAATTTGCCACAGAGAATAAGGCATCACTCATAATTTATCGCAGTTATTTTTGTTCATTTCTTAAATGCTTGATGATAATTTCACTGCCCAACTTTTTTCTGACACATTTTTTTACATTAAATTAGTATGTATTAAATTATACATTTGGATTGATCATCAGTTTCCTTGAGTAAATCTGCTTAAATTTGATCCTGTCAAGTTGGTTGTGTGTTAAATTAGCTAGAATAGCTGATGCAAACAATTTTATCAAGATGGAAATGTAAATTGCTCATTCTAAGCTTCCCCCCAGCCTAGTTTCAGTCAAAAATCACTGAGTCAAGCACTTGCGCATCTAAACTTTACTTGCGCATCTAAACTGCCACTACTGTACCTAACCACCTACATGTTCGTTCCTTGTATCTGCCTGATCAAGTCATCTAGGCCTCGCTCAAACAGAGACACTCCGGAAGGTCACGCAGTCTTAAGCGCTCTCCCAGAAGATCGACACAGGACCTCATGGCAGCGGAATTTTATAGGTCCCCGGACCTCGAAGGGTCGAACCACAAGGGGGTGGTCTCTTTACAATCCAATTACAGATATAGATTAACCCCATACATGACAGACATTTCCGTAACCCAATAATACGGTGGCTAGTACATTGTATTCAAACGGTGTTTCTCAAAGGAAACAAACATTGCAACATGTATGTCTGGTTTGCATTCATCCAATCCATTCTATGCATTTTGAGCCTAATTGTCAGGTCTGCAGATGTTCCCATTCTCTTCCTGCAGCTTTGATATAGGCTCGACAAACTGGCAACATTCTGCAGCGTGACCCATTTCTACAGAGAGCACTTTAAAATTCAGCAAATGGCCTAGCAGCCCTGAAGCCTTTACTCAATTTTAGGGTCCTGGCCTCCCCAATTTGACCAGGAATAACAGAAATATCAAATACTGGAGGGTATATCTTTTTGTTGTTGCCACACTACAGGAATGGTGTGATTAAGCTAGGGTGGTTTTAGAAAAGATTCACAAGAATGTTGCCTGAATTGGAGGACTTGAGTTATTTGGAAAGACTGTATAGGATAGCTCTGTTTCCCTGAATTGAAGGATAAGTGTCATGATAGAGGTGTATAAAATTATGAGAGGCATAGATAGAGGCAGAGTCTGTTTTCCATCGAATGGGTGTGTAAAACTCAAGTACAGAGGTTTAAGATGAGAGGGAGGATGTTTAAAGGAGATCTGAGGTTTTCACCCAAAGAGTGTCTTGTATCTGGAATGAGCTGCCAGAGGAGGAAGTGGAGGCTGAAACATTAACAACATTTTAGATGCATTTGGTACAGGCTGTTGAATGAGCATGGCTTAGAAGGATATGTAATTAATGCAGGCAGGTTGAATTATTATAAGGCTGACAATTGGGCTGAAGAGCCTGTTTCTACACAATACAGCTATATAATTTTATGACATAAATCCAAAGGACTCTCTAAGAAGAAGAAGCAGATATCTTTGCTTTTCACATTCATGTACCCTTAAGCTTGTTTATCAGTATAATTTCCACATCAATAGTTGTAATCATTTAATTGGCTTATCATTTTCTCTGAATTATTTTTCTTCCCATTATCTCAAATATCTAGCAGATTGAATGGGGTTTTTTTTTTTGCATGATTGCATCCAGTATTTATATTAAGTCACCTCTTGTTTTGTCTTTTATCTGGTCCAGTGCCAATTTACCACTCTCAATTCAAGTTTTCTAATTGCACCCCATGCACTATCTAATTTGCTAAATGCAGTCAAAATAGTCTGCAAAACTATTGAATGCATTTGAAAATGTTAATTCAGCATTGAATATTCTGTTTTTCATTCCAGGAAAGTTGATATATTTTGTAACCTTTTTTTTATCTGTAGCTTCTTCGACAGCAGAATATCCACAGCAGTAATATACAAGTTGTGATCACTGGCCTCTATCTAATGAATAAGCCTGAGTGATGCATATGAGAATAATTAATTGGGATTTGAGGAGAAATGGCAGCATTTCAATAACTGTAAAATATTCAGGATTACTAAACATAGAGCGTAAACCAAGAAACCCCAACTTGCTGGTAGCCATCGGCTGCTCTTGAACAAGTAACTCCTCATGAATTCTGGGGACAGAGAGCAATGTTGGGCTTGGGTTAACCAGATTAATTGAGTGGAATCCTCACTATAAATGGCAGGGATTCCCCACCATTTATAGTGAGGATCCCAATCGATTAATCGGCTTATCCCAAGTTCAGGAACAGTGTTTTCATTTTATTTGAATGAAAATAAACAACTACAAGGAGTCTTAGTTAATTTAAATACATTCAATTGTTTTTGTTTATTTCAATGTTTTTAATTGTTTATTGGTCTGTTTCTCTGCCTGAGCAGGACTGGTAAGATCTATCCTAACCTTATTTATTCAAACAGATACAATTTGGTGAGACACATTTCTTGGAAGTGATTAGATATATAATTCTTGATACTTATGTATTTTGTAAAATTGTGGTTTAACTCATGAGTAAAGTTTACAAACTGGTAGTCCAGATGTACCCTTCCCATGAATAAATAGAGATCCCAAATCTTACTTCCATCTTTTTTTATTCTATTAGCTCTCCGTAGCGTTGAACATGTACCCAGAAATGACTGTTTGTTCTCCTCTCCCTGGTTACACATGCAAAGCAGAAGCATCCATAGGCTTAACCATATTCTTCTTTCTTTTTTGCAGATTTTTTTAGCACCACTATTCTTATTCCTGTTATTGATATAAAAATACCTGCAGTCTCCCATTACCAACACTTTGTTTCATTTAATCAGCTCTTGTAAACAGTGAATGGTAGTCTACTTTCATATCCAGTCTTGCCAGCAGTTACCACAATACTTCCAACACAGGTGCGACAGAGGTTTACCTGCATCTCTTCCAACCGACTCCGTTCAAGGACCCAAGCAATCGTTCCAGGTGCGACAGAGGTTTACCTGCATCTCTTCCAACTTCACAACCACCACAATACTTCTAATGGACTAGATTTTAAATACAACATTCTTTAATCCAGTCATCATAAGAAATCTAGATCATTAACAGAAAAAAATCATTCTTTTGGTAATATTTTCCTGAATATCCAAGTAACTGCAGGATACCTTGTAATGCAGAAGTAATTTTGGCCCCACCAAAAAGTGGGCAGGGGCTGCGTTCTGCGAGCGGAGGCTGTGTTTTGCGAGTGGGGACTATGTTCTGGGGCCCACACCACTCCCTCCCACATACACCCCCTCTCACATACGCCCCCACCTCTACCCCTACCTCCAGAAACCCCCCCCCTCTTCACACCCTCCCTCCCTACACCCCCCCCCCCTTCCCCCACACCCCCTTCCCCCACCCCTTCCCCACACCCCACACCCCCCCCACCCCCCCCCCCCACCCCCCCCCCTCCCCCCCCCCCCCCCCCCCCCCCCCACCCCCCCCCACCCCCCCCCCTCCCCAATCACTCCCCCCTCCCCTACACCCCCCCTCCCCTACACCGCCCTCTCCTACCCCCATACAATCCCCTACAATCCCCCCTACCCTACACACAGACCCTCCCCTACACCCACCCTCCGCTGCATACCACTCCCCTACACCCCCCTCCCCTACACCCCCTCTCCCCTACCCCCCCCTTCCTTACTCCCACTCTCCTATACCCCTCCTCGCCTACACTACCCCCTTACACACCCCCCCCCCACTCCCCTATACCACCCCTCCTCTACAACCCTTACAGTGCCAGAGACAGCACCCACAGTTCGATCCGAACTACAGGTGCTGTCTGTACGGATTTGTACGTTCTCCCTGTGACCTGCTTGGGTTTTCTCCGAGATCTTCGGATTCCTCCACACTCCAAAGATGTACAGGTTTGTCGGTTAATTAGCTTGGTATAATTGTAAAATTATCCCTAGTGTGTGTAGGATAGTGTCTGTGTGTGGGAATTGCTGGTGCGGAATCAGTGGCCCAAAGGGTCAGTTTCCACACAGTACCTCAAAACTAAACTAAAGTTGGCCACTGTGCCATCTATAGAAAGACACACAATGTTGGAGTAACTGGTAAATCTGTATCTGCAGTTCTTTGTTATTATGCTGTGCCATCCTGTATCCCAGACTTTGTAGTCTTTCTGAGCATAATGAATCATCAGAGTTAACATCCATAAATGAGGAATGAATAATTTAGTGAGGTACTAAATAAATCATCAGCACCAGTAAAATCACACTCTCACCATAAAGGGCCTGTCCCACGATGCGAGTTCACCCAAGAGCACTCCCGAGTTTAAAAAAAAAATCAAATTTGTGGAACCTCATCACGAGTATTTTTTCACTCTAGAAAATTTTTCACACTGTTGAAAAACCTTCACGTGTTTCCGCATTTCCTGAATACCTGCCGTTAGCATTACTAGCCGCTAAGAGACACCCACGAGCTCCGACGTACCCACTACATACATTCTACGTACTTACCACAAGTTTTATTTATTTTTAAACTCGGGAGAGCTCTTGGGTAAACTCGCATCGTAGGACAGGCCCTTACAGACGGTAGTCACCATCATCTAGAAAAAAAATTAAATACACTTACCTTTCAGCCAATCCTTCATAAAAAGTTAATATAATTCAATTTGTTTACTTTAAATCATTTACCCTCTCTTCTGTGAAACAGAATGCACATAGTAGAAGAGTGGATGAATCTAACCTGTGACTGATGAAATGCTTTCCACTGTGAGAATAAGCTCATTAGGATCCTTGAGTCAGGATAACACATTGCAATGAACTGTTTGCTAGAGTTAAAATTCAGATTTCACAACAGCATTGCAATTAGATTCTGTAAAATTCAATTTGATTTGCAAAAAATTGCATTCATGAAGCATATTGTCAACCACAGTTGCTGCAGTAGTGAAGAAATGGTTTGAAAACATCCTCCTTAATGAATTGTGAGCAAACCCACTGCTGCTTTAACAGATCTTGGTTGGAGTGGTATGATTGTCTTCAACACCCTCTGAATTGGTTAGAAACAATTAAGCATGGTTGCTGATCTTGTCTGTCATACGCCAACTCTGGGTGTTATGGTGGCACAGTGGTAGAGTTACTGTGATACAGAGCCAGAGACCGTGTTTGTACAGAGTTTGTATGGTCTCACCATGACTTGCGTGGGTCTTTTCCCTGAGCTCCAGTTTCCTCCCAATACTCAAAAGAAATACAGGTTTGTCAGCTAATTGGCTTCTGTAAATTGCAAAATTGGCCCTAGTGTGTAGTCTCTTGATTACCTTCATCAGCTTGATCTGTTATCTATCAAAAATCACATTGGTTAAACACAATCTGCTCTTGAACCTATGTTTTCTTGCCTTAATTAATCCATTTTCCCTTCAGTTTATGGAACATTCTGACCAGAAGCAATACTATGAACAGTCAAGTTTGATTTTGTTGGGCAGTTTAACATCTTCATATTTTTTTTATTAAGCACAATGAAAATAGAAATCAGGATAAATGTTGAGCAGTGGATACAAAACTGCAGATGCTAATTTACAACAACACAAAATCCAAAGGGCTGGAGTAACTCAGCGGGTCAGGCAGCATCTCTAGAGAACGTGAGTCGGTGACGTTTCGGATCAGTACCTCTTGGTTGGGAGGTTATAGTCTTCTCATTGTATTCATATTCTACTGCTCCTCTTTGAGATCTTGTCAAGGTGTGCCTACCTTGATGAATTTCTCCCCAGTTTGAAAATGGGTCGTGACTCAAAACGTCACCTATCCATGTTCTCCAGAGATGCTGCCTGGCCCAACTGAGTTATTCTGCACTGTGCCTTTTTTTATATGTTAAACAGGATGTTGGTTCACTCTGATCCATGCTACAGTGCTGGATATAGTTTATCTCATTGGCCCTCTCTTCTGCTAGTTAAAAATGTGTGGGCGTCCAGATGTGCAGACAAGGTAAAAAGTCCAGGTAAGTCCTGAATCGGTGCTCCCCTACCAGAGACCGCGGCTTCAGGTTGGTGTAGGCCGCAGGCCGGTGGTCGAAGATCTAAAGTCCCCGTCGCACCGCAACCAGAAGCACCGCTCGATTGCTCCACGCCAAGAGTCCACGCTGCGCCCACCGCTGTAGCCTCGGGCACGTCTCCGGGAAATGCCACACCGATCCTTGCTGTTAGGCCACGGGGGAGGTGACATGGAAAAAGGTGCCTCTCCGTGGAGGAGGCGACCAAAGCGGTTTCCCCCTTACACCCCCCACACAAGAGACACAGAGGAACATTAAAAACCACATTTAAACACACTAAAAAACCAAAAAAAGTAGAAAAACTGATACGTTGCTGGCAGGGCTGCCGGGTTGCAGCGCCCCCACTGACCTCTAGTAGTATGAGTGGTGGTAACATAGATGTTACCTACCTGCTTGAGTTCTTCCACATTTCTGTTTTTGTTTCTTTCTTTTTCTGCCTTTGGGGGCATGGACAAGGTAAAGCTCTGCATTGTGAATGAACTCATGTAATTAGCCAGCGTAACTAATTGTTACATTATAATATAATGCATGTGAAAACAGAAGTAGTATGACTTCACATTCTTATGTACAACATATGCTCATAAAAAAATGTATCTATAATTAATCTAAAATTATATTCTTATTGGTGACACATGTAGACAACACAGTGGTGAATAACTGGTACAGTACACTGTCCTTCATCGGACAGGGAAGTACAATTGGGTATAAGAGTTGGGATGTCATGTCACAGACACATAGTATGTTGATCATGTAGTCAGAGATTCATGCAGCACAGAAACTTGTCCATGCTGACCAAGGTGCTGAATTTACTCTAGTCCCATCTGCTGCATTTGTCTCATATCGTTCTAAATCTTTCCTGTCCATGTACATGTGCAAATATCTTTTAAATGCTGTTATAGTATCTGCCTTAACTTCTTCCTCTGGCAGCTAGTTCAATATACCCACCATCATGTGTGTAAGATCATACCTGGCAAACTGTAGATAGACACAAAAAGCTGGAGTAACTCAGCGGGTCAGACAGCATCTCTGGAGAAAATTAATAGGTGACGTTTCGGGTCAAGACAAACTGTGTGCAATTCTCGTCATCATACTATAGGAAGGATCCGATTAAGCTAGAGAGGGTGTAACAAATGTTCATAAGATGTTGCCAGAACAGGCAGCCTTGAGTTATGAGGATAGGTTATGACTTTTTTGGTTTAGTTTAGAGATACAGCATGGAAACAGGCCTTTGACCCACCGAGTCCACACCAACCAGCGATCATCCCATCCACTAATACTATTACCACTAGCACTGCATTACACTGCTATCCTACACACTAGGGATAATTTACAATCTTTAATGAAGCCAATTAACATACAAACTTGCACATCTTAGAGTGTGGGAGGAAACCAGAGCACCTGGGGAAAACCCACGTGGTCACTGGGAGAACGTACAAACTCCGTAAAGACAGCACCTGAATTCAAGATTTAAGATGCTGCTGCACCCGCTGAGTTTCTCCAGCACTTTTGTCTACCTTCAAGATTTTTAACCCAGTTCTCTGGTGCTGTAAGGCAGCAAATCTACCACTGCCCAACTGTGCCGTCCAAACTGTGTTTTCCCTGGAGAAAAGGGGGATGAGGGGTGTTTTTATAATGTAGATGTGCACAGAATGGTGAGGGGCATGGATAAAGTACATGGTCACAATCTTTTTCACAAGGGTATGTGGAATCTTAAACTTGTGGGCATACGTTTAAGATGAAAGATTTAAGGGGAATGATTTAAAGGGGACCTGAAAGGCTTTTTTTCACAAAGTAGAACAAAATGCCAGATGAAGTAGGAGAGGCAGATACAATTACAACATTGCAAACACAATTGGATTTGTTCATGATTTGGAAAGTGTTGGAAAGATGTGGACCAAAAACTGGGAAATAGGACCAGTTCAGAAAGGCACTATGGTTCAGCATGGATGAGATGGTCCGAAGGCCATGGTTCCATGATGTATGATTCTATTTGACATTTCCAGTAGTTCCATATTCCATATTTCTATATCTATACATAACTAAAACTCTGATCTTGTGCTCTTCCGGTTTGCGTGGTTTTTCCATTTGCACAAAAATAGTACATGATAGCGCTACGATTTTTCGCCACCTTACTCACCATTGTCCTGTGCTCAAGTGCAACAAGTTTTGGTTTGGTCAATGGTATAGTTTAAAAGTTATTAAGGTTTAGAAATCTTAAAAGGCATGCATGCACAGATTGGTCTCCACTCCTGCCTGTCACCTCCACGCAGATTGGTCTCCTCTCCTGTCAGTCACCCGAGATGGCAACACCCCTTCCGGCACAACATCGCCACACTGATTGGCCAGGCCCTCTGTCACTCACCAATGGGGAGACTAAATCTGAAGGAGATCAGTGCAGAATCACCGCGGGCTGGAGCAATGCATCGCCCAGAGCCCTGGAGGTCCACCGAAATGCCGGCTCTGAGGCCGACTCCAACTCCAAATCCAAGGCCGACACAACAAATTACTCCAACTCTCCATCACAGAACTGTGATGGAGGCCAAATAAACTGAATCTCTACACTGCACTCTCCCCCCCCCCCCCCCGATGTCAGAGTCAAAGTCATAGCCCCTGGCTGGCGATGGCGAGGTCCCGACCATAAAGCAAGGCTGACTCCAAGGCCGACTCCGAGAACCTCGAGCTCCTGGGGAGGAGAGAGCCTCTGAGGCCAACTGCGTGGCCGACTGTGAGGAGGGAGGGTGGGGGGATTGAGGAAGAGGAGGGGTTCGGAAGGGATAAGGGGGAAAGTGGGGGAGGTGAGGAGGGAGAGTGGAGGAGGAGGAGGAATAGAGGGTGAGGAGGGCAGTGGGGGAGGTCATGCAGGGCTAGTGGGGGGGATAGGGGGAGGTGAGCGACGGTGGGGGTGAGAAGACACCCGAGGGGGCTAGGAGGCGGAGATGATCGTTATGGAGGGTCAAGGCAGTGAGACCCGACGAGGTGGGGTGGAAGGGAAAGGAGAGGTGAGGGAGGGATTGAGGAGGGGAGGAGGAGAGGGAAAAGAAGAGGGAGGATGAAGAAAGGGGGGGAGGAATTACTGGAGAGTGATGGGAAATGAGCCACGCCTGCGCAGATAGGGGCTATGGGTGAGTGGTGGAATGTTGTGTTGGGGGAATGGGTTGCTTTGGGGTACCAGGCCTCCCATGGTGGCTATGGGTGAGTGGTGGAATATTGCGTTGGAGGAACGGGTTGCGTGGGGGGAATGGGTGAGTGGTGGAATATTGCATTGGGGAATGGGTTGTGTTAGGGGACCAGGCCTTCCATGTGGCTGGGACCCAACGGGTCCCACTTAGTCTAGTTAAATTTAAAATCATAAATTTTGCTCCTTTATTATATGGGACAGAGCAGTCACAAGGAAGGAAGCTCATTCCCATTTTTATTTAAGTGCACTTTCCTCACAATAGAAAGGGAGCTGTTATCATTGTTTCCCATATTCTAAAGGTCACGGGTACAGACCTGGCAGAAATGCTCCAATCCCATTAGTGTCTTTGACTAATGTGGAAGCCTTCATTCTGTTTCAGTTCCTGGTAACTTCGTATAATAAGGAAATTTAAATGTAGTCTTAAAAGAGCAAATTATTTGTCAACGTATATCATATAATGGAACCTTATCATTAGGTAATGCAGGATGAAAAGCAGATGATAATTACAATTGCTCTTGATATATACTGCATTTTGCAATGGATACTGCATTTCTCACCTTAAACATATGCTCTCTAGTTTTAGATTCCTCAACCTTGTGAAAAAAGAGTATGACAATCTACGTTATCCCTCCTCTTCACCATTCTATGCACATCTATAAAGGCAAGCCTCAACCTCCTTAGCTCCAAGAAATACAGTTCTAACCTATCCAATTTCTCTGTATTATTCAAGTGAAATGGAAACCCTTGTCTTACCAGCCCCTCAAAATCGTTCCAGACGCCCGTCCCAAAAGTATAAAACTGCTTTGTCCTTGTATAACGGTCATCTATTTACAGAAAATATCATTATGATTTGGGATCACACCATTCCCAATTTATACTGCATTAAAAAAAAACATTGTCTCTCCCAGTATAGGCAGGTCACAAAGCTGCTCATAATGTCCATTATTTCAGCAATGCAGGAAGGCAGTTTGCTTCCAAGATTACATTCATTCTGCCTTTGGATATTTGAGGCCACTCGAATGCCAGACATGACGATGATGAGGGTATTTGCCTATAGGCAAACACCAAGATCCAGAGGAATGCTGAGGAAACAGATAACCTGACAGTCATTACGCAATGCTAATCGGTCTCCAGCACTGCCATTTTAGAGCTCAGTTCCACAGCTAACGCCCAGAGCATGATTGCTGTTCATTCTTACATAAGAGCAGCAGGTTTCACAAGGTTAGTCTTCTCCGCGGTGCCTGGTGTTATCATTTTGCAGGAGCCACAAGTTAATTGACTTACACACGAGCTGAAAAAGCTTTCACTTCTTCATTATCTTCTGGTGCAAGACCGTAAGCAGTGAATCGTGCAGGGTAGTGCCCAGAATCATGTAAATAGTCCTGGTGCCTTCATTCTAGTGCAAGTTATTCGCGCTCTCTGCAATTGAATCTTCTCACATAACGATGCTGATAGCTGCTGATGGCAACAGTTATCAGCTTACCCTGGACTGACAGTTCCAGTGCTTAACCTGCGTGCAAATTGAGACCACCAGGGGCGCCATACAATGGCTGCCTCTGCCTACAGTCTGTCTGTTTTTTTTTCTTTTTGTTATTTTTAGTCTGTTTAAAAGTATGTTTTTGGAGGTTTCTTAGACTTTTTACGTGGGGGAGGTGGCGAGGGTAAGGGGGGGAAAACCGTTTCTCATTCACTTCCGGGTCGAGGATGCGTTTATTCTCTGAGTTGCGTCTTCGCCCCCCCCACTATCTGGATTGGCACTTCAGCAGCAGCGCAGCACTGATTTACCATCGGGGAGCGGGCGATGCCTTGCTGGGGATCGCCGTGTTGAATCTACGGAGTGTTGGGCCTGCTGCATTAACATCGTGGAGCTGTGGTTGTGGAGCTTCTAGTCACGGGCGGTGCTGACTTTAACATGGTGGAGGCCTGGGATTCCTTTGCCGAGAGACACCAGTGTTGAATCTCTGCCCAGCTCGGCTTGTAGACTTTGGGAGCCGCGGTCTCCGGTAAGAAGCGGCCGATTCGGAAACTCCAAACCGCTGAGAATGTTCTTCTGTTCTGACGTCGAAGTTCCGATTATCCCGGCGAGAGGGCATGAACATCGTGCCGCCGTAGCGGCGACTGCAGAGGGCTCAAAGGCCCCGACCACGGGTGAACAAGGAGGAAGATGACTGAATATTGCCTTCCCTCACAGTGGGAAATGTTGATTCCGCTGTGTGGGGATGTTCAAGTTAAATTCTACAGTGTATTTTTATTCGTATGGCTGTATGGTAACTCAAATCTCACTGTACCAATTGGCGCATGTGACAATAAATGTAAACTTGAACTTAAACTTGAAATGACCAGCACACGTACATTGAGACCCATGCTGCTGCCCAAGAAGTGATAATACAGACTTGTAGGGTGTTTAAACAATGTCACTTGTCCTGAACTGCCATGCAGAAGCCCTGCAAAGTGAAATTAAGGACGTGATGGATGGCTGTAAGCTGCACAACCTCAATCAACATCATAAGGATGCAGTCTTTGTTGTCAAACGAGTATCAAGCAACTGAAGAAGAGCGGCATAGTGACCCAACGGTAGAGTTGCTGCTTTACAGTGACAGAGACGCAGGTTTGATCCTAACCACATGTGCTGTCTGTACAGAGTTTGTACGTTCTCAATGTGACCATGTGCATTTTCCTCGGGTGCCTCAGTTCCCTCCCACATCTCAAAGACTGGTTTATTGTATTTTAACATTGTGTTTTACCTGCTTTTAACTATTTATTTATACTGTTCCATCAGGGATTGAATGGTTTTTAGTGTTATTAGGTGAAGGAAATGTTTTAAATGTGTCATGTGCGAAGTCTCCGCTATTCCCTGGAGGACGTCTTTTCATTTTTCACTGTACAACTCATCAGGCTTTTGTGACGGGAGCATCAGACAACATACCTGCCCCTTTAAAAATGAAACATGATTTTGGTTTCCTGCCACACGACATGTACGTCTATTAATCGGGTGTACTGGCATCTTTAAGTCTATTAAAAAAATGGAATATGAGGCTCAGATTCCAATTAACACAAACCAATCTCTCGATTATCCCCATGTTCTCCTACACTCCCGCACCTTACCTTCCTTCTGATACTGCATAGAGTATCTGCTTGACAACCAAGGCTATATTCTCAAGATAGACAAAATTGCTCCGGGGAAACTCCTCTATCGCACAACTGAAACCCTTCTGCTTGCAGGTCCTTGAATAGAAAGGAGAGGAGGAGCCAGGGGAGAGAGAGCTGAAAGCGGAGACAGCAAGTGTACCGGAAATTGGAGAAGTCAATGTTCAGGCTCTTGCGGTGGTGCTCACTCTGGAAAGGAGGCCCGGGGACTGGGGGTCGGATACGGGAGGGAAGGGAAGATTTGACCAGGGAGTTACGGAGGGAGCGGTTGGCTAATGCATAAAGCACGACGGTGGACGGGAACGATCGCCAAGCCTACGCTGGCGACATCATGGCGACTGGGAGGGTCACCCCTGACAGGTGGCGAAAAGTGATGAGAGGAGAGCTATTTGTTGTTACATGTCCAGGAACACCACTGCCAGTGGGGTGGGGAAGGTGAGGACTAGGGATACGGACTCTGCCCATTGTGGTACTCCGCAACTGCTCGGACAGGAAGGGGACAGGGAGTGAGGGGAGCAGAGAGGATCATTGGGTCTCCCTACCCTCGGTATTGAAGTTCCAGAGCCCTGGTGAGAATTGCTAGGAAAAACTCATCTATGGTAGGGGAGGGAAGGCTTAGATTCTCAAGATGTTGGTCCTATTTGAGGCTGCTACAGTCACTCTGTACACAGTTGTGCAACGCCTTTAATAACTGCATCTCAAATCAGCTGCCCCGGACATTTTTATGACAAACGAACTGCTTTTAACTTTGGTTCCATGTGCTCATTGATTTAGTGTGTACAAAATTTCATGGCCAGTTTTCAGGAGAGTTGTGAAATATTAAAATAATTTTGATTGATCTTGATAAGTTTATTTTACCATACCACAAGTGTAGATGTGGAGGATAATGGTCTTTGGAACCACTGATGGGTATAAAATGAAACATCAGTGCTTTAACACACGTGTAGCATGCTTTGCCACAAGTCAGGGGGTGGTTACAAACCATTCCTAAAGCATTTTGTGGCGAGTTCAATGGCTAAATTATTTTCAAAAGGTGAGGACTAGGCGTTTCAATTCCCTGGTGAGAGCCTCATCTATGGTAGGGGAGGGGTTTTAGATTCTCAAGATGTTGGTCCTATTTGTGCACCTCACAGTTATGCAACGCCTCGCATCTGTAGACAAAGAATTATCTTTGGATGTGCTCAGATGTTGTACAGAAGGCCAGTTTCAGGATTCAAAAAATATTAAAATAATTCCATCTTGATGAGTTAGTTTTACAATAACAAGTGTAGTGTTTGAAGTGTCATTTTCGCATGTGGCTGTTTTCATTTCTAAACATCCACAGATTATTTTCAAATTATTCCAGATACAATATTGATATTGAAATACGCCAGCTCATCTCAGAACTATTTCTCATCTCAGCATATTAGTGAAGAAGTCTGGAGTACTTGGAAACAGTGGTAATGTACTGGCGTCGATTGAGTTTTGGTTAACGGGCAGAAAGGAAAGAGCAGGAATGGATGTTTTTTTTCTGAGCCTATGGTATCACAGAGGACATTACAGGCAATCCAGTTACTCACAAACTATATCATTAATTGGGTTGCGGAGAAAAAATATAACATTTACAAGTTTGCAGATGGCACAAAACTAAATGGGATGTAAGAACAGGAGGAGCAGGGACCGGCCCCTGCTCAGCCCCCGAAGACCAGAGACCAGGAGGATGGAGTCGGTGATGACGACAATGAGTGAACCGACGGGCGAGCAGCAAGGCCAGTTGGAGAAGGGAGGGAACCGGGGTCATGCCTACCGCACCTTCAAGGTCAGCTAGTCTAACATCTAAAGTTAGATATTAAAGGCTGTGGGAGGCGCTCCGGGGCACAAAGGTGGATGGGCATCGAGAGGGGTATCGGTTTGCAGGTTCCCCTCTCAACCTTCCCTATTCATACACCTTCTAAATGTCTATTAAATGTTGTTATTGTACCTGCCTCAACTGCTTCATGAAGCAGTTTGTTCCATATATTCACCATTCTCTGTGTGAAAAAGTTGACCATCAGATTCCTATTAAATATCTCCCTTCTCACCTTTGGAAGTGGTGCTGGGTTGTAATCTCTGTTGGCTTGAATATTATATACCCCGAAACCCAAATCACTAAATTTATCCTGGTTTATCAGATTATTATTATAATTCTGTTCACGAACGTTTGCTATATCATTTGTTATAACATTCCTGCAAAGTGCTCAGAGGTGTCCAGAGATAATGTAAAAAGCGTCATAAATACATGTATTTTATTGAAGTAAAATAAGCTGGAGTAAGTCAGCGAGAAAGATAGGGCTCTTAAAGATAGCGGAGCCAGGGGATATGGGGAGAAGGCAGGAATGGGGTACTGATTGTGGATGATCAGCCATGATCACATTGAATGGCGGTGCTGGCTCGAAGGTGCAAATGGCCTACTCCTGCACCTATTGTCTATTGTCAGCAGGTCAGACAGCATCTCTGGAGAAAAATAATAGATTAAAGTTGCTTTCTGACCTGCTGAGTTACTCCAGCTTTTTGTTTCTATCTTGTTTAAACCATCATCTGCAGTTCCTTCCTACACATTATGTATTTTATTGGGTTATCTGGAGTTCGTCCCACATGTCAGTGTACTTTGTTCTTAATGTGCAATGTATTGAAAGTTCCATAAGCTTGCTGTTCTTATCTGTACTACCTTCTTCAGAAAATTCTTGTTACAATTTCACCATGTGCATGCAGCATTTTTAATGTATTTCTCAAAGCTATGATCTTTATTGAAGCCCTCTGCCACATTTCTTGTGTCATAAAACACTTGTCCTGTCATTTGTACCCACTCCCCATGGAGCCAGAGTTGAGGCTCTCATCACTTGTTGTTCAGCTGCTTTTCCAAACTTCGTTGAACCACACAGTTGGTTACACAAGAATGTTTCTATTAACACGTCAAAAGATTTGGCCGTCTGAGCAGAAAGGATTGGATAATGTTATTCCCTTGAACACTGACAAAATCATGTTTCCCAAAATCATCTATATAAAACTTGAGTGCACTTGACACTTTGTCATTGGGTCAGAAATAACTACAAAGAGGTATTCAAACAGAAAAGAAAATATAACACAAAAGGTTGGAGTAACTCAGCGGGCCAGTCAGCATCTCTGGAGAAAAGGAATAGGTGACGTTTTGGGTCGAGACCCTTCTTCAGACTGAGAGTCAGCGGAAAAGGAAATGAGGGATATACTGTAGATGGTGATGTAGAGAGATATAGAACAAATGAATGAAAGATATGCAGTAAAATGTCAAAGATAAAGGAAACAGGCCATTGTTAGCCATGTACTAGGCCCTTTTCCCTGACTCTCAGTCTGAAGAAGGATCTCGACCCAAAACATCACCTATTCCTTTTCTCCTGACACGCCGAGTTACTCCAGCTTTTTGCATCTATCTTCAGTTTAAATCAGCATCTGCAGTTCCTTCCTAGACAAAAATATATAACACATGGTTCCATCCCCTGCAGAATGATCTTTCACAGTGACTACACAAATATTTCTAATCGCTACCCTTTAATTAATGCTCTTCAGTGTACAATGGTCAAAAGAAAATTCTGCTCATCTTACAAACATGATTTGTTTAAGAAAGAACTGCAGATGCTGGAAAATTCGAAGGTAGACAAAAAAGCTGGAGAAACTCAGCAGGTGAGGCAGCATCTATGGAGCAAAGGAATAGGCGACATTTCGGGTCGAGACAGAAAAAGACGTTTCGGGTCAGGTCTGAAGAAGGGTCTCGACCCGAAACGTCGCCTATTCCTTCGCTCCATAGATGCTGCTTCACCCATTCAGTTTCTCCAGCTTTTTTGCCTAACTTGATTTGTTTTGTCTCTTTTATTCTATTTACCATTGGAATTGTCCCCTTTTTGTGTTTTGCAGCCAATACAATATAATTCCACTGATCAAAGGAGGAGGTGGAGAAGGTCCAGGACTGAAAGGTCCATATCAGAATGGGAAAGGGAGTTAGAACCAGATCACCCATTTGCCAAATATTTTAACTTCCCTTCCCATTCCAATGTTGACCTTTCTGTTCTGGGCCTCCTCCACTGTCAGAGTGAGGCCATACGCAATTTGGATGAACAATACCTCATATTTGCTTTGTCTGTTTACAACCCAGTGGTATGAATATTGATTTATCTAATAAATCAGATTATTTTTGATTTATTAGATAAATAAAATCTAACAATTAGCACCTTACACTAGTTATATCCTACACACTAGGGGCAATTAAAAGAAACTAATTAACTTCAAAACTGCCTGTCTTTAGAATGTGGGAGGAAACCAGAGCACCTGGAGAAAACCCACACGGTCACGGGGACATCATGCAAACTCCATACTGACCGCACCTAAGATCAGGACCTAACCTGGGTCTCCAGCGCTGTAAGACAGCAACTCCACTGCTGTGCCTCATTGCTGACCTAAGTTGTAGCATAATGTCCCGAATCTTGTACTCCATGTTGTGATTAACAAAATAAAGCATGTCAAAAGTCTTCACCTCCCTGCCTACCTGAATCTTTCCTGAAAAAATCGAATCCACATTTAAAGAATATATTACCTGCTTCCATTGTCTCTCTGGAATGCCCGTACTAAAAATTGGGCAGGCGCAGACTAAAAATAGCCATGATATTTATGATGAGGAGAGAGGGATGTGGGAAAAGCCAAAATCAGATAAAGAACCCGGCAAAGCTGTGAACAAGAAAGAGCTTTCAAAATGCGCACACATTGAGCTGTAGTTACATTTTAAACATTGCGTTTCTTAAAGCCTCTCTGATTCTCTCCTGCCTTTATGCAGGACGCATATTTCTAGACATGGATTCTAATTGTTCTAACATGCTGGACAAGATGAAATGATGAACCGTGCCCTATAATATTTAATATCCTTTTCAAACATGTAAGGTCCATTGATATCCCATCATAGTACTGGCAAAAGGTTTGACAATTATGCAGATATTCATGGCTGTGAACTTGACATGGAAATATTAAAGCAGAGGGATAAATGATCTAACTTTGAACTCTAGCCAAAGATGGCTGTCCAAGTAATGTAGATAATTATTTTATGGTGTCACAAACTGAATGAGCAAACCAAAGTTTACTTCAAAGATTATTCTAAAATTGTTACAAAGCATGAAGCTCACTACAATCTGTTTTAATATCCTTTATGTATCTTCCATCTTGTGGTAAACTTTGGGAGTTCAAGAAAGAAAATTGGCATTGTAAAGCATCAGTGCATAGGTGGGAGATAGAACATCAAACAAAAACCAGTACAGCACAGTAGTAGGCCCTTCAGCCCATAATGTACGTGCCAGACACGGTGCCAAATTCAATTCATCTCCCCTGCATGCAAATGATGTTCATAAGTCTGAATTCATTCGACTGGACCTCCCAGTGAACAAATATTTGCAAACCAAATTGTTGGGATTGTTTGTAAAAGAACCTGTCTGAATATCTTTATTGACCCAAGGAAATCACTCCATCACCATGACTCAAAGTATCTCATTCATCAACTAAACCACCTTAAAAATCAAATACTTGTTATACTTGTTATATGAATAACTTATCATTACTAATAATTATTTTATGAAATCAGATGAAATCACTCTTTACAGTGAGTCAAATTTATTGCCTTGCCGAAATTTGCTGTTTAACTAATGTAATGGACTTAGAGTAATGCTATTTACAACATTAAAATTGCATTATACCAAGAATCCTGAAATATGAGGAGATTGTTGAAAGGTCTTGGTTACGTAAGGCGCTCTTTGGAAAATGTCCTTAAATTACAGGTATGAATGCAGAGATGATTCTCAGTAGATATCAAGTATAATTTAAAAATCCACATTAAAACAATAAAAAATGTACAAAATCTTGGTTACTTTGCATTTATTTTAAATCATCATCATCATCATCGTTGAAAACATTAGCAACACAGTGGTGCTGGTTTCTAACAGAAACGGTGACAGACGCAGCACATATCTCTGTCCTCCAGTTTCTGCAGACGTCCACCGCTGGAAGGACAGGATTTTGGTGTGTGTGTTTAATTATCATTCCTTACAATGCTATGTACGACAATGATCACAACTTCTACTGAAGTGTGGATGGCCGTTGGCTCGCTAGAAGCTCATCCGCCCTTTGACTGCTGGGGGTCCTGCTAAGGGTCCACAGCCCACTCCTCACCTGGCAAACCAGGTGGGGAGACGGTTTAGGCACCGACTGTCCGATTATTTTAAATGTTGAAGGCTAAATTGAACAGAGAATATATATTTTCAATCCTCATTCAAATGTAAATAATTAGAAAACTCATTCTACTTATTTGGAGTAATGGTTCATGTACAGCCAGATTAGTCAGTCTTGGTAAAACGTTCGGCACCTATATTATGTGCAGAAGGGCCTGTTCCTATGCTGCACTGTTCTATGTTTAGTCTTGTGTCTGCTAGTACTACAAGCCTCTGGTATGTTTCTGCTTCTATCCTAATTGAATGAATGCTTTTATGGAAGAAGCAAAGTACTGGTTAGCATCAAAGGCGTAAAAAGATAACATGCCTTAAAGGATAACATGTATTCATGCCTACTATATTCTGTTGTGCTGAAGCTAAGCAAGAATTTCATTGTCCTATCTGGGACACATGACAACAAACTCTCTTGACTTGACTTGACTTGATTTACACTTTAAAGTCTGCAAAAGAAAAACAGACTAACTTCTTTCCAATAAACAGAGTCAAATTTAGTGTTACACCACTCTCGTGGAGTGAGAATGATCAAAAGTAAGTTGAGAACAACTGTCTATGCATTATGATTACCCAATTTACAAATGCACAGGTTAATTTCAGTAAATTTCAAAGATCCTTTTATTGAATTAATACGAGGTGCAGCAGTTTTACTGTGTAAAAGAGATAAAAGAGTAACATCAGCTAACTCTTGGATAGTCTTCAGTAAATATGAAAACAATTACCAAATGTTAAATAATAGACAATAGACAATAGACAATAGACAATAGGTGCAGGAGTAGGCCATTCGGCCCTTCGAGCCAGCACCACCATTCAATGTGATCATGGCTGATCATCCCTAATCAGTACCCCGTCCTGCCTTCTCCCCATATCCCCTGACTGCTATCTTTAAGAGCTCTATCCAGCTCTCTCTTGAAAGTATCCAGAGAACCGGCCTCCACAGACTCAGTGTGAAGAAATGTTTCCTCATCTCTGTTCTAAATGGCTTACCCCTTATTCTTAAACTGTGGCCCCTGGTTCTGGACTCCCCCAATATCGGGATCCTCAAGGAAAAAACAGCAGTTAAAACCAGAAAACAGGCTTGTGGTGCATCTGTCCTACTTTAGAAAGAAAGGTGACCAAAAATAGTGCTTGCCTGAGATCCTTATACACAGTGTGACTGGAATATGTGCGCTTGAATTGATTTAATATGGGCGATGGAGATAAGTAAAAGGTGCTCTAGTTGACATGATATGATTCTGTGCTCACCACATGCCATGAATACAAATAGTTGTGGTTAACTCTTTAATATTTTCATTCATAATCAAGGCCACCTTTCCGTTTAGTTTGGTTTAGTTTATTGTCACGTGTACCAAGGTACAGTGAAAAGCTCTTGTTGAGTGTTATCCAGTCAGGAGAAGAACAATAAATGATTATGACCAAGCCATTTACAGTGTACAGATGCATGTTAAGAGAATAACGTTTAGTGCAAGGTAAAGCTAGCAAAGCCCGATTAGGGATAGTCCGAGGCCAATTCCTAATTTCTTCTGAGAAAATTGTGGTGCTGCAGTAATCTGGTTTGTTTGTTAGGGAGGCCTGGTCCCCCAATGCAACCCGTTCCCTCAACGCAATATTCCACCACTCACCCATAGCACCCATGGGAAGCCTGTTACTCCAATGCAACCTGTTCCCCAAGGCAATATTCCACCACTCACTCGTTTCCCCAACGCAACCCACGTTCCCCCAATGCAATATTCCACCACTCACCCATACCCGCCGACTGCGCAGGGGCTGCTCATTTTGCTTTATTCATCCTCCCTCATTTTTAAAGTTTAAAAAAATGCAATTGCACTTGCTAGCTAGCAGAACTCTGTGTACTGCGACTAAAAAAATGCAATTGCACTTGCTAGGAGACTTGGATACAAACAATGTTGCGAGCAGTGCTACAATCCTATTGTGACTCAATTTTTTTTCAAATTGGGGTTTTGTATATCTAAAAATGTTAAGAACATATAATATAACATCAATCTGAACGGAACTTGACACAAACCACCACATGACAATTGTGAGTATGGTACTGCAAACATTTTAGTGCTATCATGCACCGTTTTGGCGTAGTTCCGGGATTATATACGCGCGCATAGATAGATAGATAGAAACAAACATGATGAGAGTTTTAGCAATATCTAGATATAGATATAGACTTGATTAATAATTATTTTAAAAGGACCACTGAGTAAATTGCAATTGTCACGGCAAGCAGAAGTAAACCATGACATTCCATTAAACACACAGATTTTTACTATGACAATTTTATTTCTTAAATTAAAAGAACACGTCAGTATGGATGGCTGACTCCATAATGAACTTAGGTGATTTTATTTTTTGAAGTGCATTAAACTGACTTGTATCATTCCGAAATGTCTTGATAAAATAGATCTCAGATGCTTCAGATGCAAGCAGTAGGAACTAGGTGCACACGCATTAGGACCAACATTCCCATGTTTCCCCATCAATAACTTGAAACCGCCTGGAGAGTTAGGAGTACCTTTTAAAAGTCAGGTATTGTATTGCGTTGGAAATTCCCACACATATAGAAGGTTAAAGAGAGAGAAAAAATCAGACCTTTTTTGAATTGGGCCCAAATATCCAAGGTTAATTTTCTCAGAAAGCTGCAGCAGCTAGATAAGGATGTTCCCTGTAAATTAGTTTTGCCTGCCTGGATTACAGCTAAATTTATGCAGCTGCCTTATCCTTCCAGAAGCAGCTCTGAAGTGCTGTAATTAACTGGCACATATAAAATGTGCAAATTTTCTGCTTGGTGGCAGCAATCCCTCGTCTCCATCTTTTCATTTCTGACCCTGTTGAATGGGTGGTTTATTTCAGCAGTTTTAACCCCTAAGGTCTATACCACCATTTTTTCACCATTTCAAGACAATTGTAATTGCTTTGGTTTGACAGATGTAAAGGCCAGTTTGTTTGTATTTTTTCATTGCATTTTGTTTCTTTCAGCAGATTTGCATCAGGCAAAGAACAAACGCATGATTGTATGGGTGGCTTTCATGTGAAAGCAAATAATATTGTTAGCAAATAGGTTTCTTTAACGCTTTTGCACATCATCTTGATATAATCATCTATTGAAACTGGAATACTTTTTTAACGTATGTTACTGACTGCAATGTATTTCTGCCTAAGTTTCTATCCCCACCTCTCTTTTCCAACTTTCTCACCTCACTCTACAATTTATTTGAAGAAGGGTCCTGATCTGAAATATTGTCTATCCATATCCTCCAGAGATGCTGTCAGACCCTACCTAAACTTAGTCTACCTAAGTTCACTAAGCATACTATTTCTGAGGGGGATTTCTAGAGTCTATTTAACATTCACTTAAATTTACCTTAATGGATACATTTGTGTGCAGCAAAAAAAACAGTAGTCCTTGAGGCTAGGCTTCAGCAGGTACCAATCAACCAACACATGTAGATAGGCACTAAACACTGGAGTAACTCATCGGGACAGGCATCATCTCTGGAGAGAAGGAATGGGTGACGTTTCGGGTCGAGACCTTTCTTCAGACTGGTCAGGTCTGAAGAAGGGCCTCGACCAGAAACGTCACCCATTCCTTCTCTCCAGAGATGATGCCTGTCTCGATGAGTTACTCCAGTGTTTAGTGCCTATCTTCGGAGTAAACCAGCATTTGGTGTTCTTTCCTACACCAGCAACACATGCGGTGTCTTCTCATTCTAGATTTTGTAAAGTCATGGAGGAACTGAGATGGGAGAAAATGGGGACGAGGGTTAAACTGACAATCAGACTAGAAAAGGTGGAAGAAGGTAGATCCAAGATAGCACCCAAGTGACTCTATGAGTGCTAGTCACAGAAGTGGATCTACAATCATGCATTACAATCACTCCACTCATTTAAATCTCTACTTCAACTACAGCATTTCTCATTTAACTAAGCTTATTTAACTAAGGTTAATTCCCGGGATGGCAGGACTGTCATATGCTGAGAGAATGGAGTGGCTGGGCTTGTATACTCTGGAATTTAGAAGTTGGAATGAGAGGGCATCTTATTGAAAGATATAAGATTATTAAGGGTTTGGACACGCTAGAGGCAGGAAACATGTTCCCAATGTCCAGAACCAGGGGCCACAGTTTAAGAATAGGGGGTAAGCCATTTAGAACGGAGATGAGGAAACACTTTTCCACACAGAGTTGTGAGTCTGTGGAATTCTCTGCCTCAGAGGGTGGTGGAGGCCAGTTCTCTGGATACTTTCAAGAGAGAGCTAGATAGGGCTCTTAAAGATAGCAGAGTCATGGGGAGAAGGCAGGAACGGGGTACTGACTGTGGATGATCTGCCATGATCACATTGAATGGCGGTGATGGGTCGGAGGGTGGAATGGCCTACTCCTGCACCTATTGCCTATTGTCCATTGTCCATAAGCTCTTCTTATTCCATTTGTCATGTATCAGTACACTGTGGGTGGCTCGGTTGAAATCACGCATTGTCTTTCCACTGACTGGTGAGCAAGCAACAAAAGCTTTTCACTGTACCTCAGTATACGTGACAATATGCTAAACTGAACACAAAAAAGACGGCAACCAAGCAAATGGATTGAATATTTTGCTTCTGTACAGTATGGTTGAAATTGGTTAAAAACAGTATGGTTGAAATTGGTTAAAAACTGATCAGCGTTGGCATAATTTCTAATTCAAAAGAGACTTTGAATCACAGTCTGTGGATCCGAATGGGAGCACCATCATTGCAACACAACTTCCACTACTGAAGAAAGGTCTCAACCCGAAATGGCATCCATTCCTTCTCTTCAGAGATGCTGCCTGTCCTGCTGAGTTACTCCAGCATTTTGAATCTATCTTCCACTACTGAGCCATACAGCTCCCAGTAAGAAGTGTTAGCTCTTGAAACCACGATCACCATGGCAACCAGGCACCTGTTCTCATCGGGGAAGGGAGACTACCCTTTACAATGGTGCCTTTCCGTGTCTCCTCCTGCAATGGCCTGCCTCACATAACCCCAAGCTTGTGCTAATGGCAACAGCATTGCACCAAACATTGCAATATTTTCTTCTTGGACACTTGCATCTTAAAATATTTTGTTGACTTAAGCACAAACTGAGCACTTTGAGAAGAGTAGTTGTCATATCCACTGAGTTTTAAAACTGCTTGGTAAAGCATCCTAATTGTCATTATGTGTGTAGGAAGGAACTACAGATGCTGGTTTATACCAAAGATAGACACAAAATGCTATGGTAACTCATCGGGTCAGGCAGAATCTATGGAGAAAAGGATTAAGTGACGTTTGGGGTCTAGACCATTCTTCAGACTGAGAGTCAGGAGAAAGCTATGCCTCTAGTTTCCCTCTCCCTTGACTCTCAGTCTGAAGAAAGGTCTCAACCCGAAACATCACCTATTCCTTTTCACCAGAGAAGCTGCCTAACCTGCTGAGTTACTCCATCATCTTGCGTCTATCTAATTGTCATTAAAGTGGCTTTTTTAAAATGTGCTTTTATTGTCATATGTCCCAGATAGGACAATGAAATTCTTACTTGCTGCAGCTTGACAGAATATGTAAACATAGTACATAATGGGAGAAAAAAAAAAGTTCCGTGTGTATATATACACATTCACATATAGAAACATAGAAACATAGAAAATAGGTGCAGTAGGCCATTCGGCCCTTCGAGCCTGCACCGCAATTCAATATGATCATGGCTAATCATCCAACTCAGTATCCTGTACCTGCCTTCTCTCCATACCCCCTGATCCCTTTAGCCACAAGGGCCACATCTAACTCCCTCTTAAATATAGCCAATGAACTAGCCTCGACTACCTTCTGTGGCAGAGAATTCCAGAGATTCACCACTCTGTGTGAAAAATGTTTTCCTCACCTCGGACCCAAAAGATTTCCCCTTATCCTTAAACTGTGACCCCTTGCCCTGGACTTCCCCAACATCAGGAACAATCTTCCTGCATCTAGCCTGTCCAACCCCTTAAGAATTTTGTAAGTTTCTATAAGATCCCCACTCAATCTTCTAAATTCTAGCGAGTACAAACCGAGTCTATCCAGTCTTTCTTCATATGAAAGTCCTGACATCCCAGGAATCAGTCTGGAGAACCTTCTCTGTACTCCCTCTATGGCAAGAACGTCTTTCCTCAGATTAGGTGACAAATCTGTGTGCAATACTCCACGTGTGGTCTTACCAAGACCCTGTACAACTGCAGTAGTACCTCCCTGTTCCTATATTCAAATCCTTTTGCTATGAATGCTAACATACCATTCGCCTTCTTCACTGCCTGCTGGCACCTGCATGCCTACTTTTAATGACTGGTGTACCATGACACCCAGGTCTCGTTGCATCTCCCCCATTCCTAATCAGCCACCATTCAGATAATAGGCTACTTACCTGTTTTTGCCACCAAAGTGGATAACCTCACATTTATCCACATTATACTGCATCTGCCATGCATTTGCCCACTCACCCATCCTATCCAAGTCATCTTGCAGCCTCCTAGCAACCCCCACACAGCTAACACTGCCCCCCCACAAACTTGGAGATGTTGCATTTAATTCCCTCGTTCAAATCATTAATATATATCGTAAATAGCTGGAGTCCCAGCACTGAGCCTTGCGGTACCCCACTAGTCACTGGCTGCCATTGTGAAAAGGACCCGTTTACTCCTACTCTTTGCTTCCTGTCTGCCAGCCAGTTCTCTATCCACATCAATACTGAACCCCCAATACCATGTGCTTTAAGTTTGTATACTAATCTCTTATGTGGGACCTTGTCAAAAGCCTTCTGAAAGTCCAGATATAACACATCCACTGGTTCTCCCTTATCCACTCTACTAATTACATCCTCGAAAAATTCTATAAGATTCGTCAGACATATATAACCATATAACAATTACAGCACGGAAACAGGCCATCTCGGCCCTACAAGTCCGTGCCGAACAACTTTTTTCCCTTAGTCCCACTTGCCTGCACTCATACCATAACCCTCCATCCCCTTCTCATCCATATGCCTATCCAATTTATTTTTAAATGATACCAATGAACCTGCCACCACCACTTCCACTGGAAGCTCATTCCACACCGCTACCACTCTCTGAGTAAAGAAGTTCCCCCTCATGTTACCCCTAAACTTCTGTCCCTTAATTCTGAAGTCATGTCCTCTTGTTTGAATCTTCCCTATTCTCAAAGGGAAAAGCTTGTCCATATCAAATCTGTCTATCCCTCTCATAGAAACATAGAAACATAGAAAATAGGTGCAGGAGTAGGCCATTCGGCCCTTCGAGCCTGCACCGCCATTCAATATGATCATGGCTGATCATCCAACTCAGTATCCCGTACCTGCCTTCTCTCCATACCCCCTGATCCCCTTAGCCACAAGGGCCACATCTAACTCCCTCATCATTTTAAAGACCTCTATCAAGTCCCCCCTTAACCTTCTGCGCTGCAGAGAATAAAGACCTAACTTATTCAACCTATCTATGTAACTTAGTTGTTGAAACCCAGGCAACAGTCTAGTAAATCTCCTCTGTACTCTCTCTATTTTGTTGACATCCTTCCTATAATTGGGCGACCAAAATTGTACACCATACTCCAGATTTGGTCTCACCAATGCCTTGTACAATTTTAACATTACATCCCAGCTTCTATACTCAATGCTCTGATTTATAAAGGCTAGCATACCAAAAGCTTTCTTTACCACCCTATCTATATGAGATTCCACCTTCAAGGAAATATGCACGGTTATTCCCAGATCCCTCTGTTCAACTGTATTCTTCAATTCCCTACCATTTACCATGTACGTCCTATTTTGATTTGTCCTACCACGGTGTAGCACCTCACATTTATCAGCATTAAACTCCATCTGCCATCTTTCAGCTCATTTTTCCAAATGGCCTAAATCACTCTGTAGACTTTGGAAATCCTCTTCATTATCCACACCACCCCCTATCTTGGTATCATCTGCATACTTACTAATCCAATTTACCACCCCTTCATCCAGATCATTGATGTACATAACAAACAACAGGGGACCCAACATAGATCCCTGAGGTACCCCACTAGTCACCTGCCTCCAACCTGATAAACAGCCATCCACCATTACCCTCTGGCTTCTCCCATTCAGCCACTGTTGAATCCATCTTGCTATTCCTGCATTTATACCCAACAGTTTAACCTTCTTAACCAACCTTCCATGAGGAACCTTGTCAAATGCCTTACTAAAGTCCATATATACAACATCCACTGCTTTACCCTCGTCAATTTCCCTAGTAACCTCTTCAAAAAATTCAAGAAGATTAGTCAAACATGACCTTTCAGGCACAAATCCATGTTGACTGTTCCTAATCAGACCCTGTTTATCCAGATGCTTATATATATTATCTCTAAGTATCTTTTCCATTAATTTGCCCACCACTGAAGTCAAACTAACAGGTCTATAATTGCTAGGTTTACTCTTAGAACCCTTTTTAAACAATGGAACAACATGTGCAGTACGCCAATCCTCGGGGACTATTCCCGTTTCTAATGACATTTGAAATATTTCTGTCATAGCCCCGGCTATTTCTACACTAACTTCCCTCAATGTCCTAGGGAATATCCTGTCAGGACCTGGAGACTTATCCACTTTTATATTTTTCAAAAGTGTCAGTACTTCTTTTACTTTGAAACTCATAGTATCCATAGCTTTCTGATAAATGTCACCACTTTCCAAATGTGCTATCCCATCTTTAATAACTGATTCTAGCAGTTTCCCCACTACTGAAGTTAGACTAACTGGTCTGTAATTCCCTGTTTTCTCTCTCCCTCCCTTTTTAAAAAGTGGGGTTACATTAGCTACCCTCCAATCCTCAGGAACTACTCCAGAATCTAAAGAGTTTTGAAAAATTATCACTAATGCATCCACTATTTCTGGGGCTACTTCCTTAAATACTCTGGGATGCAGCCTGTCTGGCCCTGGGGATTTATCGGCCTTTAATCCATTCAATTTACCTAACACCACTTCCCGGCTAACCTGGATTTCACTCAGTTCCTCCTTCTCATTTGACCCCTGGTCCCCTGCTATTTCCGGCTGATTATTTATGTCTTCCTTAGTGAAGACAGAACCAATGTAGTTATTCAATTGTTCTGCCATGTCCTTGTTCCCCATGATCACTTCACCCGTTTCTGACTGCAAGGGACCTACATTTGTTTTAACTAATCTTTTTCTCTTCACATATCTATAAAAGCTTTTGCAGTCAGTTTTTATGTTCCCTGCCAGTTTTCTTTCATAATCTATTTTCCCTTTCCTAATTAAGCCCTTTGTCCTCCTCTGCTGGATTCTGAATTTCTCCCAGTCCTCTGGGAGGCTGCTTTTTCTGACTAATTTGTACGCTTCATCTTTTGTTTTGATAATATCCCTGATTTCCCTTGTTATGCACGGATGCACTACCTTCCCTGATTTATTTTTTTACCAAACTGGGATGGACAATTGTTGTAGTTCATCCATGCAGTCTTTAAATGCCTTCCATTGCATATCCACCATCAACCCATTAAGAATCAATTGCCAGTCTATCTTGGCCAATTCACGTCTCATACCCTCAAAGTTACCTTTCTTTAAGTTCAGGACCCTTGTTTCTGAATTAACGATGTCACTCTCCATCCTAATGAAGAACTCAACCATATTATGGTCACTCTTGCCCAAGGGGCCACGCACAACAAGACTGCTAACTAACCCTTCTTCATTATTCAATACCCTGCTCTCTCATTGGTTCCTCTACATGTTGGTTTAGAAAACTATCCCGCATACATTCCAAGAAATCCTCTTCCTCAGCACCCTTGCCAATTTGATTCACCCAATCTATATGTAGATTGAAGTCACCCATTATAAATGTTTTACCTTTGTTGCACGCATTTCTAATTTCCTGTTTGATTCCATCCCCAACTCCACTATTACTGTTAGTTGGCCTGTACACAACTCCCACTTGTGTTTTATGCCCCTTAGTGTTTCGCAGCTCTACCTATATCGATTCCACATCCTCCAAGCTAATGTCCTTCCTTTCTATTGCATTAATCTGCTCTCTAACCAGCAACGCTACCCCACCTCCTTTCCCTTTCTGTCTATCCCTCCTGAATATTGAATATCCCTGGATGTTCAGCTCCCAGCCTTGGTCACCCTGGAGCCATGTCTCCGTGAATACTCAATAAATAAACAAAGATAGTGCAATAATAATTATAGTCTGTTATTGTTCAGAGCTTATTCGTTGTTGTGTTTAATAGCCTGATGGCTGTAGGGAAGAAGTTGTTCCTGAGCCTCGTCGTTACAGTTTTCAGACTCCTGTACCTTCTTCCCGATGGCAATAGTGAAATGAGTGTGTGGCTAGGTTGGTGTAGTTCTTTGATGATGTTGGCCACCTTTTTGAGGCAGTGACTTTGATAGATCCCTTCATTGGTGGGGAGGTCAGAGCCGGTGATGGACTGGGCAGTGGTCACAACTTTTTGCAGTCATTTCTGCTCCTGGATGTTCAAGTTGCCGAACCAGGCCATGATGCAGCCAGTCAGAACGCTCTCTACTATACACCTGTAGAAGTTCAAGAGAATCCTCCTTGACATACCGACTCTCCGTAATCTTCTCAGTAAGTATAGGCATTGATGTGCCTTCTTTATGATTGCTGGGTCCAAGAAAGATCTTGGGAAATATGCATGCCCAGGAATTTAACGTTTTTGGCCCTCTCCATGAATGAAAACCACGGTAGCTGCTCAACAGCAGTGATTTGCCAGACCTGGGAGCCACAAGGCATTAGGTGTGCATTTAACATTGGACAACATCAGATACGTTCATGTGTATTGTGGCCAGAAGTCGAAGATCCAATTTCAAGACAGTTGCAACTACACGTAATTTAACAAAATTTACCCTAAGAAAATCAATTTTTGTGAAAAAAAGTAAGAAAATCAACTTTTATGAGAGTAGAGCTGGTTAGACAACACAGTCCATTTCTATTCTGTACATCCTGTGTAATTTTATGTACTGCATCTACCTCCCAGTACCAGCTAGTATGGTGACTTGATTTAAAAAAAAAAATTTGTTGGCATTAAAAACAAACAAATCTGTTGGACTTCCAAATATGAATATATAACAGTACCCATTGTGTCTAAATCAGGCCCTGCCCTATTTCTAAGTAGTTTTAAATATTTACTCCTTTTAAAAACTGCCATGGATTCTCCTATTGTTCTTTCTGGAAGGCCACAACTTAGGAAAAACTTAGGAAAAAGTCTATCCTCAACTTCATGCTTTTCTAAAGTTGATCTGAACTTTATGTCATTATGTTACTGACCCACTCATCAGTGGAAAAATGTTCATCTTTATTGAGGCATAAAAAAAATTGTGTAATAGTATTATGTCTGATCGAATCATTGCCTCAGCTTCACTCTCCATCCAGCCCATTCTCCATAACCCATCCAATCCAAAATTCTGTGTGTTTGGTGCTTGAATATATTTTACCCCCACGCTCTCTCCAGGTCTCAGGGTTGAGAATTTCAAAGATCCACACATTTCCGAAAGAAGCAAGACTTCTTCATCACATCTTTAATGGGCTGTGGTTTGTTCTGAAACAATGTTCCAGCTAAGGGAAATATCAAAGCTCGCTGTAGTCTTTCTCCATTTAAGAAAAAGATCTACATGTCTATTCTTTCAAAGTGGATAACCTGACATTTAAAATTACACTTTAAACTCCATCTGTCAATTAACTAGACAAATTTGTTAGTCCTATAATTTATGTGAGCCCCTCCAAAAAATGTGAAATGTAGCGTAAAATGTAATCCAATTAACGGATAGGTTTCATCATTGCAAAATATCATCGAAAAGTAAGGTAAAATCTGCTGGGCCCACTACTCTATTTTTCATGTAATTTTTATCACTCTCTAACCTGCTCTATTTCAGTTTGACATTAGATTCTACAGCAAATATTTCTCTCGCTTCAAGGCACATCAAATATCATGTTATTATTCCTCTTTTTTTCACAGCTGTGGTTTGTGAATTTGAAAGGCATGTCACTCAAATATAAATAGCGTCTAATAACTCCACTTCTCCTGCTCCAGACAATGAAAGACATTTCCTATCTGTCATTCTCCTGTGACTAGGTTGACCAGATTTTATTTCCATTGACAGCCTAGTATTACCTATGAACAAATTAACTCTGTCCAACACTTGCACAAGAGGCAACCACAAAATAACTTCTGTTTCCCATTATGAATTACAATGTATGTATGTTTCTAAATGTCCAAGCAACATTAACGACTAATTTAGCACTGGTTTCCTTTTTCATCCTTGATTGTGTGATTATAAAGAACTAGAACAATAGTTTGTCTCTTTCCTTAATTTTGTTATGCTATATTTGCAATTCAATTCCTCTCTATTTGGCATTTGCATTATTTGTTTTATGTAAATAAACTGACAACGTGTCACAATAAAGGAGAGCAAGTCAACTTGAGCCTTTGAAGAAAGCATCTGGTAACACTTCTTACTGTAATTTACTGACTTGCATGCTTGTTGTCAAGTGCTGTAGCTTCCTTAGATTCCTCCATGTGAAATAATGCAACATCAATGAAAACAAAATTATCATCTTTTGTCATCATTCAAATTCAGACACAAAACCAAAGCATGGATCATTAAAGTTAGGGAGAAAAAGAGAATGCAGGAAATACCCAGCAAGTCAGACAGCATTTGTGAAAGGAGAAACAAAGTTTATGTTAAAGATCAAACTCCTTCATTTATGCATGAAAAAGAGGTATCATTTTTTTTTAAATCATGGGACACAGGGAGAAAAGGAATGAACATGGAAAGTCTGTGAAAGTGAAATGTCAGAGAACTTAAATAACAAAAGTGATGATCCTGGGTCAAAAGTGGGTAATAAAAGAACAAGTATTGAAAGATGTGCTTCAATAAAATGCAGGTGGTGACATTATTTGAATGTTTAAACTGCATTATATTCAACATGCTGTATTTTTTAATTGATGTACATAGGAAGAGTCTAGGAATGGCTGCCTCGCCAACAGTCTGTCTCGTCCCTTCCTTTGATGTTTTTTTAGTATGTGTTTTAGTGTTCTTTTGTATGTTTTATGTGGGGCGTGGGGGGGGGGGGGTGAAGGGGTTGGGGGAAACTTTTTCTAAGCTCTTACCTCGACGGAGTCGCGATTTTTTTCCGTATTCTATCTCCGTCCACCCTGTGGCCTAACAGGAGTTGGCGGCCTCTGCTGGAGACCAACTTCAGAGCTCCAACCACGGGAGCCAACGGACTTTAACATCGTGGAGCTCACGGTCCCTGGTTAGAGACCGATTTCGGGAGCTCCAAGCGGCAGGAGCTTCGACCGCCGCGAGTCGGGAGCAACGATCACCCCGACGTGGACGCTTTGATCGCTGGCTGCGGGACCTTTGAACTTTATTGCCTTCCATCACAGTGAAGAATGTGGGGAATCCCCAGTGGTGGATGTTTATGTTACCTTTTATGTAGTTGTGTGTCTTGTTGCATTTTTTTAGTATGGCTGTATGGTAATTTGAATTTCACTGTACCTTAATTGGTGCATGTGAAAATAAACTGACCTTTGAACCTTTGAAAATGATTTGTGGGGCCTCTTTTATGTTTGAACACAGAGGCATGAGAGGAAGCGATAGGTTCCTGCATCAGACGGCTGTGGTGGCCAAGGCAATGGGTATTTTTAATGCACAAATTGACGGATTCTTGATTAGTAAGGGTGTGAAGGGTTATGGGGAGAAGGCAGGACAACAGTACTGAGAGGAACAGATAGATCAGCCATGAATGAATGGCGGAGCAGACTTGATGGGCAGAAGGGCCTAATTCTGCTCCTATAACTAAATAAAACATGGGAGGTACCAGAAATGGGAGAAGACTACAGGGAAGTGAAGGCTGGGGTACCAGGGTGAGGGGGTGGTGTGGAGGGTGGGGGCTAGAAGTTAAAAAAAAAAACAGATGAATGTTGTTGTGGTTCTGGGTAGAAGGGGAGAGCAGAAAACCAGAAAATAAATTAAATATGTCATCTCTGGTGGCAGGGAATCTAGGGGAGAGGTTTTAGACATGGTATCATCAGGATAGATATGATGAATAGACCTGCAGCACCATTGCCAATTTTAGGCTCACAAGACCTCATTCTAAACCATTGATGGTGGAACATTATAGCTCTGCAGTCCAAGGTAATTTGCATGGGGGCCAACATGTATATAATAACTTTAAAATACATTTGCCAAAATTATAAGACTGGCTCCTCTGGCTTATGTTATGGTGTGATATAATCACCTAGCTTTGTAGAAGACTTTGTAAGTTGGGAATTGGTTCTGTTTTCCCTCTTTCATTTCTGACCTTCAAAACACTTTCTTTCTTGCCAGCCCAGATGTTATCTTTGGTAGAACTGATTTAATCCAGTTATCTAGATAAATATCCACTTGATTTAGGCAGAAGGGACATGGGAAGGGAAACATTTAACGGATCCACTATGCAATTTAGTGAATGTTGTAACTTGTCGAGATTGTAACTGGAAATGTGGTTTAGTTAATTTTAATGAGCAGCAATGAAGAAGCGTAACCAGTCTTAAGACACCTGCAGTGATGACCTTTTCATGCTTCCAGAGTAGCTGATGTGCCACATCCCTGCAATACATTTTGAAAAGGCCAGAAATCCAACTGTTGAATGTTCAACCACAAAGAAAAATGGCTCAGTGGCAGCAGTATGAAGTCATTTTCAGGACGTAGTCTCTGCAATTGCTGGTAAGTGTAAAGAGGTAAGATGCGTTGAATAGAGAAGACAACATTCCATTACACGCAAGTGATGTCCTGTAAGTACCAATGAGATACTGACAACAGCAGCAATGCAGCATGTCTCTTCTACAGAAGGGATCTGACAGGAGGCCTAGAAAATAGGGAATTATTTGGAAAAGAATGCAATGATGACATGTTAAAGTAGTCTACATGATGATATATGTGCATATGGGTTAATTATAATAGATAACATTATACAATAAACAAACATCTGCCAGAAACTGTATTTTATGAATATATGCAATGCCTCAGGAAAATGCCTTTTAATAGAAAGATTAAACGAGCTTACCGTTTGAAGTTTGATCTTTATTATGAAACCACAGACCTTAAACTATAGAAAGATTAACGAGACTAGAGTTACCAAATGATCTTTTATGAGAATCTGGGTTGGGAGGGCACGTAATCCCTCACGGTACTAAACTTTAAAATATATTTAAAGTGCATCAACGGTTACGGACCAAGTGCTGGGAAATGGGATTAATACAAATGGGTGCCCACTGGTTAAGGGATTACTCGTTAAGTTCTCGTTTTATCTTTCTATTTTATTTTGAAGTCACGTGAGTGACTACATGAAGATTTCAAAGCTCTGTGGTTTCATGCAGTAACTCAATCTGTGTGTGAAATACTTAAACAACCAGTTCTATGATGGTCTGCCCTGAACCAGGGTAACACAGCAGTTCCTACTTGTAATTTACAGAGGTTACTATGCAAGGCACCCTGCCAATGTCTCTGCATCAACCTGATCTTTTCCAGAGACAGTGAAAAGATACTAGACAGCCCATGCTGCCAGTAAACCCAAACCTGGGCCGACAGACTGCTCCATTTCGGAGTTTTACAGAGGTTAACAAAGAGACCTTACCTGCCAGCGTCTCTGAACCCGGGTCGACCTGCTTGTTGGAGCTTCAGCGAAGTTCCATTTGCAGACCCTGTCTGACCATATCTTCAGCCCCATGCTTGTCATTCCTTCAGCTTGTGTGATATTAAGTAGCTAATGCCGCTGGCAAACCTCTCTTGTAGTGGCTTGCCCGTCCCCGAGGGAACAGCAAATTTAGAGGCGAGCAGGCAGCTCTTCCTTATGCGACTCTCGTACATCATGCATTAAAGCATGGGATTCAGGCACATACTCATGTTCGGAGTCAGCTCCATACTGATCACCGACACTCCCCTCGACAGTGGGAGAAATACTGCAACCCTGAACCAGGTGTTGCCACAGGCGTATGACTCGAACTGCCTGTACATGCCTCCGTAACACGGAGCATATTTTGTGCCACCATCTCATGATTTTATACACCTCTATAAGATCACCCCTCATCCTCCTATGCTCCAGGGAATAAAGTCCCAGCCTACTCAACCTCTCCCTATTGCTCAGACCCTCTAGTTCTTGCAATATCCTCATGAATCTGTCATTTCCCAAAATAAGATCTAGTATGTTCCCTTCTCAGGTTTGACTTTCCACATACTATATAGTTTCAAGAAACATCTTGGACATACCTCACAAATGCTGCCCTGTCTAAACCTTTGGCCCTGAGCAGATCCCAGTCAATATTGGGGAAGTTAAAGTCACCCACTAAGACAACCCTGTTGTTTTGTTCCTCTATCTCCCGCTTGCTATTGGTGGCTCTATAGTACAATCCTGTTCTTATTTCTAAGGTGAACAAACCCTCTGAGTGCTGCCGTGAGAGTCTCCCTGATTAGTGACCCATAGAATGGTGAATGCCTGGAATATACTTCTGGAGAGAGTGGTATAAGCAGAGTCACTGGCAATATTTAAGAAGTATGTGGATGGGCACTTAAATTGCTGAGGCATCGACGGTTATGGACCAAGTGCTGGAAAATGGGATTAATACAAATGGGTGCCCACTGGTTAATGTGGAAGGAGTGCTCCAAATAGTTTTGTTTCCATGATGTATTACTCTGTCCTGAAACTATTTGTTTTACTTTCATCAATACGGAGAAAGGTACACCTTTGGCTCAGGAATAGAGTGCATTTTTTTGCCCACCTTACTGGTGTCCACATTGGTGATTTACTAGGTAAACAATGGTCACGGTGGAGCTAACGTTAAAGGCCAATGAGTACCTGTGATGAAATGTTTCCCATAACCTGTTACACACTAGTTCACTGTGCGGAAATTGTACTATTATTCATTAGTCTCAAGTGTCATAGACTGGTTTAGCACAAAAATGACCATGTCCACGCCAACCAAGATGCCCATTTACACTAATCCCATATGCCCACATTATAACCTTATCTTTCAATGCCGTGCCTATCTATCTGTCTTAGTACTGCTACAATGTAATCATTGCATTTGATTCCTCCACCACCTCTGTCAGGGCATTCCAGATATCAATCACAAACTATAATTGGCATTTTGAAACGCTCATATCATTATTTTCTTCCCATTGCTTATACGCATCTACTTTTTCAGAAAACTCATAGAAACATAGAAACCTAGAAAATATATGCAGGAGTGGGCCATTCGGCCCTTCGAGCCTGCACCGCCATTCAATATGATCATGGCTGATCATCCAACTCAGTATCCCGTACCTGCCTTCTCTCCATACCCCCTGATCCCTTTAGCCACAAGGGCCACACCTAACTCCCTCTTATATATAGCCAATGAACTAGCCTCAACTACCTTCTGTGGCAGAGAATTCCAGCGATTCACCACTCTCTGTGTGAGAAAAGTTTTTCTCATCTCGGTCCTAAAGGATTTCCCCTTTATCCTTAAACTGTGACCCCTTGTCCTGGACTTCCCCAACATTGGGAACAATCTTCCTGCATCTAGCCTGTCCAACCCCTTAAAAATTTTGTAAGTTTCAAGTTTTGTCATGTTCAAGAACTCAAAGTTTAGTGCCATAGTTGTTCTTTACTTTCATAAATTATTTTGCTGAGAGGTCTAACATAGTAGGCTACACCCATAAATATATATATATGTATATATTTTTTTTAATTAGAAGTAAGTACAAAAATGTAGTACATAAGTATCTAATACATAATGAGAATATACAGCTCATGTACAACTTCTAGTTTATTTTCTTCTCTATCTTGACTTGTCTCATTTTCTGTTCTATTCTCCATGAAGATATTTTAAATTACATTTTCTTTTCATTTCTTTTCAACTAGAATAAAGTTTGCCTCATTAGCAATGATCGTAGTTTATTTCCTGTGCATGATTACATCTTCTTTCTTATTGGTTAGCTTAACTTAATGTTAACAGAAAGTTAAGGGCCTTCACTTAGGCGACTTTTTAGGCGAGTGCAGGGGACTCTGCGCTTGCCTCATGATTGCCACATAGAAACATAGAACCATAGAAAATAGGTGCAGGAGGAGGCCATTCGGCCCTTCAAGCTAGCCCCACCATTCATTGTGAACCTGGCTGATCGTCCCCTATTAATTAATAACCCGTGCCTGCCTTCTCCCCATATCCCTTGATTCCACTAGCCCCTAGAGCTCTATCTAACTCTCTCTTAAATCCATCCAGTGATTTGGCCTCCACTGCCCTCTGGTTGCCACATGTTCGCTGGTGGTCTCTGGTGATTCTCCTTCATGGTCGCGAGGAGTTTCTGCATTCTGGGAACGGCCTCAGTATGGTCAAAGCAAATTTTTCAACATGTTGAAAATTTTTCTGTGACCAAAATTTGTTCGCCATGGATAAAATCGATACTTTTGTAGTCGTAGGTGCAGTGGTAGTGGGGTCGCCATGTTGTTGTAGGTAGTCGATGTAGCCATAGGTAGTTTTGGTTAATCTCCTTTGCTGACCGGGCATTTTCATTGGCTCATTGGGGAAAAAAACGGTAATGTTAAATGCCTGCTAAACTTCACAGCTGTGTATCTCTGAATTATTAAAAGTTGGCTGGCTTCTTAAAAGTGTCCTCACTCCTTCCCCCCCCCCCCACCCCCCCTTCTACGTCCTTCTCCACCCTCCTCCCCACTTCTTCTTCCCCCCCCCCCCCCCCCCCCCCCTCTTTTAAAGTACTTACCGTACACTGTGCTAGCTGTCTTTAACCTTCCTGTTCATCGCGGTGTGTGTCGGTATCACCTTGGCTTTGCACCATGTGAATTTCAGACAGCGCTCCCCCGCTTTCCCTGGACCTTTGCGATGTGTTTGTGTGTGTGTGTGTGTGTGTGTGTGTGTGTGTGTGTGTGTGTGTGTGTGTGTGTGTGTGTGTGTGTGTGTGTGTGTGTGTGTGTGTGTGTGTGTGTGTGTGTGTGTGTGTGTGTGTGTGTGTGTGTGTGTGTGTGTGTGTGTGTGTGTGTGTTCTGCTCTGATGGTCGTTTTTACCATTTCGCGGTTTTTCAGGTGAGTGCTCCGAGCTTGAAGGTCTCAGGCAGTCCGCTGAAAAGTCGCCTAAGTGGGACAGGCCCTTTAAGACTAAAATAAAACTGTAAATCACAAGCCAGTTGTTGGTTGGTAATTGGTTATTATTAATATGCTCCAATTACTGTCTAAATAATTTAATAGCCTGGTATGTGAGAATGCCACCCATGTTATTAAGACACTAATCTAAAATTAAACAAAAATGTGTACTGAATGAATAGCATTTAAGATTATAATGTGCAAAAATATTCCAGATTTTGGTGCTTTTCATCCATTAGCTTTTAATGAGTGTCAAAACATTTTACTTCAGATCATGTTGGTGGCTTGACAAACAGTCTGTACAATTCTGGCTTGCGATCTATGTCTGACAAACTCTCAACCTTGACATGTCCCAGAGATCATCACTCATCATGCTTGTGAAGATGGAAAATTAAGAATGTATAATGTATTGTCTCTTTCAAGTGAAATTCTCCTCTGGCAGCAAAACCTTGTTCAAATCGACACCGGCTTATGGTGTCGTTGCTGACAAAAATAATAACATCCTCTGCTCTGATCAATTTGGTCTGTTGTTTACATATAACATTGGAATTTGAAATGAATAAAGTATTCATTTTGGCAACTTGACATTAACCAAGGCTGTGTTTTAATCTAGTCGACCAGTTCTTCACAGAAGGATGATGTATTATATCTGTTGAAAAATCTTTTTAACTTAAAATAAGATCAAACCTTTAAATCCACTTTACAGCAAATAGTAGGAAAGCAAAAGTGCAATTGAATTTAAGCCAACAGGAAGTGTTGTTTTAGGAAGATAGACGCAAAATGCTGGAGTAACTCAGCGCGACAGGCAGCATTTCTGGAGAGAAGGAATGGGTGATATTTCGGGTTGAGTCCCTTCTTTAGACTAGTCCGGGGAAAAGGAAACGAGAGATATAGGCGATGATGTAGAGAGATATAGAACAAATGAATGAAAGATATGCAAAAAAGTAACCATGATAAAGGAAACATTGTTTGCAAGGAACGAACAGGAACGTGGTGCGAGTTGGGTGGGAGAGGGATGGAGAGAGAGGGAGTACAGGGGTTACTTGAAGCTAGAGAAATCAATAATCATATCATTGTGTTGTAAGCTGCCCAAGCAAAATATGAGGTGCTGTTCCTCCAATTTGCGTTTAACCTCACTCTGACGAAGGAGGCCTAGGACAGAAAGGTCCTTGTGTGGGAATGGGAAGGGGAATTAAAGTGTTTGGCAACTGGGAGATCAGGTCGGTCCAGGCCGACAGAGCAAAGGTGTTTCGGGAATCTGCCTTTCACATTAGGTAATGGATTATCATCCAGATTCCCTGGGCTAACCTTTTCATTTTCAAAGGCAAAGGCAGTTATATTCCTGGGTCCTTATCTCCAAGGATGGGGAGAATAGGGTGCAATGGAGGGTGAGTAACAATTTTGGCACTGGTACCATCTGATCCCCCCCCCCCCCCCCCCCATTCAGCAACTGGAGAGTGGAAGGTGGAGGTTTTGTTATCAAAGGTTAAATTAACATTCTAGCCAGAGGATAGAAGACATCAGAGGGGATTTGGTGAGGGGGGCATGAAATGGAAGGCAGGTGGCAGGAGGCGGGAGAGAGAAGGGTGGAGAAAGGACAGAGGATAACATATGCCATCTTTAAGCTTGATTTATTTATTGTATTAATTACATTTAAATTCCCCAGCTGCCGTTAGGATTCCAACTCATGCCTCTGGATTAAAACCCCTGTCCCTGCGAGTCCACCCACGAGTGATCCCGAGTTTAAAACAAATCAAACTCGTGGTAATCACGTAGAAATAACATAGCGGGAAACGTCGGAACTCGTGGACGTAACTTAGCGACTCGTAACGCTAACGGCAGGTACTCAGGAAACTTGTTAACTCGTGAAAATTTTTCAACATGATGAAAGATTTCCACGAATCAAATTTACTCTTGAAGTAAAAATATTAAACTTTTAAACTCGTTGTAAGAATGTGGTAGCCCGTGAGTTTACCGTAGTGAATCGTGAGTCTACCATGGGCTCTTTTTAACTCAGCAGGACAGGCAGCATCGCTGGACAGAAGGAATGGGTGACGGGATGATGTTTCCAAAATTCTGCTGCGTCTTTGTGTTACTCCAGCACCGTGTGTTCACTTTTTGTCAACCAGCATCTGCCCTTTCTTGTGTATGACATTATTTGTATCCGTGGCAGTTGATTGTCGTTCGCTTCAGTTTCCCAGAAAATTAAACTGAAGTCTTATCAGCTCCTTGGCTTGTATTCTATGCTACAAATTGTCTTGATAAACATGCTTTGCCCCTTCTCCACCATTATCTTTGATGAAATGAAATGTATCAGTTACATGTCAAAAGTAAGTAATCCTCCTTGCTCCTTAATACACCCACATAGCATAGTTGAAAACATCGCTCTTCAAAGCCCCTCATCTGACAATCAGTTGGATCCATTCAAGTCTATCTATTCTTTATTCATTTACACATGATGTAATGTGCTAGGCCAGCATTTATTTCATTTTTAAACCACAATGGCACTGTACTATAATGTTCCTTTAAAGTAGGATGATTTTTAGCATGTTGAAGAAACAGGCTTGGTAAAACAGCAGCAACCAAGACCGTGTTATGAGAAGTAAAATCTGTTCAGTTGGAATACTTTCAAGGAGAATTTAACATAATGAAATGAAATTTAAATTGGAGCTGTGGGGAGACAGACTGCTCAGTTTGCCTGTGAGAAACATTAACACAGACATGGTACTGAACTGCAAACAAGACTTTGGGAGAAACTCTACTAGATAATTAGAATGACATCAGCAGATGTTTGATAAATGTGCTGGTGCATTTCAACAGAAAAGTTAACGATAAAGCTGTCTGGAAATCTTCATGATATTTACAAATAGCTTTAAGCACCTTTGTTTGTACAACTTCATATGGCATGCTTACAAAGGAAATGATATGCACCTCCACAATCATAATGCCAGGTACACACGTTCCAATATTCCCTAGCTACTTAAAAGCATTAATACCAGCTACAATAAAAATCCAGATTATAAGAAATAAGATATTATTCACTTCTGCAGTAATCTTATTTCTAAAGGTTGCATTGGTCTTTTGGTTGTGTTAAGTTCAAGTTCACATTTATTGTCACATACACCAATTAGGGTACAGTGATATTTGAGTTACCATACAGCCATACAAGTAAAAAAAGAACACAATACAGAATAATTTTAACATTATCATCCACTACACTGGTATCAACATTCCTCACTGTGATGGAAGGCAATAAAGTTCAGTTATCTTCCTCCTTTGGTCACCTGTGGTAGTCGGGGCCTTGAACCATGAGCACTGCCTCTGCCAACGGCCCGATGTTAAAGCCCTCTCGTTCGGATGATGGGGACTCTGGCATTGGGACGGAATAGAATGGAGCATGGAGCTCCCGAGTTGGCCTTTTCTTACTGGAAACCGCGGCTTCATGGTGTTAAAGTCCACAAGCCCCACGGTTGGAGCGCTTCCTCAGCGATCCTCGGCTAAGGATCTCCCGCTCCGCGATTTCCCGCTCCGCGATCACCCGCTCCGTGTTTGCGGCTTGAAGCTCCAGGCCGGTCTCCAGGAAAGACTGCACCAATCCAGTTGTTGGGCCGCAGGGAGGGGACGGAAACATGACTAGAGAAAGATCACATCTCTGTCAAGGTAAGTGACTGAAAAAGGTTTCCCCCTATTACCCCTCCCCCCCCCCCCCCCCCCCCCCCCCCCCCCCCCCCCCCCCCCAACCCCACAGAAAAACATACAGAGAAACATTAAAACATAATTTTAGACACACTCAAAATAACAAAAATGTCAAAATAGCACACAGGCTGCTGGCAAGGCTACCATCTCGGCGCCACCTGATGACTTGTGGCCATTAATACAAAGAGTATGGAAGCTCAATTCAGACATCGGATTTTGCAGGATGTCACTTTTTTGGTTTGAAGGTAAATGACATTTAATGCAGAAATTCTGATCAAATAAAAGTTGTATTTCTACGAAAAATCCAAGATGCAAACTTTACTCTCTACGTATGAATATACAGAATAACTGGTTATAGTTTAGGGAGTCTATCCTGCCCAAATTTTGGTTGATTGGCAGATGTTACGAAACAGATGGATTGAAGAGTTGCGAATTGTGAAGCCAAAGGAAGTAATGTAGGAGGAAAGGAAGGGAGGGGAGGGAGGGGAGGGATGGGGGTTATCTATATTACTAAAAGTAAGATCTTGACCACTTCCTGTTTTTCTGTTTCATGAATTTAGAAAAAACGCCGCCACTTACGACTGTGATTTTTAGCCATCATACTCAGAGTCCCCCTCCGCTGTGCAGGACAAGAGGATTATTCCCATCGATGAAAAATAAAGGTTATTAATGTTTAAAAAATGTTGAGATTTATGCTGCCCCTGCTGGTGGGATGGGGGAGGGACTATAAAACCCGGAAGTGCTGTGACTCAGTTAGTCTCTGCAAAATGGGGTAAGTGAGAGGGTCACGTCTCTCAGTCTGAGCTGTGCATAACACTGAACACATGTCTACTGAACTGTGTGGTTTTACTGACCTTGAGTGCCCTTAATGTGGTTTGAAAATGAAAATGTGGTTGGTTTGAGTTAAAAGCACTGCAAATGGTTGGTGGGGGTTGGTTTGAAGCAAAAAGCACTGCAAATGGTTGGTTGGGGTTTGGGTTGAAGTAAAAGCACTGCAAATGGTTGGTGGGGGCTTGTGTTGAAGTCAAAGCACTGCAAATGGTTGGTGGTCTAAACTTGACAACTTGCTCTTTGCATTGTATTGATTTTAGATAAAACGCTACCACTTTCGGCTGTAATTTTAGGCCACCTTACTCAGTCCCCCTCCGCTCATCAGGTGCAGAGGATTCTTCCCATCAATGAAAAATAAAAGTGTTATTAGTGTTTTAAAAATGTTGAGAATCTCTCTCCTGTCAATCAAACCATGAAGGCCACACCTTTTCTGGTGGGAGGGGGGAGGGATTATAAAGACCGGAAGTGTGGGTGTGGCTCAGTCTCTGCATGATGGGGGAGGGAGAGGTCACGACTCTGTCTGAGCTGTGAATAAACCGAACACACTGAATGTCTACTGAACTGTTAGTGTGGTGTTTTGTGTGGTTTTATGGTGTTTTTATGGTGGTTTCACCCTGCTTGAAATGGTATGAAACTGCCTTTGAATGTGGTGGCCTTGCATCCTGCATGAAATGGTATGAAACTGTATTTGAATATGGTGGCCTTGCACCCTGCTTAAAGTAGAAACTGCACTTGAGTTTGGGTGGACTTGGATCCTGCTTGAAGTGGTATGAAGCTGCACTTGAATTTGTTGGCCTTGCACACTGCTTGAAGTGGTATGAAACTGCACTTGAATTCGGTGGCCTTGCACCCTGCTTGAAGTGGTCGGAAACTGCACTTCAATTCGGTGGCCTTGCACCCTGCTTGAAGTGGTAGGAAACTGCACTTGATTTTGGTGGCCTTGCACCCTGCTTGATGTGGTAGGAAACTGCACCTGAATTTGGTGGCCTTGCACCCTGCTTGAAATGGTATGAAACTGCACTTGAATTTTGTGGCCTTGCACCCTGCTTGAAATGGTAGGAACATGGATTTGAATTTGGTGGCCTTGCACCCTGCTTGAAATGGAATTTCAAGGAATAGCCTTGAGTCAACTGCCAACCCACCAGCCGTGAGTGAGTGAGCTGCCAGCACATCAGGCTTGAGGGACTGAGCTGCCACCCCAATAATCCATTAGACCCACAATGTCCATACTAGCCCTCTGGAGACCAGTCCCTTCAGCCCACAACACCCATACCAACATTCTAGAAAGCCCCCACTGGACACCAATATTGGAATTGGTTGTGAGATGCAATATTGCGTTGGGGGACCAGCCCTCCCATGTAAACATGGTACCCAATGGGTCCCACTTAGTCGAGTAATTACCTAAAATTCAAAAATATAATGTTCATACAGTTGGGTTCAAGTTCAAGTGAGTTTATTGTCATGTGTCCCTGTATAGGACACTGAAATTCTTGCTTTGCTTCAGCACACAGAACATAGTAGGCATTGACTACAAAACAGATCAATGTGTCCATATACTATAATATAAATATATACGCACATGAATAAATAAAATGATAAAGTGCAAATAACAGATGATTGGTTATTAATAATCAAGGTTTTGTCCGAGCCAGGTTTAATAGCCTGATGGCTGTGGGGTAGTAGCTATTCCTGAACATGGTTGTTGCAGTTTTCAGGCTCCTGTACCTTCTACCTGAGTTTGTGGCCAGGATGGTATGGGTCTTTGATGATACTTCCAGCCTTTTTGAGGCAGCGACTGCGATACATCCCCTCGATGGAAGGGACGTTAGAGCCGATGATGGACTGGGCAATGTTTACTACTTTTTGTAGTCTTTTCCTCTCCAGGGCGCTCAAGTTACCGAACCAAGCCACGATGCAACCGGTCAGCATGCTCTCTACTGTGCACCTGTAGAAGTTAGAGAGAGTCCTCCTTGACAAACCAACTCTCCGTAATCTTCTCAGGAAGTAGAGGCACTGATGAGTTTTCTTGATGATTGCATTAGTGTTCTCGGACCAGGAAAGATCTTCAGAGATGTGCACGCCCAGGAATTTGAAGCTCTTGACCCTTTCAACCATCGACCCGTTTATGTCAACGAGGCTGTGGGTCCCCATCCTACTCCTTCCAAAGTCCACAATCAGTTCCTTGGTTTTGCTGGTGTTGAGGGCCAGGTTATTGTGCTGGCACCATATGGACAGTCGCTCGATCTCTCTTCTATACTCTGACTCATCCCCATCAGTGATACGTCCCACAACAGTGGTGTCGTCAGCAAACTTGATGATGGAGTTCGCACTGTGACTGGCTATGCAGTCATGAGTATAGAGGGAATACAGCAGGGAGCTGAGCACGCAGCCTTGAGGTGCTCCCGTGCTGATTGTTATCGAGGCTGACACATTTCCACCAATACGAAAAGACTGTGGTCTGTGAATGAGGAAATCGAGGATCCAATTGCAGAAGGATGCGCAGAGACCCAGTTCTACGAGTTTGGTAACCAGCTTGGAGGGGATGATTGTGTTAAATGCCGAGCTGTAATCAATGAATAACAGCCTGACATATGAGTTTTTGTTGTCCAAGTGGTCCAGAGCGGAGTGGAGGGCCAGCGAGATCGCATCCACCGTTCATCTGTTGTGGCGGTTAGCGAACTGCAGTGGGTCCAGGTTTTTGTCAGGTACCCAAGCAGAATACCCCCTCCCCCAATGGCTCTTCCCCCGTATTTTCTCCGAGCTCACTCCCCCCTCCCTGCCCCGCTGACACACCCCTCTCCCCACACAACCCCCCCGCCCACATGTTTCTTCCCCCACAAGCCCCCCCTGCCCACACACACACACTCCCCTGCCCACACACATCCCATCCACACACACACACACACCGCCACACCTCTCCCCCCCATCTCCCCCCTCCCAAACATCTCCCCCCATCCCAAACATCTCCCGCCCACATACACACCCCACACCACCACCACCCTCCCCCACGCATCCACCTTCCCCACCCCCACACCACACTTTGTTGGAGACAAAGACTATTGTCATTGGGTACAGTGAAAAAATGAGGACCCCCTGGGAACATCTGTCCTTGTTCCATCTGGGGGCAGGTGAAGCAAGAGCAGAACTACATGACACAGGAGTCATGGGTGAGGGATCCATCTGTGACAACAGGGGGGACCACATTCTCTAAAGAAAGATGTCGGATGTCCTAGAATGGAAACCTTCATTTTGGGAGCGGATGCAATGGAGATGAAGGAAGTGCGAGAAGGGAATAATATCTTTGCTAGAGGCAAGGAGGGAGGAGGTATAAGCGAGATAACTGTGGGAGTCGGTAGGTTTGTAGTAGATGACAGTCGATAGGTGATGGAGACAGTGAGAGATGGAGAATTGGAGAGGTGCAATTGCTAATCCAGGTGAATTTGAACGCTGCCTGGAAGTTAATGGAGCACTGCCTTTCCTTGTTTTCACAATTTATTACTCTGATATAACCAGACAGGGGTGGGTGTCTGGAATTTGCTACCAGAGGTGGTAATGGAGACAGATATGATAGTGGCATTTGAGGGGCTTTTTGATAGGGAATGGAAGGTTATGCATCATGTGTAGGCAGAGAAGAATAGTTTTTACGTAATTACGTATTACGTAAAATAATATGTGTGTTATGATTGTGTTTATAATTTGTTTGGTTGTTTTGTTGTTCCGTGAGCATTGCCACTTTCATTTCACTGCACATCTCGTATGTGTATGTGACAAATAAACTTGACTTGACTTGACTTGACTTGACTTGACTTGTTTTGTCATTACATTCGGCATAGACATTGTGGGCCGAAGGGCCATTCCTGTGCTGTATTGTTCTTCTACACGCTCATATTCATTTACTTTATAATCATTATTTGGAACACTAAACCACAAAACATGTTCATCAATAGGAACATGAATTGCATTAAAGTTATCTGAACTTGCCAATTAGACTTTTTAAATTACTATTATATGACAACCAGTTTACTTCGGCATTAATTAACAACATGACTATGAGAAAAGTGATAATTTGCATCCTACAGTCATTCAGGCAAAATGAATTTAGAGGCGAAATCCACTAATAAAAGTCCTGCTGGGTAGCAGTTGCACTTTCATTTGCATTTTACAATGGAAGGCTCCCATATGATTTACTTCTGTGACATAAATCATTGAAAACTAAACCTTCCCCTGAGCTTTTACAATCTGTAACCATTATCTAGGAATATCTTACAGTGATAATTTGTTATAAAAATGTAGTATGATATTAATAAGTAGGTACGGTAATATTTCATTGCACCTTTTTATCAGAATTCAGTTCTGAAATGTCATTGAAATGAAACGTTACATCTGATTCTCTCTCCACAGATGTGATCTGACATGCTGAGGGTTTCTGTTTTATTGACTAATTTCTAGCATCTGCAGTATTTTGTGGGGGGGTTTTTGTACAATGCAGATTAAAATACTGGGCATGAATGAGAATGTTATTTATATTCCTTGGGTATATTTGAGTCAATAACAGTTTTGATGATAGACATAAAAAGCTGAATTAACTCAGCGAGATAGGCAGCATCTCTGGAGAGAAGGAATGGGTGACATTTCAGGTCAAGACCCTTCTTCAGACTGGTTGGGGATAAGGGAAACGAGAGATATAGATGGTGATGTGGAAAGATAAAGAACAATGAATGAAATATATGCAAAAAACGATAAAGGGAATAGGCCATTGTAAGCTGTTTGTGGGGTGAAAATTGAGAAGCTAGTGCGACTTGCATGGGGGAATGATAGAGAGAGAGGGAATGCCGGGGCTACCTGAAGTGAGAGAATTCAATATTCATACCACTGGGCTGTAAGCTGCCCAAGTGAAATATGAGATGCTGTTCCTCCAATTTGCGTTAAGCCTCACTCTGACAATGGAGGAGACCGAGGCCAGTAAAGTGTTCCGTGAAATGATTGCCCAGTCTGCGTTTGGTCTCGCCGAGGTAAGTCCACATCTTGAACAATGGATACAGTATATGAGGTTGGAGGGTTGGCCTATTTCCTTTATCACTGTTACTTTTTTGCATATCTTTCATTCATTGTTCTTTATCTCTCCACATCACCGTCTATATCTCTTGTTTCCTTTATCCCTAACCAGTCTGAAGAAGGGTCTCGACCTGAAACATCACCCATTTCTTCTCTCCAGAGATGCTGCCTGTCCCGCTTTTTGTGTCTATCTTCGGTTTAAACCAGCATCTGTAGTTCTTTCTTACACAGTTTTAACGTTGTTGATTCTGATTTTGTCTTTTTGTGAGCGCTTGACCATTATAGGATTCTTTCGAATCTGCAGGAAAATCGATGAAAAATGATGAAAAGTCGTATTTATACTGCCCCGGGTTTCCTGTTGGCTCCGGTTACCCATACATGGGTCAGTAATCCTTCAGAGCGCATGCAAGACCAGCTTGGCATTGTAGCCAGTGGGTGTTATTTGGCTCCAAACTGTGAGCTCCATTGGGCTTCATGGTTGACAATGAAGCCCGTTGCTTGGTTTCAATGCATGCTTCAATGAAGAATATGGCACCTCCTAAACTCGCTCACCATCATGAACATAAACAGAGTTTCTCCTCATTCATTCCCCTTCTCAGATTCTCCTTCCTGGATGTAACACTTTTTTTAATGGTGAGAAATACATTTGAAAGATTTGAAAGGGACAGTTTCTTCCCTTTTATCAGGCAACTGAACCATCTGACCAACAACTAGAGAGCAGTCCTGAGCTATTATCTACCTCATTTGAGACCCCTGGACTATCTTTGATTGGACTTTACTGGCTTTATCCTGCATTAAACATTATTCACATTAGTCCCCTTAACGTGTATCTGTGCACTGTGGAGGGCTCGATTGTAATCATGTATTGTCTTTCCACTGACTGGTTAGCACGCAACAAAAGCTTTTCACTGTACCACAGTACATGTAACAATAAACTCAAACTCAAGCTGAGCATTTCAATATGGTTGGATCTTGGAACCTAGATGGATAATTAAAAGCTGGTGATCAAGATGACCAAACACAAAGTGTTGGAGGAACTTTGAAGTAAGTAAAGCCAGATCCAAAACATGGTCCATTCATTCCCTTCACAGATGCTGTCTGACCCGTTGAGTTCCTCCGACACTTTGTGCTTTGCATGATTCCAACATCTGCGGTTCTTTGTGTCATCAAAAGAAGGATATGGTTTAATGCCTAACCTCAATAATAGCAATCAGAAGCTCCTTTAAAGTGATGTGAATAGTAGAACTCATTATAATGTAAGTTGCAACCATGAACATTACACCAGGTCAACATATAACAGTGGTTCTATCAATTTACTTCCCGCAGAGCTGCCTGTTTCCCTGCAAACCTGCTCTGGTGAAAAAGCGACCTTGTTTCTTGTAGCATATTTTTCCGTTTTCATCTCGCAGGTAATTCACTCCAACTTTTCAGTAGAAGTTATTTTAAATCTCAATGTTTCAACATCAGCTATGAGAAAAAGATCTGCTTTCAATATGATGGAAGGACTTAGATGGGAAACTTGCTGTCAGGACTTTAATGTCCAGTGTCATACATCAGTCTTACTCAGTGGGAGCTGCTTGATCTAGGGTTGCACCTGAAGGGCATTAACGGAGAAGCTTACTGACTACAAAACTGACTCCTCTTCAATCACAGCTCTCTTCCAGCAGCTACTCAGTAGTAACGGCCCTTTCTTCTTTCATTAGTGGGATGTGTACATTGCTGGTGAGGCAGTATTCACATAAAGAATGATAATGGAGAAAGAAATCTCTGTAATTAATTTATCATGGGCAATAGTGTGAAAAGGCGATCGTGTGGTAAAGGTCAATAGCAAATCGCAGTGGCAAGCTTTGCTTTCCATTGACTTTAATAGAAACTGACTGCTAATTCCAAATCCCCCATCATATCTTTCACTCGAGATACATCTGTACCCCACTAATTTTATGGGCAGTATTGAATTATTTACTTGTCTCAAATGAAAACGGACCAATAACAGAATAATCTCTCCTGTCATGCGTCAAGAGTCATGTTTAATTGTCGTATGCATATATAATGTCTATAGTAATTTGGTGCTGGGTAGGATTGTATCTTGAGTACATATCTCAGAGGATTTGTCCTGGTCCCTCAACACCTCCAAGCTGATCAAAAAGGCACAGCAGCGCCTTTACTTCCTGAGGAGGCTCAAGAAAGCCCACCTGTCCCCCCGGATCCTGACCAACTTTTACCGCTCTACCATAGAGAGTATCCTGACCACCTGCTTCACGGTATGGTACAGCAGCTGCACTGCTGCGGACAGGAAGGCACTACAATGGGTGGTGAAAACCGCGCAGCACATCATCGGTGCCCCGCTCCCTGCCATGGATGCCCTCCACCGAAAACGGTGTCTGAGACGGGCTGGGAAGATCATCAAAGACCCCTCACACCCCAACCATGGACTGTTTGCCCTCCTCCCATCAGGCGAGGCGGTCACGTACAGGAGAGGAACTCAGGTCATGCCACTAGTAGGATGAGGGAACAGCCCTTCTACAATAATACAATCACCATGATCTGAACGGTCGGAGTCCCTCCTGCCGATAGATTTCATCCGGTCCCGCCGATCCGTCCCCCCATTGTGTAATTATTCTGTATCTTCTCTTTCTATTTTTTTTTAAAATTTCTTTATGCACAACTACTACGGACTGACACAAAACTGCATTTTGTTGTACTCATACTTGTATTTATGCGATGACATTAAAGTTGAACTGAATTGAATTGAATTGTGCGGTGTGGTTCAAGAGTCTTATGGTTAATGGGAAGAAGTTGTTCTTGAAGTTGGAAGCCATGATTATCAGGCTCATGTACCTTCTTCTCAATGGTAGCAGGGAGATGAGCAGAGCCTAGATGGTATGGATCTTCTTGAGGCAGTGCTTCCCATTGTTCATTAGATGATGAGAAGGTCAATACCTGTGATGGACCAAATAATGTCTACCATTTTCTGCAGCCTTCTTCACCCTTGGGTGCTTGAGTTGCCAAACCAGGTTGTGATACAACCAGTCATTATGCTCTCCACATATGCTAGTAGAGGTTTGATAGCATATGTGGTGACATGCTGAATCTCCTCAAATGCCTGAAGAGGTTGAGGCATTGGGAAGCTTCCTTTGTGAATGTATTGATGTTCTGGGCCCAGGAACTTGCAGCTATTTTCTCTTATTTGTTTTTGGTATCCTCTCTTTTCTGTTTTTCAGACATTTTGCATATATTGAAAAACATAGCAGTTTGAAATATAACATAGCTTGTTGATTGGGAGGTTTATAAACTGACTTCCTGCCCAATGATGGCCAAATGTAAATTTAAAAAAAACACATTGACCTGAACATTCTCTGGTAATTCAAATTGCATGGTTAAACATTGTACAAAGTGAACCAGGTCTAATTAAGTGTTCGAAGTGTCCCATTTGACCTATCTGATGGGCATTTCCCTTCAATTAATTCTCAAGCATTACTGATCATTCTCACATCCTGAGATAATAAAATCACACCTTTTAAATCGCTCCAGTCTTGTACTGTAGCAGTATGAAAATATTGGGCAACTTTCAGGGCAACTTCAAAGGGCTTTTGGCTAATCACGTTACTGTGGGTCTGACATTGCATATTCTCAGATGAGGTAAGGGCGGCAGGACCCCTTCCCTGCCGGACTAGTTAGCTTAAGAGGATGGTTGAGCACCTTCATGCTCAATTTACTGACCCTTGTCATTTATTTTTAAACTGAATTCAAATTTTTAAATGCCGTCAGTTCAGTTTGGAGATATAGCAAGGAAACTGGTCCTTTGGAACACCATGTCCACGCCAACTATTGATCACCTAGTCACACTATTTCTATGTTATCTCATTTTCTTTTCCACTCACTGCACACTCGGGTCAATTTTACAGAGGCCAATTAACCTACAAACCTGCATTTCTTGGGGATGTGGGAGGAAATTGGAGCACCCGGAGGAAACCCACGCAGTCACAGCAAGAACGTGCAAACTCCAAATACACAGTACCCAAGGGCAGGATCAAACCTGGGTTTCTGGCACTTTGTTGTAGCAATTCTACTAGCTGTGCCATTGTGCCGCCATAATTGTAGGATTTAAATTTGACTTCCTTAAATTAATCATGACCTCCAGTATCATGGTCAATCCTGCACTGTCACACCACTTAAATTATGACTTTAGCCACTGAAACTTCATGTTACCGAGATGACCAGTTTTAAATGGGAATCCATCCTGTCTTCACTTAATCTGAAACTCCTAGGAATAAATCCAGATAACATTTACTATGGCACATTTCTACACCAGTAGATGCTCCAGATTCCAGTAGCTGCTGTTCCTTGTGTCTTCGGTTCTATTTGTATGTATTTCAAAGCAATGGAAGAATATTTCCCCTGAAAACTGGCAACTGTGAAGCATGTACAGCCAAGTCTTCAGAGGAAATCTTCATCAAACTTCCCAAAGCATTCAGTCTATCATGGCCAAGGAGAGTGTGCGCCACAGGGTACATGCTGATACTTTAAAACAACTTTGTCAGATGATCTGCGCTTAAAGTGAACAGAAAACAACTCAAGTAGAACAGTGTCATATTCACCATGTGGTTAGGTTGCGGCTGGGGGATTATAGAATGACCTACCCCAGTTCCCTTCATCTTCTATTCTTATAATAATTCCTAAACTGCTTGATGAAATATTAAAATAACAGCACAGTATACAAGCAATTCATTTTGAAGTCATACAATGCCCTCTCAACCTAGGGACACCAAACAATATCACATTTGAAAGTAAAACCAATGCAGCTGGAAGTAAGGATTTAAAATCACAGTAGTCACAACAAAACTCCAGATCAACTGCCATGTGTGTAGAGAGAAAAAGATGGATTAATGTTAGGAATGTTTATTAATGAACAAAGTATATTTGATTTCATTCTTTGTTGTAGCTGCTCATAGACTCTTTGAAACATTGCCAGGGGTACACACAAAATAAGATTTTTTCCAAATGCTTTGAACACTGTTATTTTACCAACAGAAGGAATAGTTTATTGAGCGAGGGGTGGACATGAAAATTATATTCCCCAGAGGAAACAGGTGCACAACTTCCAGGAAAGACGTCCAAATCACATACTTGGCTTAAATATGTAACTGCGAAAAAATACATATATTTAAATTCCAAAGACAAACTACTTGAGAAATGTATTAATTTATTTGGTGGGTTGAGCTTTAGTGAAACATACCCTCAGCGATCAACTAAGGTGAGAAAATGTATCTTTTTGTTTAGAAGACTCTCTCCTATATTTGTTTGCTGTCACTCTCTTTTGAAGAAGGTATTGAAAGAAAAAGAGACTAGATCACTGGTGGTGGTGGTGAAAGATCAAGAACCTTATTTTGGGATTGATGGGCAAAAGTATATTTGCTGAGGAATGGAGAGAGGGAGTGAAATCCTGTCGGGAAGAGAAAGAAACTAAGAGACAAAGATAAAGGAAAGGAAAGCAGTTACATAAGGGTGGGCTAAGAAGAGTCAGGGAGAGAAATTGATTAGCAGTGGATAGGACAAGACCGTGATCTTGTTGAGGATATATGTGTTTGTATGTCAGAGAGAGAGAAAGAGAGAGAGAAAGGGAGAGTAAGAGAGGGGAGGGAAGGAGAGAGAGAGGGAGAGGGAGAGGGAGAGGGAGAGGGGGAGAGAGAGGAAAAGAAAGAAAGAGAGAGAAAGAAAGAAAGAAAGAGCAAAAGAGAAAAGATCTATCCTATCATATGATATGTCTATCCTCTTGGAGGAATCATTCATTCCCAGTGATTTCATTGTACTGAGTAAACTGCAATGCCATGGGATGATGTCTCGGCATCTATTCAAACATTTGCAGCATTGAACAGCTCAGCATGCTGCCTTTGTTCTGTACAAATGGTGAAATATGTATAGACCAGGCCAGGCATAAAATGTATCTCATGCAGCTAAAAATCTATCTGTGTAGTCATGTTTAGCGTAATTGTTTACTGCTCAGATCCACTGGCACTTTTATTGGCTCTGTGACTTTTTAAGCAAAATTGTGTTACTCAGGCAGCAAATGACACTGTGTGCAGCAAGTGTAGAAATTTGCACGATTTATCACAGCATGTCATGGCTTGCCGAATCCTTTACCGTAAATATGTTTGAGGAACCTTCAAATCTGACAACTCCCTCTGTAGAGACTTGCCATATGGAAAAGGCTAAAGGCTCATAATTCTTTTATAAATACAACTAATAAAATCAGGAAACATGTTGTGAAAGTACCGAGCAAGGCAAAAGCAGATAAATATAAGATGGGTGCAAAATTGAAGTTTCCACTGCTAATGTTAGGATTACTCTACAAGTAGGAATATTAGAATCACAAGCCATCAATATGAGGAATATTCCCTGCCCATGAAAGGAATAAGTAGCCAGTAATAAAAGACAATCAAATTTAACAGACATACACATTCATGTGAAAAGAAGCGGAATTAAACACATTCTTTCAAATCAGAGACAGATTAAAAACATTCCTTAAAATACTGATTCTCAATTCCAGTATTTAACAATTTAACCATTCCATTTTAATTCATTGTTTGAATAATGTGTTGTTAAATAAACATGAACACATATTTATATGGTTTTGTTTGCATAATAGACGTATTAATTTTTATATGATTAAAATGGTTATATTATGATATTTATTAGATTTAAGGCCTTTGTGCATGGAGAATTGATTTGAATTATATTTTTATCTTTTAAAATTAAATGTAATTCCTGACATGCAGCAATGGATCCACAATGTAATAAGCAACATACATGCAGTGCAGCCAAAATACAAATTTAAATTATTCATTGTGCTAAGAGGGAACTGCAATTGCCACAGCATTCAGTTAGTTTCTAAATCAGGCAGAAATCAAGACAAATCCAATCAGCCCTTGACATTGCATCTACAGCTCTGATTGTGAATGCTGTATAGAGCTTAATCTACCAGGGAAGATTAAGTCCATACTCCTCAAGCCTCAGTGGAAACATAAGCTGTAATACTTAACCTTCACCTATTGGCGAGAGGCAATACAACAGAGCCTATTATATACAGACCAATCAGTGACACCAGAATACTTACACGACTAAGGCAAGCAGCAAGGAGATAAAAGGTTATTTATTCGTGGCTACATATAAAAGGCATAGCTAATCATTAATATGGAGTATTTCCTGATGCTCTACCAGGTTGCAAAATTCCAAAATGATGAGATCACTGGTGCCTTACTTGTTCCATCTGTTCATAAAACATCTTTTATACATAACACATGAAAACTAGAAGCAAGTATAAAGGCATAAAACATTGTAAAAGTTTACAAAGCAGCAATCCAATGTAACGGAAATCTAGGGCACATTTCCATTACAAATATATTTAGTTAGTTTTCTTTAGTTTATCGTCACCTGTACCGAGGTACAGTGAAAAGCTTTTGTTGCGTGCTAACCAGTCAGCAGAAAGACAATACATAATTACAATCAAACCATTTACAGTGTATAGATACATGATAAAGGAATAACATTTAGTGCAAGGTAAAGCCAGTAAAGTTCAATCTAAGAGGGTCACCAATGAGGTAGATAGCAGTTCAGGACTGCTCTCCAGTTGTGGCAGAATGATTCAGTTGCCTGATAACTGAATATTCATATGAGGCGGCCTCAATCTCCTACTGCTAATAAATTGTCCCATGTTGAATCTGGGTTTAAGTTGTCCTTCGAGAAATTGCACAGCAAAAATTTGGGTTGAAGTTTGATTCCAGTTTCAGATTGCATTTACATTGGATTGCATTTTTTGAAGAGTCATCATTTATACCCGAGAGTTGTCACTTCCGTGATTATGTAGATCAATCAACTTCCAGTGACCACACACATGCAATAAAATTTATAAAACAATAGGTTAAAATTAACATTGTGCTTCTTCTTCAGAACCATAGCATAGTGCCCTGCCAAAAGGCTCAAGAATGAAATAGGCAAATGTGTGAAGTTATGGTAGTTACCAGATAAACAATACTAAGCTCACTAGATATTCGGCCATGCCAGTTTAGTTTAATTCTATGATACATTTTAATTACCAAACATAATTTCTGACACTGAAAATTAATTTTAATTAAAATAATTAAGCTTCTAATTGGCCCGATCCATAACGTCACTTCTCCATGTTCTCCAGAGATTCTGCCTGACTCATTGAGTTATTCCAGCACTTTGTATCTTTGTGTAAACCAGCATCTGCAGTTCCTTGCATCTCTAAGCCTTTAATTTATTTTTTATCTCTGCCTCATCCCTTTGATCCAATCTTTTCTTCATCTTGTTTCTTTCTCTGTGCATGATCTGTCAATCAATTTATGTATAAAGTCTGAACCAATTTGTGCCACATAATTCTATGTGGCACAAGTTGGTTCAGACTCTATACTGCAGACTAAATTTCTTCAGTCTGGTTGGTTCCAGAGATGTATAGTGGTATTTCCTTTTTACAGAGGCCCTAGATTCTTAGTACATTTGATTGAGTGGACATTTCAGTGCAAAAACACATAATTTTAATGAAACTTTGGTTTCGTCCTATAATAGTCCTATCAAGCTGCATCACGACATTCTGATTTTAATACTCATTGCCTCGACAGATGAGAACAAGCATACTCTCCACCCTTCTTTGCCTCTGCACCTGCTTATGCTGTTACTTTCAGGGAGCTATATATTTGAACCCATGGGTGGAACTGATTTATATTCTGTTCATTCTTTGGCAGCTTTCTCAGAGTCTTACTCGTGGCCACAGAAAGTTTTGTTTGTGCCCATAACTGTAGAATCCCTATCACTTTCTCTCACCTAAATTTAGTCCTGCTGTTCAACAACGCCAGATGTAGTAACACAGTTCTGGCTGCTGTTGCTACTTGGCCCTGAAAGATCATCACCCCCAAAACCCATGTTCGAGAGATGTGGCCACCTCCCTGAAACTACTGTCTATAACTCTCTCTGCCTTCTGTATGTTCTTCATAGAATCCAGCTGCTGTGACAACTGATCCACGCGGTCCAAGAGAGATACTTGGATGAGGCAGCCTCAACGGCTGGTTATCGCTAACCAGCAGCCGTCCGTTTTAACTCACTTTTTTTTTGTAGTTTTAGTAAGTCCTGTCCTTTGTCTGTTGGAGAATGGACTTTTTAATGCGGGGGGAAGGAGGTAATTATACTTCTAGGTCCCTACCTGGTAGGTCAAGCAGCTTTTTCTCCGGGCTGCCCCGTCAACCCGTCCTTGTGGCCTACCAGCGGGCATGGAGCGCCGTTTCCTGGCGGGGACCGCCCAGCACCTCGGCTTCGGTGGCGGCACAGCGCTGGGGCGTTATCGCGGAGCGGAGCGGGCGATGCCTTGCCTGGGTCGCCGCGCTGGATCGACGCGCTGGAGCTCCGGTGAGCTGGTCCGCCGAGATCAACACCTCCGGGCTGCGGGTCTGCAGAGCGGGCGGCGCCGACTCTAACATCGGGAGCCTGGGAGCTCCAAACCGGCGCGGCCTTGTCGGCTTCAGAAGCCACGGTCCCCAGTCAGGAAGCGGCCGTTCCAGGTGGCCCAGCCGCTGAGAGGACTCTCCCGACGCCGGGGCAACACCACCCGGCCAGAACGGCCAGGAACATCGGGCCTCCGTAGAGGCAATAGCGGTGGCCTCAATAGGCCTGACTTTGGGTGAACTGGGGATGGGAACTGGACATTGTGCCTTCCCCCCCCATTGTGGAGGGATGATTTTTTTTGGATGATTTTTTTTGTGTGTAAGTAAATATGTTAGTCTGTGTCCAAGATGGCTGTCGGAAGGGAGAGTGGACGCTGGCGCGCTTTAGCTGCCGCTGCTCTCCCTTCACATTGTGTTTTTGATTTTTTTTGTCTTTGGATTGAATTCTGTTTTTAATTTGTGTTTTGGTGATGTCTTTATTTTATTCCGATTATATGTTTTATTATTCTTGTTAATCTCTGTAAGGTGTCCTTGAGATTTTTGAAACACATTGCTGAGTTTGCTCCCTTCAGTATTATGGGTTAAAACAGTTTAAAGAATAAAATCTCACACAACACAGCCTCTGCTCTGTTTTGCAGCTCTAAATGTTTTCGATGTGACCAGAAGGATTTTGCTTGATGCTCTAAAAACCCAACAGCATGAGCATTGAACCCTCTAATTTCAGATAGACCATTGCACCGCCACCACCTTCTTTCACCTTCTGATCCACCCAGGTCCTCTCATGCACATGTTGCTTTCCACTTCCCTACCTCCATCACCCAGTTCCTCTTTCCACCTCCTAGTTGTCATCCCACTACAACTCCATCCTGGTCCCCTATTCTCCCAACTCATTCCAATCTACCCATTATTCCTCCCTCTGGCTTTCATTTCTTATCCGATTCCACCATCTGCAACCCTACGTATTCTCCACTTCTTACCCACCCCCCGCCCGCCTTTTCCTGGATCCACCTGTCATTTGCCAGCCCATGCCCCATCCCTTCCCACTCACCTCTTTCTCGGCCCTAGATCCCCTCTGAAGAATATAATTTGCATGCAAATGCAACAGATAAAATCCTAAGGAGTCTCGGCAAAGCAGACGTGGAGAGGATGCTTTTGAATTTAGAAACATAGGTCACTGTTTAAAAATAAGTCAATTTTAAAAAGAGATAAAGTGAATTTTATTTCTGTGGTTTGTGCATCTATAGAACTATCTCCTTCAGTTGAGATTTTGAACATTTTTTAAAGCAAGGGTAGATTGAGTCTAGATAAGGAGGTAAAAGGTTACCATGGGTATAAGGGAATGCAGAGTTGAGGAGAGAATCATATCAGCCATGATCTTATTGAAGAACAGAACAGGCTCAAAGTGGCACATTGGCAGCACAGTGTCACGGCTGGTGTTCAATCCAGACTTTGGTTTCTGTCTCTGTGGAGTTTGCATGTTCTCTCTGTGACCACATGTGCTTTCTCCAGGTGCTGCGGTTTCCTCCCACATGCCAAAGACGTATTGGTTTGTAGGTTCATTGGTGTCTGTAAAATGTCCCCTAATGTGGCAAGAATGGATGAGAAAGTGGGATAACATAGGATAACATAAGTGAGCAGCCAATCAATAGTCAGCTGGCCCTCTGTGGGCCTCAGGGCGGGTTTCTATGCTGTATCTCTAAAACTAAAACTAAATGTAATGGTCTGACTCTTGCGCTGAAAATATATATATTCATATGTTGGCTCATTTAATGTGATTTCGTCCAATGTCTGTCATTGCAGGAAGCAGTTTGGGTAATTCGACCAATGCTGCTCCTGTGATTTTAACCATACAGTAGGCTGGTGGTAGGCACAACCATAACAGCGGGACTGTTTGTGCCATCGCCCAGTGGGGTATCGCCTCAGTGCAGAGGGAGAAGAGGAGGGAAGAGACTGCAGCCCAAAGATTTTTGCCTCCACCACAGTGAGGAGGTGCTTGGAGGACTCACTGTGGTGGATGTTAATTTGTGTTTATTGTTGTTTATTATTGTATTATTGTATGTATGACTGCAGGCACGAAATTTCGTTCAGACCGTGAGGTCTGAATGACAATAAAGGTAATTCTAATTCTAAAAAAAAACAAGCCTTAATCAAAACAAGCCCCTTCTGTAACCTGTTCCCTAGAGTTGGAAAACAATGTTGACAAAACTAATCAGTCATATCTGGAAGAGTGGTAGTACCTGCAAACTTGCATAGATTGCCTTGGCCAATTTAGCCAAGAAGGGGAAAAAAGAAGACATACCTCTCTCTCCGTTATAACGTGTGCCCTGAAACGATTAAATCTTCTTTTACATTTCCTTTTACCTAGCAACAATAGCTTGTTGTACTAGGTGTTAGTAAAAATAATGGCTAAAGAGTTCTTCCTATCTAAATTATATCATAGTAAATATAAAAAGCTCCCTCTCATGCCACAGGATCTCCAAATACCTTTGTTTACTACCTCTAGTGTATATAAAGCTGATAAATGTGTATCAGTTCAAAATTTGACATCCTTAATAAATATAAATGTTTAAATTTAAAATTCCATTTTGGAAGAATTCATAATAAATGTTTTCCAGAAAAACAATCATTCGGCTCATTGTCTTGCAAAAATCATGAAATTTATCTTTTCTCATTTATATATATTTTTTATTGGCACACGTCTTGTTTTCCATGAGGCAATGGATAGATTAGGCAGTATTTCATTTATGCCCTGAGTCTGTAAGGCACCATAACATCAGTGACAATATTCCTTCAATTTGACCTTTGGCTTTCAAGGGACAAACAGTTTGTTCCAGTATTTAATGGTGAGCAGCCTATAATTATTGATTGATTCCAACGACCGATGTAATGCTACCGTAATCCAATTAACTCAGAAATTACTCTTGATTATGTGAGGGACTAACATTGATCATGTTTGTGTGACATTCATTGGAGCCTATTTCTAGGGAAGTGTTAATCTGTTTAAAATGAGCAGGCTAATTCCTGTATTAAAATAACATGCAGAGGAATGTCATTCAAACCTATCACACATCATATTACCAACAGCAAATCCTATACTTTATGATGTTTGATGGGAGCAATCTAAGGGACTCATGAAAACTAGACCAGATAGATTTTTGAATATTTGACATTTGACATGCAGTCTAAATCACATCGAATTTCCTCAGGAACAATTCATATTGGACAAACTATAAAGTACATTTCAAATTGCATGGTGTTTCAGTTTGCGACTGAGTGCAGCTTAGCTGTGCCACATTGTTTGCCTCAATAGTTTAGTAGTTTCTCTTGCTTGGAGTGATCAGCAGATTTACTGAACTGAAAGTCTTATCATAGACATGCATTGCATAACTGAATAGTCCTTGCATCCACATTATTATCATTGTACTGGAATACCATGGCAAGAGTTTTAAGCTCACTGAGTAGGAACACTGTTTTCAGCGCATCATCATGTAACAACCTACTAGAACAGAGACACACGAGACTATAAATGCTGGAGTCTGGAATAAAAGATAAACTGCTGGCAGAAATCGGGCAGTGTCTGTGGAGGCACAGGTATGACATAAAATGCTGGAGTACCTCAGAATGTGGATAGGTAACGTTTCAGGTCATGATTTACAAGCTGAAGAAGGGTCCTGAACCAAAACGTTACCTATCCATGTTCTGCAGGGATGCTGCCTATCCTGCTACTCCAGCATTTTGTGTCTTTCCTTGGTAAACCAGCATCTGCAGTTCCTTGTTTCTACAAGTCAAATGTATGGTTGACTTTCCAGTTTGAGAACCTGCAACAAAACCTGTTGGGACAAATGATCAGTGTTAAGACTAGGTTAAGATCTTACTAAATGTAAAGACCTTACAGTGTGAGGGATGGAATGTGTTATGCTGGGGTGCCACACAAACAGGCTGCTCTTTCCCAAATGATGTTGAGCTTGTTGAGAGCTGTTGGTACTGCACTCACCCCAGCAAGTGGAGAATATTTCATCATGTTCCTAACATGGGGCCTTGCAGATGGTGGAAAGGCCTTGGAGTGTTAGGAGATGAGTCAATTGAGCCGCAGAATACCCAGCCTCTGACCTCTTCTTGCAACCATGATAACTATATGGCTGGTCCACTTGAGTTTCTGGTCAATGTTAACTCTTAACCTCCTACAGCTGAACACATGGCCAGCAGCAGATAGAAGCACCACTTACCTGTCCTTAAATGATAAGCCTTGAGTTATACATTGGTTGATGATTGTTTTGTACAGAGTGTTGTGCTACCCCTTGCTAATTTACATAGAAACATAGAAAGTAGGTGCAGGAATAGGCCATTCGGCCCTTCGAGCCTGCACCGCCAGTCAATATGATCATGGTTGATCATCCAACTCAGTATCCCGTACCTGCCTTCTCTCCATACCCCCTGATTCCCTTTAACCACAAGGGCCACATCTAACTCCCTCTTAAATATAGCCAATGAACTGGCCGCAACTACCTTCTGTGGCAGAGAGTTCCAGAGATTTACCACTCTCTGTGTGAAAAATATTTTTCTCATCTCGGTCCTGAAGGATTTCCCCTTTATCCTTAAACTGTGACCCCTTGTCCTGGACTTCCCCAACATCGGGAACAATCTTCCTGCATCTAGCCTGTCCAACCCCTTAAGAATTTTGTAAGTTTCTATAAGATCCCCCCTCAATCTTCTAAATCTTCTAAAGGTTTGGGGGCATGCAGAAGTGTATTTTATGTAAGTTGCTGATAATTAATGGTGGACATAAAAATTGAAAAATTCATGCTGAATTCAAGGCTACTGTTCGTTAGTTTCTCCCTGGGCAGACATTTTGGTGGCCATTTCACTTGTAGTGCTCTGTGACTGGAAGAAAGTAGTTAGAGCAAAGATACTGGGACAAGCTGCTAAAAGAGGGAGGAGTCAAAAGTGAAGGGGGAAGCACGTATCCATGCAAAGTGTTGAGGGATCAATTCTTCCTGAACTCAGGTTCAGTAAGGACAATCTAACGGCGTCTACCAATTTTCAATTGTTTACCATTGATTGGTGATACAAAGGGGATATTTTCTAAAGTTATCAAATGCTCCTCGAATCAATTGTACTGCCGAGTCTTAACAAACGGCCTATAATATCTCTTGACTCCGGTGTACTAAGCCTATTGGTAACAACTTGCTGAAATTTCAGATTTGTTCCAGGAACGCCCCTTGACCGAGGTGAAAATGTAAAGTGAGGAGAGGAGGGGAGCAGAGACACAGGCACCATCGCAGATTTTAATTATATAATCTACCTGGCTTCTGCCCTTTTACCTTCACACAATTTCAAGATTATGTCAAATACCTCAATCTCATTACCCCACACTTTGCCTTCCTTCTCTATATAACCCTGGGCTCATGATAGAACATAGAACAGTACAGCACTGGAACAGGTCGTTCAGCCCACGTGTCAGTGCCAGGCAAAATGCTGAGCTAAACTAAATCTACCTGCTTATGATCCATCTCTCTCCATTCCCAGCATATCCACCTGCCTATCTAAAAGCCTCTTCAACTCCACTATCAAATCTGTCCCCACCACCACCTCTGGCAGCATGTTCTGGGCATCACCAACCTCCGTGTGAAAAATCTTGTCACGCACATGTCCTTTAAACTTTGGCCTTCTCACATTGAAATCTATTCAGTATTCTTGGCGTTGAGTCTCTGTGTTGACTGTCTGTCTATTTCTGTCTATAGATGTTTTCTGGCTATTCTTATGACTGAGAGGTAAATACCCACAATTGACAGTTGTGTACTTACTCCTTGAAACAATTAAACACACACCAGGTTAAAAACAATATTGTTTCGCACCGTGCTAAATAAAAATGTACACCATCGAATTGAGTTACAGGGTATATAAAGCCTAAAAGGTTGAGGACATAATACACTCTATATCAAATGGAAATGATTTGAGTTAGGTTTAGTACACATACTGCACATAAATATTAACAGGCAATGTATTGAGAAATAATCTGCAGAAAATGTTTTGCATTCTCATAACGAAAAATCTCATATTTATTAATAAATAGATAGATAGAATTTATTGCCACACAACCAGGGTCGGTGGAATTTGGGTTATCTGCAGCGGTACAATAATAAAGAACACACAGCCACAATAAAAATGTAACACAAACATCCACCACAGCAATCATCACTGTGGTGGAAGGCAGAACATTTGGCCAGTCCTCCTCCATTTCCCCCCCCGTGGACAGGATCAGAGTCCAGAGTCAGTCCAGAATCGGCTCTTCCTCACTGGAGACCGCGGCTTTAAGTTGGTGTAGGCCGCAGGCCGGCGGTCGAGATTTAAAGTCTCCACCGCAGCCAGAAGCACCGTAGACTGCAGGGCCGGTGGTCGAAGCTCCCCTCCAGGGGTGATGTTAGGTTCACGCCCGGCCCGCGGTAGAAGTTGGCCGAGGGCCGGCAGTGATTGCTTCTTCTTCCCCCCCCCGGGTCCCCCACGAGGGATCCCGGGCTGTAGACGCCGCGCCAGCTGGAGCTGTGCAGACCGCGGCTTCAGGCTGCCGGCTGCCGCGGGCTTGCTAAACCGAGCGCTCCCCGCCGGCGAGCCCCAGCGAGGGCTCATACGCTCCACGTCGAGAGTCCACGCTGCGCCCGCCGCTGAAGTCCCGGGCGCGTCTCCGTGGGAAGGCCGCGCCGATCCTTGATGTTATGCCACGGGGGAGGCGACCTGGAAAAAGTTGCCTCTCCATGTAGGAGGCGACCGAAGCGGTTTCCCCATTACCCCCCCACACCCCCCCCCCACACAAAACACACCGAGAAACATCAAACACATACTTTAAAACATACTAAAAAATAATAGTAAATGTATTGCAATTACGCCTAAATGTTAGGAAAGTTCTCTCTTTAAATGCCTTTTATTAGTCATATTTTTGTTTCAGTTACTTTTCGTAAATCCCCAATTTTAGAGTTTAATTAAACCCTGTTAATACAGAGGTTTTCTAGCAAGAGAAAAAGGTCACCAGCATCCGCAGTTTAATGAAGTATGTGGGAGAAGAAGCAGTTAACTGGAAAAAAACTGAAGAAAACCTAGCTAGCTGCATATAGTGAGAATATTGGGTGCAAGGTCAGGGCAGCAGCTTATTTGCTTTAATAAGTGTGGAAACCCACAAGCACTTATTTTCACTTCAAGTCATTTGCAGGAATTTTCTGTTCAAGCAAAAGCTTTTTAAGAAAATTGCAAGCCCCATTTTTAGCTCTGGGCTTGAAGGTGCGGCACAGTGATGCAGCGGTAGAGTTACTGCCTTATAGACCAGAGACCCAGGTTTGATCCTGTCTACTGTTGCTGTCTGAACAGATTTTGTACATTCTCCCTGTGACTGTGTGGATTTTCTCCGGGTGCTCTGGTTTCCTCCCACACTCCAAAGACGTACAGGTTTGTAGGTTAATTGGCTTTGATAAAAATTGTAAATTGTCCCTGGTGTAGGGCGGTGCTTATGTATGGGTAATCGCTGGCTAGTGCAGTCTCCATGGGTCTCAGGGCCTGTTTCCGCGCCATATTCCTAAAGTCTAAAATCAGGGCACAATATTAAAACTCAGGTCTCATTACTGTGGTCAGATGAAAAATGTTAGTTGTCCAGTGGCCAGCAGCAAGACTTTGGCTGATGATTGTCTAGAAGACGAGCCCCAATTTTCAGTTTGTTAGACAGTTGAGCTGGTGAGATTTGATAGAATTTGATAGAATTTATTTGCCACACAACCAGGGTCGGTGGAATTTGGGTTGTCAGCAGCGGTACAATAATAAAGAACACACAACCACAATAAAAAATGTAACACAAACATCCACCACAGCATTCATCACTGTGGTGGAAGGCACAAAACTTGGCCAGACCTCCTCCATTTTCCCCCATGGTCGGGACCTCAACCTCCGCAGCCGTTGCTGCGGGCGTCCAGATGTTAAGGGACAAAGTCAAAGGCAAGGTAAGTCCAAGATCGGCTCTTCCCCACTGGAGACCGCGGCTTCAGGCTGGTGTAGGCCGCAGGCCGGTGGTTGAAGATTTAAGGTTCCCGCAGCGCCGCAGCCAGAAGCACTGCAGACCGCAGGGCCGATGGTCGAAGCTCCCCTCCAGGGGTGATGGTAAGTCCATGCCGGACCCGCGGTAGAAGTTGGCCGCGGGCCGGCAGTGATGATTTCTTCTTCCCCTGGGTCCCCCACGAGGGATCCCGGGCTGTAGACGCCGCGCCAGCTCATCGCTGGTGATGACAGGAAGTGCCTCTGTATCCTGCCCCAAGAGATTTGTCTTCTTCTGGCTGATGGTCAGTCTGAAGTCCTTGCATACCCGATAGAAGTGGTCCATCAGTGACTGTAGTTCCTGCTGGGTGTGGGACACAACTGCAGCGTCGTCGGCAAGCAACATGTCTCTGATGAGAGCTTCACATAATTTTGTCTTTGCTCTGAGGCGGGTGAGGTTGAAGAGCCTGCCATCTGATCTAGTATGCAGGTAGATCCCCTCTGTTGCAGTGCCGAAGGCATGTTTCAGAGCAAAGAAAATCCCAAAGAGTGTGGGAGCAATGAAGCAGCCTTGTTTGACGCCGCTGCAGATGTCGAAGGGCTCTGAGAAGCTGCCATTGAACTGCACTGTCCCCTTCGTGTTGATGTGGAAGGATTCTATCATGCTCTGCGGTTATGGTGGGAGGCCGATCTTTGGAAGTGCCTTAAATAGACCAAATGCTCAAGAAGGAACTGCAGATGCTGGAAAATCGAAGGTAGACAAAAGTGCTGAAGAAACTCAGCGGGTGCGGCAGCATCTATGGAGCAAAGGAAATAGGCAATGTTTTGGGCCAAAACCCTTCTTCAGACTGATGTGGGGCCGGGGGGGTGGAAGAAGAAAGGAAGAGGAGGAGACAGAGGGCTGAGAGAGAGCTGAGGAGACAGCAAGGGCTACCGGAAATTGGAGAAGTAAATGTTCAAGCGCTGGGGGGCTCAGCACTTCAACTCCCCCTCCCATTCCAAATCCGACTTTTCTGTCATGGGCCTCCTCCATGGCCAGAGTGAGCACCACTGGAAATTGGAGGAGCAGCATCTCATATTCCGCTTGGGCAGTTTGCACCCTAGCGGCATAAACATTGACGTCTCCAATTTCCAGTACCCTTGCTGTCTCCTCCTCTTCTCAGCTCTCCCTCAGCTCTTGGGCTCCTCCTCTTCCTTTCTCCTTTCTTCTCTCCGCCCCACCCCACATCAGTCTGAAGAAGGCTTTTGACCTGAAACGTTGCCTATTTCCTTCGCTCCATACTCTCCAGCACTTGTCTACCACAAATAGGCCATCTCTGCTGACGAGGTTGAACGCCTTGGGAGGTCAATGAAAGTAACATACAAGGGCATCCGCTGTTCTCTGCACTTCTCCTGGAGATGGCGAATGGAGATGACCATGTCTACTGTTGATCTTCAGGCTCGGAAACCGCACTGTGACTCAGGGTAGACACATTCTGCCAGCTTCTGCAGGCGGATCAAGATGACCCAAGCAAAGACCTTGCCAACGATGTTGAGGAGGGAGATGCCTCTGTAGTTGTTGCAATCGCTTCTCTCGCCCTTGTTCTTGTAGAGGGTAATGATAGTGGCATCCCTCATGTCCTGCGCTACAGCTCCTTCTTGCCAGCACTGGCAGAGGACTTCATACAAAGGAAGCAGTAAGGTAGTCTTGCAATTCTTGATCAGGTCAGGGGGAATCCCGTCGCTGCCTGGGGCCTTGCCAGAGGCCAGGCTGTCAATGGATCTGCAGGTTCTTCTCATTAGCTGACCACTTGTATTCGGCTAGGGCTTGGCTTCGATGACGGGTCATCTTGGTCGACTCATCCTCAAACCACCCATGCATCTTTGAGGTCTTCATCCCAAAGCTAGCCAAGGCTGTGTGGTGCATGGTGTTCCGCAGACTGTCCTACTTCTCTGTTGCAGTGTCTCCAGGACACAAGGTGTCAAGTTCTCTCTTAAAAGCCTCTGCAAACTGTTGCACAAGATCTGGATGGGGCATCTTGCTGACATCGATGCGTGGGTTCCCCTACTTCTTGGTACGATAACACCTCTTTGGTTGCAGCCTGATCTTGCAACACACCAAGGAGTGGTCTGTGTAGCAGTCCTCACTGTGGTAGGAGCGTTTTTTGGAGAACGTTCTTGATGGCAGCACGTTTGACTAGGATCAGATCCAGTTGATGCCAATGCTTTGAGTGTGGGTGTCTCCAGGAAACCTTGTGCTGGGGCTCTGTCTGGAAGTAAGAGTTGGCGATGCACAGGTCATGGTAAGTGCACAGCTCGAGCAGTCGCTGGCCGTTCTCATTCATTTTGCCCACACCAAACTGCCCATAGCAGGAAGACCATGATTCGTGGTCTGCCCCCACTCTGGCGTTGAAGTCGTCCAGGAGAACGTTCTTCCTTGCTGGGGATGCTGCTGATGATGGATGCGAAGTTCTCATAGAACTCGTCCTTTGTGCCTGACGTGGAGGACAGTGTCGGGGCATACACGCTGACAAGAGTGACTGGGCCTGCGGTGGTATTGAGGTGGAGAGTCAGGAGTCGCTCTGAGCCATTACTGCCTGGTTCCACCGTGTTCAGCAGGCTGTTCCTTACTGCAAAGCCTACTACATGTTCCCTGGGCTTGTCAGAGTCCTTCCCCTGCCAGTAAAACATGTAGTCCTTATCCTTCAGTGTGCCCGAGTCTGCCAGCCTTGTTTCCTGGAGGGTGGCTATGTCTATGTTGAGTCTCTTGAGCTTGTCATTTATGACAGCTGTTTTCCTGGAATCGCTGATGTCCTGTAGGGTTTCAGAGAGGCCGGTCATCATTGTCTGGACATTCCAAGTTCCCAGTTTTAGAGCTGGTCCCTTTTGATGTGTTCTTTTGTTGGTAGGTGCGAAGGTTGCGATCTGCTGTTTGGATGGTTCCTAATCCCCGTGCACCCAGTGAGGATAGCAGGCCGTGGCGGGACAGCACCTTATTGGCTGGGGGCTGCCCAGCTTGTAGCAGCCGGTAGCTGTCCAGTGAGATCCGAATATCCCTCCCACCATCGGGAGACACCCCTGGCGCCTCGATTTACGCCAATCTAGCGATGACTTATAACCGGTAACTGTTGCTCCCCGTGTTGTGTCGACGCCGCAGGCGAAGCTGGAGTGTCCTCTCCAGGTTGAAGGTGTAGGTTTGCAGGTGATGTGTGGTCCGATGCAAGCCTGGGCGATATCATATGGAGTACGGGCTGTTGCCCATGCAGCACATCCCCCTTCTCCACGTTGCTGATCAATCCAAAGGAACAACAGTGCCATTACAGTTTGGCCCCAGTGCTGTCGCAGGAGCTGCCAGAGCGAGGTTGTAGACAACGACATAACTGCCTTAGGGGCTCCGACTCCGGACTTTCTTGAGGTTTATTCCTGGAGCCTTTTCCATGACTGGATATGGCCACAAGGCAGTGGAGGTTTTAAATCAGAGTTTTCCTTCTGCTAGATGGACTGCCTTCCCAGGCTGATGAGTCCCATCTGCCCGGGACTCGTGGGGGCGTGAGAGTCTGCCTTCCCGCACAGGTCTATAGCACCTGATGTAGGTACTCGATAAACATTTGGACAGGTCCATGGACAAGACCGGTTTAGAGAGATATGGCTCTCCAAACCTGTCCTATCCATGTACCTATCTAACTGTTTCTTAAATGTTGGGATAGTCCCTGCCCCAAATACCTCCTCCGGCAGCTTGTTCCATACACCTTCCACCCTTTGTGTAAATAAGTTACCCCTCAGATTCCTGTGAAATCTTTTCCCCTTCACCTTAAACCTCTGTTCTCTGGTCCTCAATTCACCTACTCTGGGCAAAAGACTCTGTGCATCTACCCAATTCCTCTCATGATTTTATGCACTGACCTTAGCCCGACCTTCCCTACATAGTGCCTTCTTTATCTGACATAGATCAATAAGGTCCCCTATCAGTTGTTGTTCTGCCTCAGGCTTGGTTTTATGATGCAACAATTTCAGAGAGTGCCACTACTCCTTCAATGTTTGAAAGCCATTAAGTCATAGTCGTAGAGTCCTAGACTCATTGGGTCATATAGTGTGGAAATAGGCCCTTTGGCCCAACTTGCCCACACCAGCCAACATAGCCCATCTACGCTAGTCCCACCTGCCTGTGCTTGGCCCATATCTCTCTAAACTGGTCCTGCCCATGTACCTGTCCAAATGTTTAAGCTCTAAAAAATATAGGAACTATAAATAGATCTTCTTCTTATGTGTGGCGTGCACAGCCTAAAGCTGTAGGTCAACTTGTTCTATTTGATCTATTTTTTTGTGCATGTCGGGTTCATTGCATTAGTCGAAACAGGATGGACCATGTGAAGGTTGCAATCTCCCACCCCAGTTTTATTAGTGATAATTTGCCAAATTAAAATCCTGAACTTTGCATTTTTTCTACCTTTGCTGCTTATTTATTCTGAGTAAGTTGGTCTTATCTCACAATTTAATATATACTCTGCAGATTGCGACACAAAACGTTATGAAGCTCAAGGATGCTGGCAGGAAACTCTCCACTTCTAACTTTACAGTTGATTCTCCACATTGCAGACAATGCTTCCAAGAGTGGCTATTTTCCAAAGTCCTGCATTGCCTAAAATACACTTTTGTTTTCAAGACTGAGACCAGAATTTGTCTGCGCCATGATAGGTGCATTAGACACAAAATGCTGGAGTATTTCAGCGAGTCAGGAGGCAACTCTGAAAAAACTTGAGAAAAGAATTGGGTGATGTTTTGGGTCAGAACCCCTTTTCAGACTGAAGAAGGATTCTGACCTGAAGTCACACCTATTCCTTTTCTCCAGACATGCTGCCTGGCCCACTGAGTTACTCCAGCATTTGGTGCCAATTTTCTGTATAAACCAGCATCTGCAGTTCCTTCCTACTTCCTATTGGTGTATCACTTGGGAAATGTGGAAAATCCGACATGTTTGTGCCTGGGCCCACTACTACAAAACTCCTTCACAGGCAAAACTCAAGACAGCATGCAACAGAACTAGGTTTGTAATATGGGGAAAGTCAGGTCTGGCCTAGAAGTAGAAATTTGGGTAGGGGGAGGGGGGGTTGTGGGGGGTGCATGGGCAGCAGGATTGGGGATTCATTTAGGCAATGAAGATAGAAATCATTAATTAAGGATCCGGTTGGGAGATTAGTATAAGGTGCTATCACATCCAATTACTGGGTGAATTGGGGGCCAGCTGATTTACAAATTTGGAGGGTGCCAAAGAGATCCACAGCAAGAGGTACGTTATTAATTAGTGCCTTCCTGTAGCAATTCAAAACCCCAGAGTTACAAAGTAAAATCTACTTGAATCAGGTCAATTTTAAGCAGCACAAAAGCAGGTCTTACGTGAGTTAAGAAGGCCTGCTTCAGTATGAGTATCTTGTGCCATCTGCAGACCTTGCATGTGTGGTTGGATTTCCTAAAAGACTCATTCAAACATGCTGCGTATGCAATTAGACACCGCTGCTGGGGCATTACAGCAGTGTACACACACAGGATCTGGAAACAATTGTTTGAAGTTTACTTATTCAACAGTTTTGTGATGAAATTCTGTTGGGCAGCAATGCATAAAAATCGCACAGCATTAAAAGGGTTTCTGGGTTAGGGTTTTGCAACTTGTCACAAGAATTAATGAAGGCTATTTACTTCTGCTTTGTGGAAAACATCTTTTTAATAATAAAAATGGTAATTTATTCAGTGTTGAGTCTTTTTCCTTCTTTGCAGGAAAATGTGGGAGTTTCACAAGAGGGCCTGACTGTTGTATATTCGCCTTCTGGACTATATTGGGATATGTGGTCTGCCTTTGTTCAGTGGCGGGTTCTTTTAATTGAGGTGCACTGCTGATTTAATCTGCGCTGGAATATTCATTAAAACAGTTGGATGAAATTCGACCTCTGTGCAAATTAGTTAAAAGACCTTTCAGAATACCGTGTAACATGGTTTAATCATTGCTGTGACTTCATGGAAGTCAGAGATCGTTCCTTTGTGATTTTTGCACTGCCATTGTTAGTAAATTTCAATAGTTCTACAGAGAATATATCTGTTGTCGGACCAAAAATAGAAACGATGATCTCAGCAGTTCATTTACAAAAGGGTTGTATTTACCTTCAGTTCAATTGAACCTCAAATGTATAGGAATTGTAATGCTTAATGTGTATCACAGCTTTTAATTATTGGTTTGATTTGTGATTTTCTTCTTGGATGGCAGTGCTTAATGTCTGTTATTAATTCAAAGCGCTCAATGTAAAATCAGAAAGCTTGATTTTAAATCAGGTCTCTGAGCAATAACAGCACAGTAAGAGCATAGGGTAACTCATGGGTTTAGGGGGGGTGAGGTGGCTGCATGCCAAACGTGAAAGAGATCCCTGTGAATATGTAGGGGCCTGTGTTAATTGTTAGAATTGGATTTGCAACATATTTATAGCTATCAGATTCATTTATCAGTTTCAAAATCTAAGCTACCAGCAAAAGTTTGGATCAGCCACCATCAGTCCAGGAAAAGTCGTTTAGTTTAGCTTAGTTTAGAGATACAGTGGGGAAACAGGCCCTTTTGGTCCACAGAGTCCACAGTCGGCCATAGATCACCCAATCACTAGTTCTCTGTTATCCTGCTTTCACATCCTACACACTGGGGGCAATTTATAGAAGGTGATTAACCTGCAAACCTGTAAATCTTTGCAATGTGGGAGGAAACCGGAGCACCCAGAGAAATCCCACATGGCGACAAGGAGACCATACAAACCCCACACTGACAGCACCTGTGCTCAGGATTGAACCCGGGTCTCTGGTGTGTGAGACAGCATCTCTACCCCTGGGCCACCGTGCTGACACTACACTTCGAAACGTTGGAACATTGCAGTCGGGGAAGAGCAGCAATTATTATTCTGCACAACAAGACACTCGGAGCCTGCTCTAATCCAAGGTATTTTACATCCTACAGACTTGAATCTTTACCCTTTCCTCACATTACCATCAAATCGGGGATCATGACAGAAGCCTCCTCATGGCAATCCCCAGAAACGACGACACGATGCACTCTATGACGCATCGGGCAACAAATTCTGTCAACATGTTGGACGACGACAGAAGCCAACATAAGATGTATAACACAGCAAAGAGTAGCCGCAAGTCAGAGGATTGGGAAACTGTCATAGGACAACAAAAGGCAACAAAACGGGCAATACGGGATGAAAAGATGAAGTACGATGGGAAGCTGGCCAGGAATATAAAGAAGGACAGTAAAAGCTTCTTTAGATATGTTAAGGGAAAAAGAGTAGCAAAGTCAAATGTGGGTCCCTTGAAGGCAGATATGGGTGAAATTATTATGGGCAACAAGGAAATGGCAGAAGAGTTGAATAGGTGCTTCGGATCTGTCTTCACTAAGGAAGACACAAACAATCTCCCAGATGTACTGGAGGACAGAGGGTCTAAGGGGGTAGAGGACCTGAAATAAATTTTCATTAGGCGAGAAATAGTATTGGGTAGGCTAATGGGACTGAAGGATGATAAATCCCCTGAACCTGATGGTCTGCATCCCAGGGTCCTCAGGGAAGTGGCTCTAGAAATAGTGGGCGCATTGGTGATCATTTTCCAATGTCCAATAGATTCAGGATCCGTTCCTGTGGATTGGAGGATAGCTAATGTTATCCCACTTTTCAAGAAAGGAGCGAGAGAGAAAACGGGGAATTACAGACCAGTTAGCCTGACTTAGGTGATGCTGGAGTCAATTATTAAAGAGGTAATAATGGGGCATTTGGATAGCAGTAAAAGGATTAGTCCAAGTCACGATGGATTTATGAAAGGGAGATCATGCTTGACTAATCTTCTGGAATTTTTTGAGGATGTGACAAGTAAAATAGATGAAGGGGTGCCAGTGGATGTAGTGTATCTAGACTTTCAGAAAGCCTTTGATAAGGTCCCGCAAGGGAGACTGGTGACTAAAATTAGAGCACATGGTATTGGGAGTAGGGTGTTGACATGGATAGAAAATTGGTTGGCAGACCGGAAGCAAAGAGTAGGAGTGAACGAGTCCTTTTCAGAATGGCAGGCAGTGGCGAGTGGAGTGCCGCAAGGCTCGGTGTTGGGGCCGCAACTGTTTACCATATATATTAATGATTTGGAAGAGGGAATTAGGAGCAACACTAGCAAGTTTGCAGATGACACAAAGCTGAGTGGCAGTGTAAACTGTGAAGAGGATGTTAAGAGGTTGCAGGGTGACCAGGACAGGTTGAGTGAGTGGGCAGATGTGTGGCAAATGTAGTATAATGTAGATAAATGTGAGGTTATCCATTTTGACGGCAAAAACAAGGGGGCAGATTATTATCTCAATGGGGTTAGGTTAGGTAAGGGGGAGGTGCAGCGAGACCTGGGCATTCTTGTACATCGGTCACTTTAAGTTGGCTTACAGGTACAGCAGGCAGTGAAGAAAGATAATGGAATGTTGCCCTTCATAACAAGAGGATTTCAGTATAGGAATAAAGAGGTTTTTCTACAGTTGTAGTAATGTGTGTAGTTTTGGTCTTCTTATTTGAGGAAGGACATCCTTGTGATTGAGGCAGTGCAGCGTAGGTTCACGAGATTGATCCCTGAGATGGCGGAACTGTCATATGAGGGAAGATTTGAAAAGACTAGGCTTGTATTCACTGGAGTTTAGAAGGATGAGGGGGGTATCTTATAGAAACTTTTATAAAAGGACTGGACAAGCTAGATTCAGGAAAAATTTTCCCAATGTTGGGCGAGTCCAGAACCAGGGGCCACAGTCTTAGAATAAAGGGGAGGTAATTTAAGACTGAGGTGAGAAAGAACCTTTTCACCCAGAGAGTTGTGAATTTATGGAATTCCCTGCCACAGAGGGCAGTGGAGGCCAAGTCACTGGATGGATTTAAGAGAGAGTTAGATAGAGCTCTAGGGGCTAGTGTAGTCAAGGGATATGGGGAGAAAGCAGGCACGGGTTATTCATGGGGGACGATCAGCCATGATCACAATGAATGGCGGTGCTGGCTCGAAGGGCCAAATGGCCTCCTCCTGCACCTATTTTCTATGTTTCTATGTAAGAGCATCAATTACAAAAATCAGTGTGATTTTTTGCATCTAAATCAAATGAGTTGCTCAGTGTTCTGCTTCACCTTAGCCAAATTCAAAAGCCTTGACCCAGTTAGAATCCCAGTGGCATTTTGATGATCATCAGTAGAGCCAGGATTTTGCCATGGATGCCATGTGCCTTTTCATGCCTTTTTTGATGATTTCACCAGGAAAATGCCTTTTTCACGATCGAGTGCTTAAATCAGCCTTTTTTTTTGCCGTTTTGCTAAAAGGACGTGTTATTTACTTTAGTTGTACCGTGATTACAATGACATTTTCTCTGTTAACATGTTAATATTAATGTTATTATTAATGTGTTAACATAATATAACTTACAAGAAAACTTCCACCAATAGGGTGAAACAGGGGTTGCCACCATCAGTCGTTCATTCATTTGTGCGCTGTCCGCTGGTTCAGTCTTCTCCAAGATCTATTTAAGAAAGAAATGCAATTCTGGAAAAATCGAAGGTAGACAAAAAATGCTGGAGAAACTCAGCGGGTAAGGCAGCATTCATGGAGAGAAGGAATTGGCGACATTACAGGTTGAGACCCTTCTTCAGATAGATGTGGGGGGGGGTGTGCGATGAGAAAAAGAAAGGAAGAGGCGGAGGCAGTAGGACTAGAAGGAGAGCTGGGAGGAGGACGAGGGAGAAGACAAGGGCTATCTAAAATTAGAGAAGTCAATGTTAATACCGCTGGGGTGTAGACTACCCAAGCGAAATACCCAAACTTGTCTCCTCACTACATTTACTGCAAACTCCATTCGCAAATCTGAGTTTTCCAGTGATCTGTGCAAAGTATTCATTGATGCTGGAATTCCACTTTGGAAATTGGAAAACAAGTCTCTCAGAGGTTTTGTAGAGAAATGCACAAAGGAACATACACCAAGCGAGTCATCATTACGGAAAAATTATGTTGACAGCAACTTCAACATTGTTGTGCAGAAAATTAGAGCTGAAGTTGCACGCAACAAAATATGGATCTCAATAAACGAGACAACCGATGCTGTGGGGAGATATGTTGCAAAGGTGGTCATCGGTACACTGGAGGCAGGTCAACCATCAAAGGAGTATTTGTTGACATATTGGAGCTCAACTATTGTCAAACAGCTCAACTATTGCTCAGTTATTTACATCTTCACTTGCTGTACTTTGGCCAGAAGGTATAAAACACGAGAATGTTCTTCTGTTTGTGACTGTTTGTGTCTGATGCAGCACCGCACATGAAGAAAGCTGCTCGTGCTCTTAAAGTTTTATTCCCTAAAATGTTGCATTTGACATGCTTAGCTCAAGGACTTCATAGAATTGCCAAGCACTTACGTAGGTTGTTTCCAAATGTTGATCGCCTATTTTCCAATGTCAAGAAAATCTTCCTCAAAGCAGTTGCAGTTGTTCAAGGAAATGACACCTGAGATTCCACAACCTCCTCAGCCCGTTTTGACTAGGTGGATTATATGGCTCTCTACTGTACTCTACTATGCTGCAAATTTTGAAAAGATAAAATAAATCGTCAACTGTTTTGAAGAAGAAGAATCTGCTGCAGTCAGGATCGTCAGTGAAATCATGCAGAAAAAGTCCCTCCACCGTGATCTTGTGTTTATTGCTTCCAATTTTGCAAATTTCCCACAAGCTATCACTTCCCTTGAGAAATGTGGCAAAACATTAGTGAATAACTTGCAGGTTTTCAACAAAGTAACTGACAATATTCGTAAAATTCCTGGCAATGTAGACATACAAGGAAAATGTGAGAGAGTGATTTTAGCTAACAAAGATCTTGAAGAAATACAAAACATAGCCAAAGTTCTCAATGGTAGTTGTAATGCACAAGATATCGACATGAATATAGAGTATGTAGATTGTTTCGGGTATGCACCAGTGACCTCAGCTAAGGTAGAAATAAGTTTTTCACTACTGAAGCATATTCTGTCTGACAGAAGGCATAGTTTAACACCAGATAATTTGGAAAAAATGCTGGGAATTATGTGTAACCAGGCAACTTTGGACATTTAACGTAGTATACCTTTATATTATAATTTTTAACCATATTTTGGTGGTGGAAATAAATGCCTTGTTATGCCTTTTTTTGTCAATAAATGCCTTTTTGGTGCCTTTTTTGTAATTTTATTATGCCTTTTTGCCTGCCTATTTCAGAGTTTTTTAGTGCCTAAACATCCTGGCTCTAGTCATCAGTCTGAGTAAATTATGGGCAATATATAGGACTAGAATCACCTTGAGTGCAACATTAACAATGGGTTTTTCTATATGAAAGATGCTAGATAGATACATTTTCAGGAAGAGAGTGATTGCTTTCTGATTAATTGACGTATCTGTAGGCTTTGATAAGTTCAAATCTCACATAGCAGCTGCAAAATTAAAATTCACGTGATTGAATAAAACAGGAAATACAAAGCAAGTGACAGAAACGGTGACTATGAAGCTGCAGGGCTGTTGTAACTCCATCTGGTTCATTACCATCTTTCCTTCAGGGAAAGAAATCTGCCATCCAACTTGCCTAGGTCTATGTGAGACTGAATTATTCTGTTCAATGCCAATTAATGATGGACAATAAATGCTGGCCATGCTGGCATGTCGAGTGTACAGATAATGTCTTCATTCACAGTGTGAAGAGGAGAAAAATTAAATGGAAGATAGGTGATCTTGTGTCCTTTCTGCCCATGCTGTCCATTGAACAGCTCACCTCCCTGACACCAGGAAATGCAGCTCCAGTTCCTCAATAACCCCTCATCTCCTCTGCCAAATGTCCAAATAAAATCGTCCAGAAAATAAACAGTGAAAATCAAATGTATAAATGCCATAGGAAGTTAAGCAAATCAGCCTTGAACATTCTCCTGGAGACAGTGTTCTGAGCCCCTTTGTCAGTTCCAGCAAGATGGCTGAAGTGTGATCAGTAAAAGCTGCTGCCAACATTCAGTGGAAAGACCATAGTTGGTTTTGTGCAACCAGTTTCAGCAATTCTGAGCCTAGGAATACCCGCATTTGACTTAATCATCCCTATATGCATGACAGTTGTTTAAGCTGTCCTGCAGGACACAGTGAGAGCTGCATCCTGCAGAAAATGGCATCAACTTTTTGCTGCATGGAAACTTGGACTCTTTGTTGGTCTGCTGTGAAAGCATGCAAACATATACGAAAGAGTGTTGTATTGCAGAGAGTTGTGCGCGTAGCCCAGATCATCACACAAATTACCTTGACCTCCATTGATTTCAACTACATTTCACGTTACCTCGGCAAAGCCACCAGCAAAATCAAGGACCAGCCTCACCCTAGACATTCACTCTTCTCCCTCTCCCATCAGACAAGAGGTACAGAAGCACACCTCCAGATTCACGGACTATTTCAAGTCAAGTCAAGTCAAGTCAAGTCAAGTTTATTTGTCACATACACATACGAGATGTGCAGTGAAATGAAAGTGGCAATGCTCGCGGACTTTTGTGCAAAAGACAAACAACAAAACAACCAAACAAATTATAAACCCAATCATAACACACATATTCTTTTACATAATAAATAATAGAAGGAAAAATGTTCTGTAGAGTTAGTCCCTGATGAGATAGGTGTTTACAGTCCGAATTGCCTCTGGGAAGAAACTCCTTCTCAACCTCTCCGTTCTCACTGCATGGCAACGGAGGCGTTTGCCTGACCGTAGCGGCTGGAACAGTCCGTTGCAGGGGTGGAAGAGGTCTCTCATGATTTTGTTTGCTCTGGAGTTGCACCTCCTGTTGTATAGTTCCTGCAGGGGGGTGAGTGAAGTTCCCGTAGTGCGTTCGGCCGAACGCACTACTCTCTGCAGAGCCTTCTTGTCCTTGGCAGAGCAATTCCCAAACCAGATGGTAATGTTCCCAGACAAGATGCTTTCCACCGCCGCTGCGTAGAAGCACTGTAGGATCCTCGGAGACACTCTGAATTTCCTCAATTGCCTGAGGTGGTAAAGGCGCTGCCTTGCCTTACTCACCAGTGCTGAGGCGTGTGATGACCATGTCATATCCTCAGAGATGTGGACTCCCAGATATTTAAAACAGTTCACCCTATCCACAGGATCCCCATTTATACTCAATGGAGTGTACATCCTCAGATGATGTGCCCTCCTAAAGTCCATGATCAGCTCCTTCGTTTTTTTGATGTTCAAGAGGACGCTGTTATCCTGGCACCAGAGTGCTAGATCACCCACCTCCTCCCGGTAGGCCTTCTCATCATTGTCTGAGATCAGGCCCACCACCACAGTGTCATCAGCAAACTTAATTATTGAATTGGAGCTGAACCTAGCCACACAGTCATGTGTGTACAGGGAGTACAATAGGGGGCTGAGGACGCAACCCTGGGGCGATCCTGTGCTCAGGGTGAGGGACTCCGATGTATTCCCTCCCATCTTGACTACCTGGGGCCTGGCGGTGAGAAAGTCCAGGACCCAGGCACACAGGGAGGTGTTGAGCCCCAATTCCAGTAGCTTCCCGGCCAGTCTGGTGGGGACTATCGTGTTGAAGGCTGAACTGTAGTCTATGAACAGCATCCTCACGTAGCCCCCCTTCTGGCTGTCCAGATGGGGAGAGAGCGGTGTGCAAGACCTGGGAGACCGCATCGTCCGTGGACCTGTTCGGACGGTATGCAAACTGCAACGGGTCCATGTTCCGAGGGAGGAAGGCGCAGATATGATTCTTCACCAGCCTCTCAAAGCATTTCATGACTACCGAGGTAAGGGCCACCGGACGGTAGTCATTCAGACAGGCTGGGGAGGCATTTTTTGGTACCGGTACAATGATGGATTTTTTGAAGCAGGCAGGGACCACGGACTTGTCCAGGGAGAGGTTGAATAATGTAGTGAGCACTGGAGCTAGCTGCGTAGCACAGGACTTGAGTACTCGCCCCGAGATGCCATCGGGGCCTGCAGCTTTTCTCGTGTTCACCCGTGTCAGTGCCCTCCTCACGTCGTGCTCGGACAGCGAGAATGTGTGCATATTCCTCCCTTCAGCTTCGGTAGCCAGCCCGCTGGCGGTATTGTCGATAGTCGGCAGACCTGGAGTGGTGTTGCCCCTCTCGAAACGAGCGTAGAAGGAGTTCAGGTCGTCAGCTAGGGAGGTGCCGGCACATGCGGATGAGGGAGGGGTGCTTCGGTAGTTGGTTACAATCCGTAGCCCCTGCCACAGGCTTCTGGTGTCCTGCTGCTCCATCTGTAACTCCATCTTGTCCCTGTACCTTCTCTTTGCGTCCTTCACTGCCCTTCGCAGTCGGTAGGACTCTGCCTTGTAGACGTCCATGTTTCCTGATGCCAGGCCCGAGTTGTAGGCAGCGGTGCGAGCATTCAAGGCCACACGAACAGACCTGTCTACCCAGGGTTTTTGGTTCGGAAAGGTGCTTACCCTTACCGTGGGGACGATGTTGTCGGTTATTGTTGCGATGAAGTCCGTGACTGCTTCCGCGAACTCACTGACGTCACTGGAACTTGCTTCGAACATATTCCAGTCGACATCACTCAGTGCATCTTGCAGCATGGCCACTGACTGCGGACCACCGCTTTACGTCCCTCGTCTCTACCGCTTCCCGAACTATCCTCTGTTTATACTCCGGCAACAGGAAAATAGCAGCGTGGTCAGATTTTCCTAGGGGAGGGAGTGAAACGGCCTTGTAGCCTTTCCTGAACGGTGTGTAGCAGTGGTCCAAAGTTCTCTCCCCCCTGGTGGCACACGTGATGTGTTGGGTTCCCAGCTGTTATCAGGTAACTGATCCATCCAATCACCATCTAGAGAGTCATCTTGACCAACCATCTATCTCATTGGAGACCATTGGACTATCTTTAATTGGTCTTTACTGGACTTTAAGCAAGTAAGAATTTCATTGTCCCATCTGGGACACATGACAATAATACTCTCTTGTCTCTTGACAGTAAACATTAGTCCCTCTATCCTGTTTCTATACATTGTGGACAGCTTGATTGTAATCTTTTTTTGTCTTTCCACTGACTAGACAGCACACAACAAAAAAGCTTTTCACTGTACCTCAGTACATGTGCCAATAATTAATGAAATAAATAAAGGAACCCCAATAGCCCTGAGATTAATCTAGCCTTTCACTGCAATGCCCAGATGTTGGATGGCTTCTTCTTGAGTTAACGTTGAGATGTCAACCAGCAGATGCTGCATTAAACTTTGGTCCACGAGTACATCAGTGGTGTAACCAGCCATTTTCTTGTGGTAAAAGAATGGGCTCCTTACCAAGTCCTAGTCAATGTTGGTGTTGCAATCCTAATGCCTTAACATAACTTGCATGATTATTTGAAGATTTCTTTACACACCAAGCCTTTCAATATGCACACCATTTAGTCGCCTTCAGTGACAAAATGGTAGAATCATAGAGACATATAGATTTGAAGTGAAACACCATGGAAACGGCTGCTCCAAGCCAGAGTCCACCTCAACTTTCAAACCTATATTTATACTGCACGAATGACATTTTGTTCTTCTCGCATTCCCTAACTCACCCATCACCTGTGGATTTAGATTAATTTAGTAAGCAGTTTATTGAAACATAAACAGGCCATATGTCTATGTCAACCATCAAACATCTTTATTAATCTTACTTACCTGCATTAATTCTGTATTCCTCCATGCCTTGCTCATTCAAGTACCAATCCAGCTGTCTCTTAAATGTTGTTACTGTTCTGATCCACCACCTCCTCTGGCAGCTCAATCCAGATACTAACTACTCTTCGTATGGAAAAAAATACCTTCAAATCTCCTTTAAACCATCTCCTTCTCACCTTAAATCTGTGCATCTAGTTATAGAACCCTTACCATTGGAAGCAGACTCTGGCTATTAACCCTATTTATACCTTTCATAATTGTATATACTTCTGTCATGACACTTCTTAGCCTTCTTTGTTGAAGAGAAAAAGTTGCCCTTACATTCGACCTCCCAGAGTGCAACATCTCTCAAAGAGTAGCAAAGAGCACCAAAGAGTAGGAGTAAACGGGTCCTTTTCACAATGGCAGGCAGTGACTAGTGGGGTACCGCAAGGCTCAGTGCTGGGACCCCAGCTATTTACAATATATATTAATGATCATTGGATGAGGGAATTGAAGGCAATATCTCCAAGTTTGCGGATGACACTAAGCTGGGGGGCAGTGTTAGCTGTGAGGAGGATGCTAGGAGACTGCAAGGTGACTTGGATAGGCTGGGTGAGTGGGCAAATGTTTGGCAGATGCAGTATAATGTGGATAAATGTGAGGTTATCCATTTTGGTGGCAAAAAAAAAACGGAAAGCAGACTATTATCTAAAATGGTGGCCGATTGGGAAAGGGGAGATGCAGCGAGACCTGGGTGTCATGGTACACCAGTCATTGAAGGTAGGCATGCAGGTGCAGCAGGCAGTAAAGAAAGCGAATGGTATGTTAGCTTTCATTGCAAAAGGATTTGAGTATAGGAGCAGGGAGGTTCTACTGCAGTTGTACAGGGTCTTGGTGAGACCACACCTGGAGTATTGCGTACAGTTTTGGTCTCCAAATCTGAGGAAGGACATTATTGCCATAGAGGGAGTGCAGAGACGGTTCACCAGACTGATTCCTGGGATGTCAGGACTGTCTTATGAAGAAAGACTGGATAGACTTGGTTTATACTCTCTAGAATTTAGGAGATTGAGAGGGGATCTTATAGAAACTTACAAAACTCTTAAGGGGTTGGACAGGCTAGATGCAGGAAGATTGTTCCCGATGTTAGGGAAGTCCAGGACAAGGGGTCACAGCTTAAGGTTAAGGGGGAAATCCTTTAAAACCGAGATGAGAAGAACTTTTTTCACACAGAGAGTGGTGAATCTCTGGAACTCTCTGCCACAGAGGGTAGTTGAGGCCAGTTCATTGGCTATATTTAAGAGGGTGTTAGATGTGGCCCTTGTGGCTAAGGGGATCAGGGGGTATGGAGAGAAGGCAGGTACGGGATACTGAGTTGGATGATCAGCCATGATCATATTGAATGGCGGTGCAGGCTCGAATGGCCTACTCCTGCACCTAATTTCTATGTTTCTATCTCATACTTGCGCAGATCAAACTCCATCTGCAATTTCTCCACTAATTTCAGTAGCTGATCTATACCCTGCAGATAGTATTGATCTTCACTCTTTCCTTACTCAATAAAAGTTGATAACTAAAAGATAATGAACTATTTTAAAAAATGGGATATGCCAGTCTGTATAAGTGTAGCCTGACCCCATTTGGGGTGATTTTACACCAGCCAGAGAGCCGTCTATACCCTCCTAATTAAAAAAAAATATTGATTAGTTTTGTTGCCCAGTGGGATCAGAAATAGCAGAGGTTGGTGTTTGGCTGAACTGTCCAATGTCAGAGAATTGCTCAATTTTCCAGCTACTTGAGCCAATTCCCTACTATATAGCCTGTAAATTAAAACCCCTTGAATTGACCTTGCAAACACTGGTAGCCATAAACCTTGTGTGACTGCTGACATTCTCACAGACAGATTTTATGGGTTGTTGTAAGTTAAGAGCATGAAAAGAAAGCTGAAAACTTGCGCTGCTGCATCGGAGGTCATCAGGCCTTCCAATGCAATAAGTTGTGCAATTCCTCACCAAACAACAATCCATTGCTTAGAAAACAATTTCCAAAATAATCCTGGTTTCCGTGCTTTTCATCCAGAAAACTGAAAGCACGACCTTAGTGGATATACTGTTTTATGCTTTCATTTTTACTTCATGCTGAAATTGGTAAGCACAGGAGAACACTGAAAGATTATTTCCTTTATCATACACAATGTAGAGCTGCCATCACACGGTGCCAGAGACCTGGGTTTAATCCTGATCACTGATGTTGCCTGTGTGGAGTTGCACGCTCTCCCTGTGACCATTTGGGTTTTTACCTGCATCCGAAAGATGTGCGGGTTTGTAGATAAATTGGCCTCGGTAAATTTCTCCAAGTGTGTATGGAGTAAATATGGAAGTAGGATAACATAGAGGTAATGTGAATGCATTGGTATAATGTTTGGTGTGGGATCAATGAACCAAAGGTCCTGTATCTTTCAAGCAATCAAGACCAGGACATGGGCAGCATGGTGGCACAATGGTAGAGTTGCTGCCTTTACAGCAACAGGGACCCGGATTTAATCCTGACTATGGGTGCTGTCTGTACGGAGTTTGTACATTCTCCCCTTGACAGCTTTATAGGTTAATAGGCTTGTAGATTGTAAATTGTCTCTATTGTGTAGGATAGCATAAGGGGATCGCTAATCGGCACAGACTAGGTGGGACAAAGGGCCTGTTTCTCGTGCCGTTCTCTAACTAAACTAAACTAAAGACCTGTCCAATCATTTGGTGGTCAACTAATCAAATAATTAGCAATGAAATTTTGAAAAATGACCTCAGAAAATTAATGCTAATTTACTTGATTTTGGCTGGATGGTAACAAAGGCTTTTACTCTTAACAGTCTCAAAGCATGGAACCCAAAATTGATTTTGTTCCTATTTCTCGACTACCTATTGACCACTGCATGAAACAAGTGAGTGCAAGAGCAGACTGCGATGTGTTCAGTGTTCACCGTTTTGACTCTCAATGTAAGGAGGGCGTTATAAGTAAGTTATCATTACCAGTGTGTCCTGCATGTAGTCACATGCTGTGGAACAGTGTGAAGGGTTAGCCAAAAAAAATAAAATAAAATGAAGTAACTTTTCGATTAAAAAGCAATGTTACTTATCGGCCAAACAGCTAATCTTACTAAAGACATTTCTTCAGGGGGAGAAAAAACCCAGCAATTACAACTAATCACCTTAGTGTCAAAGATTTTAATTGGTATGTTGATTGTAGAAAATGCAGAAACCTTTGAGGCAGAGAGAAAGCGCACCTTCAGAATTTATTTGATGAAGAGGAAAAGAGGTCATTCTGTGATTTGGTCCATTCAATTGCAACTTGTAATAGAATGAAAGAGGATCTTTACAATTTACATTTTAATAGGATTGCATGTAGTTTACTAGGCAAAGAAGAAAAAGGCAGACAGTTCCGCGCCATCTACTTTTACTATGTTTTGATACCATTTGAAATTTCAGGCATCAAAGAGATAATATTTGTCAATACTCACAGTGGATTCAATATTTCAGCAAAAATTCAAATCGGGGCAATAAAAGCAAGATCATGTCCAGCAACTTTGTGACAAATGTACAAAACACAATCCACCTCCTGCTTTCTTAACCACCCAGCAAACCCCACCTCCCTTCCTCGTGTCCATCATAGTCATTGTGTTAATAGTTCTCTCTCATTAGTAAAGGGCCTGTCCCACTTTCCTCGGGGTAAATATCTCAGAGGATCTGTCCTGGTCCCTCAATACCACCAAACCGATTAAAATGGCACAGCAGCGCCTCTACTTTCTGAGGAGGCTCAAGAAAGCTCACCTGTCCCCCCAGATCCTGTCCAACTTCTACCGCTGTACCATTGAAAGCATCCTGACCACCTGCTTCACGGTATGGTACAGCAGTTGCACCACAGCTGACAGGAAGGCACTGCAACGGGTGGCAAAAACCGCTCATCACATCATCGGTGCCCCGCTCCCTGCCGTGGATGCCCTCCACTGCACACGGTGTGCAAGACGGGCTGGGAAAATCATTAAGGACCCCTCACACCCCAACCATGGACTATTTGCCTTCCTCCCATCAGGGAGGCAGTACCGGAGCCTCAGGTCTCGCACCAGCAGGCTGAGGAACAGCTTCTTCCAAAATACCATTACCCTGCTGAACTCACAGGACTGATGCTAGCTGTCTTTTATACCCTTTTATCTGTATGTATTTATTTGCCTATGTACTAGTTCAATTCATCCACATTGTACATATTGTTTTAACCAGTATTTTTACTACTTTGCACTCTGATTACACAGTGGTAGCTGTGTGGAATGAGCTTCCAGTGAAGGTGGTGGAGGCAGGTTCGTTTTTATCATTTAAAAATAAATTGGATAGTTATATGGATGGGAAGGGAATGGAGGGTTATGGTCTGAGCGCAGGTATATGGGACTAGGGGAGATTATGTGTTCGGCACGGACTAGAAGGGTCGAGGTGGCTTGTTTCCGTGCTGTAATTGTTATATGGTTATATGGTTGTATGGTTATATGATTAGGTGCTAAACTGCATTTTGTTGTACCAGTGCTTGTATTTGTGCAATGACAATAAAGTTGAATCTAATCTAATCTAATCCATTTACATGTCCTTGGCACGCAAATTACGTGACCTCGTCGTCGCGTTGAGGCGCACGGGCATCACATGGCCACGCGGGGCCGGTCCCACTGAGAAGCACGCAGGGGTATGGAGTTGTGCGCAACATCGTACAGGGCTCCGAAATTTTTGTAGCGAACAAAATCTTTGCGCGCCAACAGCCTGTTGAGAAACTGACGGCCAAAGTGGGACAAACCCAAGACCCTGGCACGACGCAACATCTCACCTCCAACAGCAGCAGAAGCAGGGAAACGATCGCCGAACTTGGCCTGAGGCTCACGGCCATTGCGTTCCGGATCCGCCCCCACTTCTACTCCCAGAGCAGGGCCAAGAAAATTGAAGATAGACACAAAATGCTGGAGTAACTCAGCAGGACCGGCAGCATCTCTGGAGAGAAGCAACGGGTGATGTTTCAGATCAAGACCCTTCTTTCAGACTGAAGAAGAGTCTCGACATGAAAAGAGTCTCGACATGAAACATCACCCATGCTCTTGCATTTTGTGTCCATCTTCAAATGACGTCACGCGCTCCAGACGGTTGTGCGAACGCATGAAATCGTGGGACCGTCACACATCAACGCGACCACTAGGTCACGTAATTAGCGTGCCAAGGACACGTAAGTGGGACAGGGGCTTTACTGAAACAAGTTACTCAACAGCAGCACGGCGGCACCGCGGTAGAATTGCTGCCTTATGCCCCTGTCCCACTTAGGAAATCTGAACGGAAATCTCTGGAGATTTTGCGCCCCTCCCAAGGTTTCCGTGCGGTTCCCGGGGGTTTTTGTCGGTCTCCCTACCTGCTTCCACTACCTGCAACCTCCAGCAACCACCTGCAACATCCGGGAACCGCATGGAAACCTTGGGTGGGGCGCAAATTCTCCAGAGGTTTCCGTTCAGGTTTCCTAAGTGGGACAGTGGCATAACTGTGCCAGAGACCCGGGTTTGATCATGACTATAGGTTCTTGTCAGTAGGTAGCCTGTACTTTCTCCCTGTGACCTGTGTGGGGTTTCTCCGGGATCTCCGGTTTCCTCCCACACTCCAAAGATGTGCAGGTTTGTAGGTTAATTGGCTAGGTATCATTGTAAAATGATTCCTAATGTGCGTAGGATAGCGTGCGTTAGTGTGCAGGGATCGCTGGTCGGCACGGACTCAGTGGGCAGAACGGCCTGTTTCCATGCCGATCCTCTAAACTAAACTAAACAAACTAACACAATTGAATGATCATTTAATACTGAGATGTGTGGGAATTTATTTGAGAGTTGAGAATCTATTAAATTCTCTAACCCAGAATGCAGTTGAGGACAAATCAATGGGGATATTTGAAGATAAAGTGGGTACATTTTTGAAAGATCAGGTAATTGAGAGCTATGGGGAAGAGGCACAAAAGAGGAGGCGAAGCTTGCTTGCTCATCCGACTGACTGACCACTGTCCCAGTTGGCTTGCACCCAGTTCAGGACCCTAACCATTGGCGGGACTGGTTTGAGGGGCAACTTGGCCGACTCCACCTCCTATTTTGTGCTTTTATGACAGGTTATTTGATTGCAATGCAGAGAGCTAGCCAACTTTTGCTGCCTGCTCATCAGACTGTTTTTTTCGGTGCAGACAGAAGTAGCTACATTGTTGCTTGATGCCACAAATCAGATCTAGATTCAGATTCAGAATCAACAGGGCAGCAATACTTTCTAACTCCAGCATAAGGTAGCCTGCATTTGCCAGAAATGTATGCATCACTTGTTGCTGCAAGGTGCATTATATTTTGGCAATACACACTCCCTGTCATATGGAATTTCAACCCAGAAACATGGAAGAAAGACACAGCAGAGGAGATATCCTGCACTAGCAGGAGATCAGATGGTTGTCAATGCCAGGAATCAAGCCCCAAGGAATTATACAGATGAAACTGCATGAACTCACACAAATAGTCAGTCAGAGAAGGCTCAAGCTCAAGCCTTCTCAAGTGTCAAATTCCATCAAACACTACAAGCTTCAAACATTGACCATTACTCAGCTACCATTTTAGCTGTTTTCCTTTGAATTCTATTGTTCTATTGCAGAAACTTAAATGAATAAATGGGGGATTGACGTCATTTATTTCTATCAGTTATTGTTTGTAGGACAATACATTGGATGAAGGCAGGTTAATTAAGGAGTGTTGGTGACGGTGACAAGGACTGGCGTTATTGATAATGCCCCTCATCTTTTGACACATGCAGCCGGGCAAAAATGGCTGTTCTGTTTGCAGCCCAATCCCTCTTCCTCCTGCTTCTTTGCTTCCTCCTTGTCTTCTTCCAGTCCTCCTGCTCCTCAGCCTCTCATCTGATTGCTGATGTAATGAGCCCTTCCCTTATGATGGCGATATTGTACCTGTACAACAGACCACTATAAATCTTGAGACCAATCAGCCAAGTACTAAGGAGGACATCTGGAACACTCCAGGCACTTGCTTCAGGACATTAATTGCCTTATCTACCAAATTTCTTGAAACAGAATGCTGCACATTGTATGCCTGGTGCAGACATGTGTGGGTGTTTTCAGAGGGAAACATCAGCTTTGTCATCAATGGCTGACTCTCCATACGTAGTAGCCACATCTTTTGGGTTTAACAAAGTGGTTGAACTATAATTGAAGTCGAGGATTAATAATAATAATAATAATACATTTTATTTATGGGCGCCTTTCAAGAGTCTCAAGGACACCTTACAAAGATTTAGCAGGTAGAGGAAAAACATGTAAGCGGAATGAAATAAATAGTAGAGACATGATTAGTACACAAAGTAAATACAAAATTCAATACAAAACACAGTATGAGGCAATTAATGCACAGATGAAAAGGGACGGCACGTGGGGCTAAGGATAGGCAGAGGTGAAGAGATGGGTCTTGAGGCGGGACTGGAAGATGGTGAGGGACACGGAATTGCGGATCAGTTGGGGGAGGGAGTTCCAGAGCCTGGGAGCTGCCCTGGAGAAGGCTCTGTCCCCAAAACTGCGGAGGTTGGACTTGTGGATGGAGTGGAGACCAGCTGATGTGGATCTGAGGGACCGTGAGGGTTGGTAGGGGGAGAGGAGGTCAGTGAGATATGGGGGGGGCAGATGGTGGAGGGCTTTGTAGGTGAGGATCAGGATTTTGTAGGTGATCTGGTGGGAGATGGGAAGCCAGTGAAGTTGTTTGAGGACTGGAGTGATGTGATGCCAGGATTTGGTATGGGTGATGAGTCGGGCGGCTGCGTTCTGGACCAGTTGGAGTCGGTTGATGTAGGTGGAGCTGATGCCAAGGAGAAGTGAGTTGCAATAGTCCAGTCAGGAGGAGATGAAGGCATGGATGAGTCTTTCAGCAGCGGGAGGTGTGAGAGAGGGTCTGAGTTTGGCGATGTTGCGGAGATGAAAGAAGGAGGTTTTAATGACATGGTGGATGTGAGGCTCAAGGGAGAGGGTGGAATCAAAGATCACGCCAAGGTTGCGGGCCTGGGGAGATGGGGAGACAGTAGTGCCGTCGATGGTGAGAGTGGGGTTATTGATTTTGCTGAGTGTGGATTTGGAGCCTATGAGGAGGAATTATGTCTTATCGCTGTTGAGTTTGAGGAAATTATGTTGCATCCAGGTTTTTATAGCTGACAAACAGGAGTTGATATGGGAGAGGGGGGGTTGTGGGGGGATTTGGTGCCGAGGTAGATCTGGGTGTCATCAGCGTGTGGAAGTCATCAACAGTGGAAGTCCAGATTGAAGTGGTGGAGTATCTGACCAAGGGGGAGGATGTAGATGATGAAGAGGAGGGGGCCGAGTACGGAGCCTTGGGGAACGCCTTGAGTGACTGTGGCTGTAGCAGAGGTGTGGTTGTGGAGAGAGATGAAGTGGGATCTGTTGGAAAGGCAGGAACGGAGCCAGCTGAGTGCAGAGCCTTCAATGCCGAGGTCTTTGAGTCTGGTGAGCAGGATGTTATGGTTCACTGTATCGAAGGCTGCGCTCAGGTCGAGGAGGATGAGGATGTTGAGGGAACCAGTGTCAGCAGAGGTGAGGAGGTTGTTGAGGACTTTGAGGAGAGCAGTTTCTGTGCTATGGAGGGGGCAAAAGCCAGATTGGAGGGGTTCAAATAGGTTATATGCAAGGAGGTGGGAATGAAGTTGCGACGCAACGATACGCTCCAGGGTTTTTGAAAGAAAGGGGAGGTTTGAGATTGGGCGGTAGTTAATGAGAGATGAGGGATCAAGACCCAGTTTCTTTAAGATTGGTGTGACAGCAGCAGTTTTGAAAGCAGAGGATTGAACACATTGTGCCCAAATGTTAAGCCTAATGGGCCTGTCCCACTTCGACGATTTTTCAGGCCACTGCCGGTGACTGGCAAGCTGACTGAAAAACCGGCAACTGAAACGGCGACTGTCAGAGTGGAACACATATACACACACACACAAACACACACACACACACACACACACACACACACACACACACACATCGCTTCCTTCACCAGCCCGTTATGCAGACGGGTAGACAGGGCAAGCTGGGGGTGCGCAGTCTGAGTGAAATTCACACGGTGCAAAGCCAAGGTGACTCAGACACACACCGCAATGACCAGGAAGGTTGCTGCTGTAATAAAGACGGCTAAAGCACAGTGTATGGTAAGTCCTTTAAAAGAGGGGGGGAGAGAGGAGGGAGAGGAGAGCGGGTAGAAGGAGGGAGAAGGAGTGCAGACAACGTTTAAGAAGCCAGAGATATACGGCTGTGAAGCTCGGCGGACATTAACATTACCGGTCGATAATGCTTGGTTCTGAAAACTATTGCTTACGTTTTTTTTGTACCCAATGAGCCAATGAAATTGACCGGTCAGCACCGGCTACAACCTATGTGAACCTTCGACCTCCTGGCAATCCACAGCACCAATACTAAAATGCCACGCAACTTCAGAAAGTGGTTAGCATACTGAATCGTGTTACTAACCATTTATACTCTATGTAAGTAGTTTGAAAATAAGAACACAGGTTTGTCTCAACCAAATGATTCAAATGTTTAAAGCCTTTTTTATCCTGAAACACTGCTCTAGAGCTGCTTTTACTGTAAAAACGTGCTTTAAATAATTTTCAACAAACACACACACACTCACCATATGTATGGCAGAAAGCTCTCTAGAATTACTCAAATGGTTCAGGGTGGCGTCTCCACTTAGGGCCTTCCGCACTCAGCGCCACCTCTGAACTCACCGGAAATGACGCAATCAGTGCCATTTCTCCACTGAGCGGAAATTATGCAATCAGCGCCAAATCTCCACGTAAGTCATGGAATGAGCGGAAATTTTCCATTACACACAGTCCTGATCTAATAAAACGTTTATTCACGGTTTTTCCTTCCAAAAACTGTTGCACAGCAAGCCACATTTAAAACGCAAACCACATTTAAAAAGCAAAACACATTTTTAGATACAGGCACAGTTTAAAGGCACAGTCAAGAGACACGCTTTTCAATTAGCCACACTTTTTAATTAGCTACACATTAAAAAGCGCAGTTAAAAGGTGTAGTTAAAAGGTGGTTAAAAGGCACATAAAAACATTTATTCCTTCCAAACTCAGTTCCAAATAAACCACATAAAAGCACATAAAACCACACTCACAGTTTAGTGGACATGTGTTCAGTGTTCAGTTGATTGACAGCTCAGACTGACAGTCGTGATCTCTCACTCCACCATCTTGCAGCGACTGAGGCACGTCCACACTTCCGGGTTTTATAGTCCCTCCCTCTCCCACCGGAAGGGGCGTGGCCTTCATGGCGTGATTAATGGGAGAGAGAATCTCAACATTTTTTAAACATTAATAAGTCTTTTATTTTTCATCTATGGGAAAAATCTTCTGGCCCTGACAACTGAAGGGGGACTCTGAGTAAGATGGCCAAAAATGGTAGCGATTTTTCTAAAATCGATATACAGGCAAACAGGAAGTGAGTGGTCAAGATTTGACTTTTAATTATATAGATTTTCAAAACACAGTTTCTTTTCGATTCAAACCAACCACATTTTCTTTCCAGTTCAAATCAACCACATTTTCTTTTCAATTCAAACCAACCACATTTTCATTTTCAAACTTCATTTTTAAACCATGTTAAGGGCACTCACAGGGCAGTAAAACCACACTCAGTTTAGTAGACATATAACCATATAACAATTACAGCACGGAAACAGGTCATCTCGGCCCTACAAGTCCGCGCCGAACAACTTTTTTTCCCTTAGTCCCACCTGCCTGCACTCATACCATAACCCTCCATTCTCTTCTCATCCATATGCCTATCCAATTTATTTTTAAATGATACCAACGAACCTGCCGCCACCACTTCCACTGGAAGCTCATTCCACAACGCTACCACTCTCTGAGTAAAGAAGTTCCCCCTCATGTTACCCCTAAACTTCTGTCCCTTAATTCTGAAGTCATGTCCTCTTGTTTGAATCTTCCCTATTCTCAAAGGGAAAAGCTTGTCCACATCAACTCTGTCTATCCCTCTCATCATTTTAAAGACCTCTATCAAGTCCCCCCTTAACCTTCTGCGCTCCAGAGAATAAAGACCTAACTTATTCAACCTATCTCTGTAACTTAGTTGTTGAAACCCAGGCAACATTCTAGTAAATCTCCTCTGTACTCTCTCTCTCTATTTTGTTGACATCCTTCCTATAATTAGGCGACCAAAATTGTACACCATACTACAGATTTGGTCTCACCAATGCCTTGTACAATTTTAATATTACATCCCAGATTCTATACTCAATTTTCTGATTTATAAAGGCTAGCATATCAAAAGCTTTCTTTACCACCCTATCTATATGAGATTCCACCTTCAAGGAACTATGCACGGTTATTCAGACTTTCAGAGCCACTGTTTCCCTGTACCAAAGCACTTCTCACTTCTCTCAGTCTATTGTATATTGTCTGAAGAAAGACCTCAAACTGAAATGTCACCAATTCCTTATTTCCACAGATGCTGCCTGACCTGCTGAGTTACTCCAGCATTTTGTGTCTAAGCTCTAACTTCACTCTGAGTTTGCAGGAGTGGCTACAACAGATGACAGATTTCAGGGACAACAGCTATGGTAAAGTAAGACAGTCCTATTCTCATTTCAAAGGTAAACTTATTTTCTTAGAAATAGATACAAGAATTACAATACAATCAGTAAATGTCTTTGTTTACATCGACAATGTCAACAAATCAATACATTCATACTGTCATCAAACTAATACATTCTATTTTGAATAGATCCAAATCCACCCCTGTTTCCTCCCTCCACAACAACCCATTAAGTGTTTGAGAGGCTGTTATACGGGTCCCAGTGCCTCAGTACGTAGTGGTAGCAGAACCTTACATTATATTCTTTCCGCACAAAGCTTATTTGCACCAAGGATATCTCAAACATCGGCCATTGTTGGAGGTAGAAAAGAAAATTGTTCCCAAACTCTGTCTGCAGGTAGGCCCCCCCTGATGAGAGCTCTTCCGAACATCCTCCTCTATCTTCTACTAGCATACGACACAATAAAACTTTATTTATCCCAGGAGGAAATTGATCTGCCAACAGTCATAAATTGAACATGGTGCAAATGGAAAAAAATGAAAATTTGAAAATGTATTCCCGTTTCTTCACCTAAAATATTTTAAAACTATGCAGGCAACAGTAATATTTTCTCTGCGGCTTAGCAAAAAAAAAAAAAATGCTGCGATTGCCTCACTGAGTTACTTCGTGTGGAGGTGCATTAAATGCAAATTACAGTGACTGGAATGTTCAGCTTTTAATTGGGCTGAAACGAGGTGGAAGGAACTGGAAGACAATTAACATTGTTTTTTTTAATCTCCAGCACCCAGTTCAGAGGAGGTTTTAGCAAGCAATAGTTGTAGGCTGTCAGTGCTGCCAGGCAATTTATTCCGAGATGTTCAAGGGACTTTGTTTATCTCATTTTTCAATTAACCTCTGCTTTTTAACTTCATCATAATGTCGGTGCCAGTGTGCCAGAAAGAACATTAGAAAAATGTCCTCTTTTTTTTCATTTCCCAGCTTTCTTGCTAATATTTGAATAGCTGGGGAAATCCACTTTCATGCACATTAAAATTATGCACTGAAATTTTTAGATTGCAGGCAAATTGTCACAAATAATAGCTTTCACATTGTGGATTTCTAGACAATCACTTTGGCCATAACAAATAGTTTTTTTCCACAATGTACCATGAGGTAGATTGTATTCCCTTCCACGTTCCCTTCATTAGTTTACGCAAATGTGGGAACTATGATACCTCCGCATAGTCCATTAAAGTAACATTTCAGAAAATAATGTATCTCTGTAATTTTCCACAGATCTAACTTAAATCCTAGCTACTATGTGCATTGTCTACATTCTGCCCTCATAAGGTGTATCACCCCCACCAGATATGCTATTATTCCCCAGATTCTACTTCAAACTATAGCTGTAAATTGGGACTATAAGAACACAAAACAACAGTGTTCAGATTGAAGCATGTACTGAATTTATTTATATCTAAGTAGCAGTGAGAGACATAATAACCAAAGTTAATCCAAGCTTAACATGACTGCAAGTATGCATTTGGTTCAAAAGGGTAATTTCCTAATAGTAATATTGGTGGTGAGCCCATTACAGTAACTTGGTATTGTGGTATACTCGCTTGGACATTTAAAATATCTGATAGAAGATAACTTTCAAGAGTTCAAGAGTAGCAGAATGTTTATTTTTCACAGGCTCCAGATACCAACTAGAGCAATGAAAGCTTTACTTGCTGTAGCTTTGCAGGCATAATAGATGCAACAGCAATGACAAATCCAATACAATACATTACCAGTTACTCTAAGTAAACCAGACCATGATAGAGAAAAACAACAAAATACGCAGAGCAACCATGGTGGTGCCTAGTCAGAGTTGTGATTAGGTTTGGTGATTAGATAGTAAGGAGCATCACTATTTCTGCCATAAAAAGGCAGACAAAATTGGGAAATGTTTGACTTTGGGGATATCCACGAAGAATTGAAGTGTCGATTCAAAGAATACGGTTTGGTACTTGGTGATTCGACCCCAAGAGTCTAATTTCTTGGGAAATGGCTCAGAGAGAGATTACTTTATCAACTAATACTGAAACAGATCATCCAATTTCTCCAGCATTCATCACTCATGCCATCATAGCAACAACATGACATTGGTCACCATGTTGTCACAACTGCAGGTCAGGTGGTCTCAATGCTGTGCAAATGGAGGATTGTGCTACAATTGACCAAAGCTGGTTATATTTATCAAGCATGCTACAGCTGCACAATGCATCTAGCAACCAATTTTCAGAAAAGTAAAGAAAATGAAAGATAAAATAATCCACTCTGTAATACATAAGATCTTAAGCCAATAGGGTTTCCACCACTGTAATACATAAAAACGTAAGGCAATAAAAAAACAGCTGATGATATTAGTTGGGCTTCCATGGGTTGAGGAGCCATCATATAAGAGATCATGTTGCTACCATGATGGGGAAATTACGAAAGAAGCAAACAGACAAGAGAGGGATGACGTTTCATAAGGTTCAAAGGTATTTTATTGTCTTGTGTACCAATTAAGATACAGTGAAATTCGATTTACCATACAGTCTGCAGGAGCCATTTCTGCTTAAGTTAGTTACTGTTAGTATTTCTGTATCTTTTTCTGAGCTTGTGGGTGGTATTATATACGTAGATGGGGTGTCTACATTTTTAGGAGGCTAGCGCAGACTCAGAGATTGGGTTTTTAGTTTGACTCGAGGGATGATGAGGTCAAGAGTTTTTACCACGTTCACGAGACGCCACACGGAAGAAACAGTTAGTAAGAATGAAAAATTATGAATTATTTCTTTGTTTTGTAGTATTCAATAAAAGACCAATTAATCAAGAAACTACGACTGGAAGATTAGTTTTTGATATCAGCAAGTGCGTAAACTATATCTTCACCACATCCCTGAATATTAATAGCAATTAAAAGTTGGACATTGAAAAGAAATTGCTATTACGCAGTCATACAGTGGATTCCCCACATTCCTCACATTCCCTATTACGCAGTCATACAGTGGATACAACCACTACAGTGGATTCCTCACTGTGATGGAAGGCAATAAAGTCAACTCTTCTTCACTCTTTATTTTCCTGCGGTTGGGGGAGTCAAACCATCCGCAGTCAGGGTGATTGATGGTCCCACAGCCGGCGGTCGAAGCTCCCGCGATCGGGGCCGTGGAAACTCCTGCGGCCTGGAGCTCCAGAAGTCGGACCCTAAAAAGGTCCACGATGTTAAAGCCACAGGCTCACACAGTTAGAGCTCCAAGGTTGATCCCCGACAGGGACCGTCAGCTCCACGATGTTAAGTCCTGCAGGCTCCTGCGGTTTTCCAGTTTACATTGCGCCTGGTCTAGTTTAGAGCAGGTCAGACCACAATCCGTGTTTGTTAGTCCAAATGCACCATTCTAACTTCTACTCGAAACAAGCACAATTATTTTTCAAATGGGAGTAATTTTCCAAATGAAATTACATAACAAAACTTTTTTCTTTGAAAACTCCTACCCACTCCTATCACAGTGGATCACAACAAATAAAGAAAATGTCTGAAGAAGGGTTTCGACCCAAAACGTTGCCTATTTCCTTCGCTCCATAGATGCTGCCTCACCCGCTGAGTTTCTCCAGCATTTTTGTCTACCTTCGATTTTCCAGCCTCTACAGTTCCATCATAAAGAAAATACGTTATTCTTCCATTTTTCTTGAACTGTGGGAAATACAGCCCTCAGAATCATTGACCTGTTATTTTTCTTGCATTGAAAGACTGGTACACTGTACAGCGCATAAACAAAAGAGAAATGTTTTTTTTTTTTGCTGCTGTTGGATGCTGTCATAATGTGTCCACCCTGCCGTTGAATACAAACTGCTTGCAACAAAAGAACGATGATTTAAATTTAATCCTAATCTCTTTTCTTCTGATATTAGGAGCCGATTTCAGCTAGTAACTTCATTTAATTAATAAGCATGAATTAATCTGTTTGCAGCTGCAAGGCATGAACAAAAAAGCTCTGAAAATGCAATCAAAACATTTCCAAAAGTTCTCGAATCTCCATTAATATGCACCTGCTATCATATTGATGCCTAGCTCGCGTCAACTTGAATATTAGAAGACAATTATTTGGAGTCACTTAACATGTATTGTTTGTGACAACTCTCTTTCTGAAGTGAAATTAATTAATTAAAATGAAATCAGCCTCGTTAAGTAGAGTCTCTTAAGCTTAATTTAGCAGTAATTATGCAACATAATTGTATATAAGAATTTTAAGCATCACATTTTTTTAGCTAATCTCAGGATGTGACTATGGCCGGAAAGGGAAACGTTAATTGCCCATCCTGACATATCCAGATCCTTGATACAATTGAGTTACCAATTGAACCACTTCAGGAGTCAATCAACAATTAACCACCTCGATGATAGACACAAAATGCTGCAGTAACTCTGCGGGTCAGGCAAATCTCTGGGTGGAAGGAATAGGTGACGTTTTGGGTGACGACCCTTCTTTAGACTTTCTTCAGGTTCTTCAGCCCACCTTGATGTGGGGCCAGATTCCCATGCTGGCTACAGCAGGTCAGAAAATTAGGACATTAGTAAAATATATATATATTTTTTTTTTACAGTAATTCAACCAGTTTAATCACGTTTGACCCACATTCTCTTCAATTTAGAAATGATCGCGTTGAAATATTAAAACGTCTCACAGAGCTTGATGGGGCAGATCAAGGAAAAATGTTTTCTCTGGCTGGATATTTAGAACCAAGCATCACAGTTCAGAATAAGTGGTTGGCAATTCAGAACCAATAAAAATATATTTCTGCACAGAGAGGTGGTAAAACATTGTAATTTACAACACAAATGGCTTGTGGTTTCTCAGTCCCTGTATATTCTGAACTGAGCACAGAAAGTTTTAGATATTAAAGGAATCATGGGATATGAGGATTGCAGAAAGTGGCACTGAAGTAATAGATAGGTCGTAATCTTTTTGAATGGAAGGACAGGGAAAGAAAGGGTCATTTGGTCCATTCCTGTCTCTGTTTCATGCATTCTCTGATGTGCAGTACCTATGTGTTGAAACAAAGAAGTCTTTGCTCTGAAGTTTTGCCCTTCAGATTTTTGCTCTGTAAAGATCTTAACATCTGCAGTTGGAAAGTTACTAGAGAGTATTCTGAGGGATCGGATACACAGGCATCTGGAAGGACAAGTGCCGATTAGGGATAGTCTCGTATGTGTATGTGACAAATAAACTTGACTTGACTTGATTTGACTTGATATTGTAGACACCAAGGTACTGTTATGTCCATGGAATTTTATTTCAATTTTTTTCTGAAGAGCAGCATCACCAACCAATTCTGAAAATCACCCTGACATTTACCCCTCCAATGCACCAGCATGATCAACAAACCAGTTTTCCAGTTGCCTTCGTGCCCTCTGGATAGCTCATCCTCCACATACTCACAAGTGGAAACTTTTCACTCTGCCAAAGCTCTTCCCCATTTATTAATGTAACTGAAACTATGTAACGCTAAGTGACAACCTCCAAAAAATGAACAAAGAGTACATTTGCAAAAATTGCAGCTTGCACAATTGACCTTAGAACCAAATAAAATACTGCAATTTACCATTGTTCTAACTTTGAACATGCAATTGTAATGTCTGCAGCATATTTTATGCTGCTGTATGCTTGGACGATTAAAAATGGTAGAGCTATAAACAGGTTATATTTTATTAAAAATCTGTAATTCTCTGCTGAACGAGAGTGTCTGGATATAATAGTGAATAGTTTATCAGGAGTCGTATTACATGCTGCTATCAGTTCTTAAAGATATCCATACGTCTATATACACTGCAAGAAATTATTATTGAAACATGGCTGCCTACTGTCTACTTAAACATATATAATGACATATGTCTGATCAGCATGCTGCTGGTCAGAAGGGCCTTTCCCACTTAGGTGATTTTTCAGCTGACTGCCGGCGACTGTCAGAGTTTGCGGCACTCGCCTGAAAAACCGGGAACTGGAACGGCGACTGTCAGAGCGGAACACACACACACGCACGCACGCACGCACACCGCAAAGGCGGGGGCCAGGAAAAGCGGGGGAGCGCTGTCTGAAATTCACATGGTGCAAAGCCAAGGTGACACAGACACACACCGCGATGAACAGGAAGGTTAAGACGGCTGGCACAGTGTACAGCAAGTACTTTAAAAGAGGGGGAGGAGAGAAGGGGGGAGAAGAAGGGATAAGAGGGTGGGGGGGAAGAAGGGGGGAAGGAGAAGGAATGGAGACACTCTTAAGAAGCCAGACAACTTTTAAGCCAGAGATACACAGCTGTGAAGTTTGGCAGGCATTCAACATTCCCAGTCGGTTATCCTTGGTCCTGAAAATGCATGCTTACGTTTTTTTTCCCCCAATGAGCCAATGAAAATGTCCGGTCAGCAAAGGCGATTAACTAAAACTACCTACGACTGCCTCGACTACCCATAAGTACATGGCGACCTCACTAAAACGGCACCTACAACTACAGAATTCGCGATTTTCTCCATGGCGACCAATTTTTGGTCACAGAAAATATTTCAGCGTGTTGAAAATTTTGCAGCGACCACTCTGCGGGAACTCCTCATGACCATGAAGGAGACTCACCAGAGACCACCAGCGAACATGTGGCGACCATGTGGCGAGTGCAGAGTCTCCTGCACTCGCCTAAAAAGTCTAAGTGGGACAGGCATTTTAGAATAGAGAGGATGTGGAGAGGATATTTCCACTAGTGGGAGAGTCTAGGACCAGAGGTCATAGTCTCACTATTAAATGATGTTAATTTAGGAAGGAGATGAGGAGGAATTTCTTTAGTCAGAGGTTGGTGAATCTGTGGAATTCATTGCAACAGAAGGCTGTGGAGATCAAGTCAATGGATATTTTTAAGGCTTCGATAATTTCTTGATTAGTAAGAGTGTCAGGGGTTATGGGGAGAAGGCAGGAGAATGGGGCTAGGAGGGAGAGATTAATCAGCCTTGATTGAATGGCGGAGTAGACTTGATGGACTGATTGGCCTAATTCTGATCCTATCACTTATGTACTTATGGTCTTTACATATCGACTTGTCTAATTCTAAAAGTTCCTGCTAGCAGAGATATCAAAGATTTGTTATGTCCCCCTCACTGATCCAGTACATAGTTTTATCCTGGATGTACTTGTAAATGGTGGTCTTTACAAAAACAACAGTAATGTCCATCTTTAACACAGGAACATCATTGGAATGAGTCAGAGCAAAAGTAGCAAGTGGAAGCTGATGTCAACTGGCATCAGGAGGCACTGGAGGGGACGAGTGAGTCTTGATGGGTGAACTGGGCAGTGTGGGTTGTAATGTTTGGATAATTTCAGTTTACCCAGAGTAGATTGCAGGGCACAAACCAGGAGGGGATTGAAACAGTCCAGAAATAACAAAGGCAGGAGCATGGCTTTCAGCAGCAACTGAACTGATAAATGGCCAGAGCTAGGCTTTGTATGTAGGTGACCATTAGCAGTCTGGTAACAACACAGATTTGTTGTCCGAAAGTCATATCAGACTATAATCTGACATGAAGGTTACTGATAGACCAAATTCAACATTAGAGTCAACATTTTTAGACAATCCAGAACTACTTCCATGTGTGGCAATCTTTTTGCTTGAGTTTGTTCCAGTTTAGGATACAGCCTACAGTGCTCACGATGTGTTCTCCTCCATATTTGGGAAACCTAGATGCAGGAAGGATAACTGCTTTTTGTCACACCACCATATAGTCCACATGGTTAAAGGTGCCTGTGTAAAGCTCTAGATCTATGCACAATGCAGCACAGGGATCGGCTCCTTAACCAGTAGAGCCTGTGGCAAACATGATTCCGACATAAACTAATCTAATCTAATCTGCCTGCATGTGGTCCATATCACCTCCATTCTGAATACCATCAACAAAGTTCAAACTAAACTCCAGCAACAGCAATGCACTTTCCCATCTGACTCATATTCCCCAACATACATGTTACAACATTCCCAGCTCAACCTTTAATTCCATGGCCATTCCAGCCTGTGGCTCCCATTTCCAGAATGATTTTCTCTCACTCCCGACACTTTCAGAATCCTTTACCCTTTCTCAGTTTACATCTCACATGGAAGACTGTAACATGCCTGGTGGGACAATGAGATACAAGTCATTATTATATTAGCACATTCATTCAGGGGTATAGGGTTCGCAGGCTTCACCAGCATTTAATTGTTCTTTGGTAGTTGCTCTTGATACGGGGGTGATGTGTTGCCTTCTCGAACCGCTGATCAGTCTGAAGCAAGGTCCCTGTCTATTCCCTCTCCAGATTTTGCCTGACTTGCAGAATTCCTTCAGCACTTTGTGTTATGCCAACTATATTCTCATTCCCCCTTTCATACAAAGGGTGGTGGGTGTTTGGAACAAGCTGCCAAAGGACGTAGTTGAGGCAGGGACTATCCCAACATATAAGACACAGGTATACAGGTGCAGTGCATTCAGGAAGTATTCGGACCCTTTCACTTTTTCCACATTTTATTACATTACAGCCTTATTCTAAAATGGATTAAATTCATTTTTTTTATCGTCAATCTACAAACAATACCTCATAATAAAAATGCGAAAACAGGTGTTTAGAAATTTTTACAAAGTAGTTAAAAATAAATAACTGAAATATCACATTAGCATAATATTTAGACCCTTTGCAATGACACTCAAAATTGAGCTTTGCTGCATACTGTTTCCATTGATTATCCTCGAGATGTTTCTACAACTTGATTGAAGTCCACGTGGTAAATTAAATTGATAGTACATGATTTGGAAAGGCACACACCTGTCTACCTAAGATCCTGCAGTTGACAGTGCATGTCAGAGCAAAACCCAAGCCATGAAGACAAAGGAATTGTCCGTAGACCTCCTAGACAGGTTTGTGTCGAGACACAGATCTGGGGAAGGGTATAAAACTATTTCTGCAGCATTGCAGGGCCTGAAGAGCACGGTGGTCTCTGTCATTCTTAAATGGAAGAACTTTGGAACCATCAGACTCTTCATAAAGCTGGCTGCCCGGCCAAACTGAGCAATCGGGGGAGAAGGGCCTTGATCAGGAAGGTGACCAAGAACCCGATGATCACTCTAACAGAGCACCAGAGTTCCTCAGTGGAGATGGGAGAAACTTCCAGAAGGACAACTATATCTACAACACTCCACCATTCTGGCCTTCATGATAGAGTGGCCAGACGGGATGCCACTCCTTAGTAAAAGGCACATGATAGCCCAAAAGGCACCTAAATAAGATTCTCTGGTCTGATGAAACCAAGATTGAACTCTTTGGTCTGAATGCCAAGCATCGTGTTTGGAGGAAACCAGGCACTGCTCATCACCTGGCCAATACCATACCTACGGTGAAGCACGGTGGTGGCAGCATCATGCTGTGGGGATTTTTTCAGTGGCAGGAACTGGGAGACTAGTCAGAATCAAGGGAAATATGAACGGAGCAAAGTACAGAGAGATCCTTGATGAAAACCTGCTCCAGAGTGTTCAGGACCTCAAACTGGGGCAGATGTTCACCTTCCAACAGGACAATGACCCTAAGCACACAGCCAAGACAATGCAGGAGTGGCTTTGTGACAAGTCTGTGAATGTCCTTGAGTGGCCCAGCCAGAGCCCGGACTTGAACCCGAACGAATATCTATGGAGGGACCTGAAAATAGCTGTGCATCGATGCTCCCCATCCAACCCGATGGAGCTTCAGAGGATCTACAGAGAAGAATGGGTGAAATTACCCAAATAGAAACATAGAAACATAGAAATTAGTTGCAGGAGTAGGCCATTCGGCCCTTCGAGCCTGCACCGCCATTCAATATGATCATGGCTGATCATCCAACTCAGTACCTGCCTTTTCTCCATACCCTCTGATCCCCTTAGCCACAAGGGCCACATCTAACTCCCTATTAAATATAGCCAATGAACTGGGTGAAGAGATTCACCAAATGAAAAAGTTCTTCTCATCTCGTTTTAAAGGATTTCCACTTATCCTTAAGCTGTCCCCTTGTCCTGGACCAAGAACAATCTTCCTGCATCTAGCCCTGTCCAACCCCTTAAGAGTAAGCTTCTATAAGATCCCTCTTCTCTGCCATTCTAGAGAGTATAAACCAAGTCTATCCAGTCTTTCTTCTTCATAAGACAGTCCTGAATCCCAGGAATCAGTCTGGTAAACCGTGTCCCTCTATGGCAATAATGTCCTTCCTCAGATTTGGAGACCAAAACTGTATTACTCCAGGTGTGGTCTCAGTGTATATGCATAGAACCTCCCTGCTCCTATACTCAAATCCTTTTGCAATGAAAGCTAACATACCATTCACTTTCTTTAAACTACCTTCAATGTGGTGTTTGACACCCAGGTTTTCTATTTCCCAATCGGGTATTTAGTATAATAGTCTTTTCCCGATTTTTGCCACCAAAATGGATAACCTAACATTTATCCACATTATACTGCATCTGCCAAACATTTACCCACTCACCCAGCCTATCCAAGTCACCTTGCAGTCTCCTAGCATCCTCACAGCTAACACTGCCCCCCAGTTTAGTGTCATCCGCAAACTTGGAGATATTGCCTTCAATTCCCTCATCCAGATCATTAATATATATTGTAAATAGCTGGGGTCCCAGCACTGAGCCTTGCGGTACCCCACTAGTCACTGCCTGCCATTGTGAAAAGGACCCGTTTACTCCTACTCTTTGCTTCCTGTTTGCCAGCCAGTTCAATCACATCAATACTGAACCCCCAATGGTGCTTTAAGGGAGACAGGTGTGCCAAGCTTGTCATTATCATACCCAAGAGACTTGAGGCTGTAGGGACAACAAAGGGTGGGTCTGAATACTTATGAAATATGATATTTCAGTGATTTATTTTTAATTACTTTACAAACATTTCTAAACACCTGTTTTCACTTTTTTATTATGGGGTATTGTGTATAGATTGATGATAAAATAAATAAAATTAATCCATTTTAGAATAAGGCTGTAAAGTAGCAAAATGTTATCACAAGCCACACTGGAAAAACTCAGCAGCTGAATTTACATGTGTGGAGGCAACAGTTAACGTTTCAGATCAAGCATCAGGAATGGGAAGGGAGAGGCAAGACTGTCATTATATAGCAGTACGAGGGAGGGGTGGGACAGAAGCTGGTAGATGATGTAAAGAAGCCAATGTGGGGGTGATGAGCAAGTAGAACCAGGTAGATGGTGAGGACAGGGAGGGGATGGGTGTGTGGGACAAAGGAACTTGTGTGTGTGTGTGTGTGTGTGTGTGTGTGTGTGTGTGTGTGTGTGTGTGTGTGTGTGTGTGTGTGTGTGTGTGTGTGTGTGTGTGTGTGTGTGTGTGTGTGTGTGTGTGTGTGTGGAACACCAGGGGTGTGAGTTATCTGAAAATGGAAATTTTAATGTTCATACCAATGGACTGTATGATACCCAAGTGAAATATGAGATGTTGCCTCCATTTGCTTGTGGCCCCTCTGCTGCAATGGAAAAGGTCAAGGATCGTCAAGGTGAATTAAAATAACATGCAACTGAAAATTGAGATGAGCAGGCGAGGGAGTCACAAAGAGAGCAGTTCCTGCAGAATGCAAAGGGGGCAGGGAGAGGGAAAGACAGCTGATGGTTGGAGAATCCTGCAGCTGGCTCAAATAATATTCCCTCATATCTGCTCTCACCACCCTTCTCGCTAGATAGCACAGTGCTAGCAGAGTTCACTTGGTCCTTGTCTATCGTCCCCATCAGCCTCCACATCCAAAATATCATCCTTATCAGCCATATCTGCTGGCTCCACCATGTTCTTCCCCCACACACATCACCTGACCATCCAGATCACTTCGCCCTGTGTTCTCCTTTCCCACCCCCTTTACCTTCCCCTCCGCCACCTGGTTCCACTTGCCCATCATCCCCTCCCTGTCTGGCTTCAACTATCACCCAAACTGGATGCGTCGAATTTTAAGTGCTCAAGACTCTGTTCTCAAAATAAAAAAGTCAACAGGCAGCTGAAGGAAGAAGAAGGTCAAGCAGGTGCGATTCCATGGCTAATTATCCCAAAGATGAAGGGTTGGTGGTCACATCAGAAGTGCTTTCTGGAATAGGAGCGTGCAATTTCTGTATCTATACCCAATCTGATGTTGAGCTAAGTGCCCGGTCCACTGAATGTAACTTTAGGAGGAGAAAATGATGCAATAACTACTTATTTTGGAGATGAGACGGGTACACAGTAGTCAGATAGAGGAGCTTTGGCTTAGTTGCTCACCCTCTCTTCTAATTATCCTTCTTTACCTCCCAAAATTATCTCTGAGTCCCTACATGATTGTCAACCCAAATTTGTCCTCTGCTGAAAGTCACCAATATTGGAACAATCTGGTTGCAGCCAATACATCCAGCTGTCTATTTCAGGGCGAATGACAGGAAAATCAGATTTCTCTGCAATGGGGAATGAAGGCTTCCTTCAGCATTACTAAAATTGACTTCTCGCACACACTTCTGATGTGACCGACAACCCTTCATCTTTGGGATAATTAGCAATGGAATCGCACCTGCTTGACCTTCTTCTTCCTCCAGCTGCCTGTTGACTTTTTTTTATTTTGAGAGCATAATTGCATAGAATACTGCAGAGAACTGTAATTTTCTAGCCCTTTGCAGAGGCGTACAAAGAGGCAGTCCAACATCAGTGGAAGCAGCTGAATCTCTGCTTCAGTGTGTCCACTGTTTGTTCCATGTCAACCCCTGCAGAGGCATGGGGTCATTTCAGTTTGTTTTAGCTGCTGCTGTAGATTACAAAGTGGTATCCCAAGTCAGACAATCTATGTACCCCTAAATCAATTAATTGATACTGTATCTGCACTGCCACCCACAAGGAGAAGCTGACAAGGTACACTGTAACAAACAAAATGCTGGCAGGTCCAACACTCTGTGTGTTGTTCCAAATTTGAGGGCGGGAGAGGGCTGATAATCAGAAATCACAAACCTGATCCAAGTCTGGTCAGTAGAGAACGGCAGTGGGAGTGGTACGTGGTGATGACCCATCAGAGGTTTTTATAATGAAATGCCCTTTGTTTAATTCCTTCTGTTCATGATTAATAACGTGTTAACTATTGACCACTCCACTCAGGTTTAACATCGGAAATTAGAGCAGGGGAACACCAGTCATCTCCTTGCCTCTATTCTGCCATTCAACAAGATCTTGGCTGATGTTTTACCTTGGTCACAATCTTCTGCACTAATTCCTTATTCCTTCCAAGCTGGGGATTACGATCTTGATGGAGAAGCCGGGGAATTGGTGTATAATTGATGAGTGGGAAATTTTATTCCAGGGTGTTGATAGAGAGAAAGCAAATAAGGGGACTCACCTTACCATAGTCCCATTTCCAGGATTTTATGGGAGTGCCCACTGGTAGATAAAAACAGTGCCTGTCAGAACCTTTTATCTTACTACAATCTACTATACTGTTACTACCTACTAACCCTACCATACTCCTTATACACTGACTGATTGTAGACTTTAGGAGAGCTCCCCCTCCCCTCACCCCACTCACCATCAACAACACCACAGTCACATCTGAGAACCATCATCTGCAAGGACCTTAAATGGGGGGCCGCCATCGACTCCACAATCAAAAAGGCACAAGAGGATGTACTTCCTGCGGCAGCTGAGGAAGCACAATTTGCCAGAGGCATTGATGGTCCAATTCTATACGGCCATCGCAGAGTCAGTCCTCACCTTCTCCATCATGGTCTGGTTTGGCTCAGCCACCAAGCACGACATCCGGAGGCTGCAGTGAATCGTCCGATCAGCAGAGAAGGTTATTGGCTGCGACCTTCCCTCCATTGACGAACTGTACACTGCAAGGGCCAGGAAGCGAGCGGGTAAGATAATCTCTGACCCCTCTCACCCTGGCCACAAACTCTTTGAAACATTTCCCTCTGGAAGGCGACTCCGGACTGTCAAAGCTGCCACAGACAGACATAAAAACAGCTCTTTTTCACGAGTAGTAGCTCTACTCAATAACTAAAAATCTGTGGCCTCCTATTACTCTGGTATTTTATTAATTCACATGTTTAATTGATAATGTTTTATTATTAATGTTTAATATTTTATGTGGCATTCATAACTGTCACTGTATGTCACGCTGTCACTTGCGGGCGGAGTACCAAGGCAAATTCCTTGTATGTGAATACTTGGCCAATAAACCTATTCATTCATTCAACATTCATTCATTCATGACTGTGCTGCCAAACACCAATCCAACTCCCCAAGTTCGCAGGCGACAGCACCATAGTGGGCTGGATATCAAATAATGACAAGAAGGAATGCAGGAAATAGTAGTTGTACGTTGTAACCTGGTGCCAAAACAACAACCACTTGCCCAATGCCAGCAAGACAAATGAAATTGTGATCAACTTCAGGAAGCTAAGTGGCACACATACTCTTCTATACATTGATTGTGCCAAAGTAGAGATGGTTGATAACTTCAAGTTCTTAGGAATAAATAACACCAGCAATTTGTCCTGGACCAGCCACTTTGAAGCTATGGCCAAGAAAACACACCAACACCTTTACTTCCTTACAAGGCTTAGGAAGTTTGACATGTCCCCAACAACCCTCACCAACTTCCACAGGTGTGCCATAGAAAGCATTTTATCAGGATGCATCACAGCATGGTTTGGGAACAGCTCCATCCAAGAGTGCAAGACATTACTGAGAGACTGCGTGGACGTTGCCCAGACCATTACGCAAACCAACATTCCTTCCATGACTATCTACGCTTCAAGTTCCGCTCTTACTCCCCCTCCCCCCATTCGTAATAAGGACAGTCCCCCTTGTTCTCACGTTCCACCCCATCAGCCGTCGTATACAACATATAATCCTCCAACATTTTCACCACCTCCAAAGGGATCCCACTACTGGCCACATCTTTCTATCTCTATCCCTTTCTGCTTTCCACAGAGACCATTCCCTCCAAAACTCCCTGGTCAACTTGTCCCTTCCCACCCAATCCATCCCCTCCCCAGGTACTTTCCACTACAACCGCTGAAGATGCAACACCTGTCTCTTTACCTTCCCTCTCGACTACATCCAAGGATCCAAACAGTCTTTTCAGGTGAGGCAGAGGTTCACTTGCTACTCCTCCAACCTCATCTACTGTATCCGCTGTTCTAGGTGTCAATTTCTCTACATCGGCGAGATCAAGCGCAGGCTCGGCGATCGTTTCGCTGAACACCTCTGCTCAGTCAGTCTTAACCAAGCTGATCTCCCGGTGGACCAGCACTTCAACTCCTCCTCCCATTCCCATACTGCCCTTTCTGTCCTGGGCCTTCTCCATTGTCAGAGTGATGCCCAGCGCAAATTGGAGGAACAGCACCTCATATTTTGCTTGGGTAGTTTACATGCCAGCGGGATGAATATTGACTTCACTAACTTCATATAGCCCTTACTTTCTCTCTCCATCCCCTTCTCCTTCCTAGTTGTCCCACTAGTCTTACTGTCTCCACCTACATTTTATCTTTGTCCCGCCCCCTCTCCTAACATCAGTCTCAAGAAGGGTCTCAACCCGAAAAATCGCCCATTCCTTCTCTCCTGAGATGCTGCCTCACCCACTAAGTTATTCCAGCATTTTGTGTCTACCTTCAATTTAAACCAGCATCTGCAGTTCTTCCTTACCCTTTTGCCTGTATCTGTACACTGTGGATGGCTTGATTGTAATCATGTGTAGTCTTTTTGCTGTTGATATAGCACGCAACAAAAAAAGCTTTTTACTCTACATCGGTACACGTGACAATAATAAACAATACTAAACTTAGAATGGAAATGTCAAAGACTAGAGAGTATGACTTTAAGGTGAGAGGTTTAAAGGAAATATGCAGAACAAGGTTTTTTTTTTACACAGAGCGTGGTCTTCTTCATGCGTATATACAGCCTAAAGTTGTAGGACAACTTGTTCTATTTGATCTTATTTGATTGTGCATGCCAGGTTGATTGCATTTGTCGAAACAGGGCAGACCACATGAAGGTTGCAAGCTCCCATCCCACAGAGCGTGGTGGGAACATGGAACACACTGCCAGGAGTAGTGGTGGAGGCAGATACAATAGTGGTGCTTAAGAGGTTTTGAGATAGGCACATGGATATGCAGGGAATGGATCATGACCCTGCAGATGAGATTAGTTAGTCTTGGCATTATGTTCGATACAGATATTATAGGTTGAAGATCCTGTTCCTGTGCTGTTCTAAGTAACACAACAGATACTGTCACACCTATACGTTTAAATATTTTTGATTGTCGAAGAATTGTCATATAAACATTTACTGCCAAATCACCAAGGAAAGTCTTTAACATTGAAAGACGTGGTTAATTGGGTTAATGCCAATTTCTTTAACACAATTTGAAATATTCTGGCATAGGGCAAGATAAAACAGCTAGATTGGCAGTGAAGTGTTCTTTAGTTTTTTGCATTGACTGAGCGACTGCTGAATGAAAAGCAACTTACTTTGTTCTGACTGACAGGTGCTTCATTTATTTTATTTCAATAACATGTATTGAGTAATTTTATTCCCTTATCATTTTGTAACTGCTTTAGCTGAAATGCCAGCTTTTGATGTGATTAACGTATCATCTGAAGGATAGGATTTGTTGCATGTTATTTAGAGACACTTTATGAATCATTACAATTTCCAATTACCAAGAAAAAAATAGATTTCCAATTGCAAGAAAACTTCAGTCGTCCTTTGATCTAATCCTCCAGAGAAAGCTTACTAAACATGCAGTTTTACTTTATGTATATTTTTCTTTGTACTTTCCTTCTTAAGCAAGAAAATTAATCAACAACAGGAAAATCTGTGGCTTTACACAGATTAACAAACAAAACAATTAAAAAATGAAATATGAGGCACGTTTCCAAAAGGGTTTTATGGCAAAATGCCTTTTGTTTTAATTATTTCAGTTCATTGTTGGTAATGTGCTAACTATTACCCACTCTACAGAGGTTCAACGTATGATATAGAAGGAGGAGAATGCCATTCACCTCCTTGCCTCTGTTCTCTCATTCAAACGGTCACGACTGATATTGTACCTACGTGGCATTTTTTTGCACCAACACTGTATCCCTTGATTTCCTTAATATCCAGCAATCCATCATTACCAGCCTTGTATATACTCATTGTTTGAGCCCCCACAGATGCCTTGGGTACAGAATTCTAAAAGTCCACTTGAATGAAGCATTTCATGCCTCATTCCAACCCTGACGTCGAGTCCTGGTCCGAAAGGTGCAAACTAGGAAAACAGTATCCTGCAATTATCTTGTCAAGCCCAAAAGAGAAATGAATGGTTCAATGTAATCATCTCAAAACTCCAGGCTATTAATCTGCTCTGTTTAACCTCTGCACATGGATCAGTCACCCTACTCCAACAAGCAGCCTGCTGGACTTGTGTTGCCCTCATTGTATTGTATGTATATCCTTAGATAGACATAAAAAGCTGGAGTAACTCAGTCGGTCAGGCAGCATCTCTGGAGAAAAGGAATAGGTGACATTTTGGGTTGAGACCTGTAGATGCTTCATGCATGCAACCAATAATATAGCTACCTCAGTACCACTAACCACGCCTTAGTTATCAAGTATAATAACTCTCTCTCTCTCTCTCTCTCCCCTGGTTCCAGCACGGTGATAGACTGTATGCAGTCAGTGCTGGAATGTGTCTAACCTGTGTGATCATTAAACGTTACGTAAAGCTACAAGTGTGTCAGACTTAACTTCTTTACATGGTGTCAGAATGGCTGTTGGTCGAAACCGACCACCAGCCATTAGTGACTATTCTTAACAAACCCACACATGTTGCCCCTGCCAGACTGCAGCGCATGATGCTGCAGCTCCAGTGTTTTGATTTCCAAATCGTATACAAGAGGGGCACTGAGATGCATGTGGCCGACATTCTGTCTCGTGCCCCACGAGCCTCCTGTGACCGTCACCCTTACAAGCAGGAAGACCTGTTGGTACTGAACGTCAACTTTGTCCCGACCAAGCAACTGCAGTGCCTGACTGAGCACACCGCCGCTGACCCTGCGTTGCAGCAGCTCGCAGCCATTATCAAGCGCGGGTGGCCCGACAGACGCACCACTTTGCCGTCGGGTGCCCAACCGTTCTTCCTGGTCCACGATGAGCTGGTGAACCAAGATGGTGTTATCGTCAAGGGCCACAAGGTCATGGTCCCAGCCTTTCTGTATGATCTATACTACAACGCAGCCCACAGCGGTCATCCTGGGGTCAATGCCACTATTTGTCATGCCCAAGGACAATTCTACTGGCCTAGTATGGAAATACATCAGGGACCGAGTGTCCTCCTGTTCCACCTGCAACAACGTCGCCCCGCACCAGCAGCGTCAGCCCCTTTTGCAGCAGCTGGCACCTGCCATGCCCTGGACATCGTTGGCTGCCGACATATTCGAATGGCGGGGCAAGCAGTCTCTCGTCCTGGTTGACTCGTACTCCAACTGGTTCGAGGTGGACCTACTTCCTTCCATCACCAGCAGACTGCGCAGGCACTTCGCCACCTTCGGTGCCCCTGTCCGCTTGCAGACCGACAATGGCCGGCAATTTACAAGCGCCAAATTCAAGGCTTTCGCTGCCAGGTGGAACTTCCATCACTACACCAGCAGCCCTGAGTACCCACAAAGTAACGGCCTGGCCGAGCGGGCTGTGCGGAGTGCTAAGGGTCTGCTGGAGCAGTCCCGCCTGCCCAACTGCGATTTCTACCTGGGCTTACTTAACCTACGTAACATCTCCCGAGACCCCACCATGGGTTCCCCTGCCCAGCGTCTGATATCGAGGATGACAAGACCACCTATGCCAATTGCCCAACAGGCTCTGCTACCCAAAGTGCTCGAGCCTGCCACAGTCCAACAGCGGATTGAACAGAAGCATGAGGTTCAACGACGTTCCCACGACAGGTCCTGCCGACCGCTGTCGCCTCTACTGCCCGGGCACGTCGTTCGGATGTAGACTACGACCGGCTATTCCTGCCTCGCGACCGTGGTTGGTGTGGCTGACTCTCCCAGATCTTACCTGGTGGACTACGGTGGGAACTGTCTATCGTCGGAGCCGTCAACACCTGTTAGCTGTGAACGACCCGAAGCCCACACCTGCGGGTCCTTATGCTCCTCCGTTGCTGTTCCAGCCTGCTACTGCCGTTTGCCCTGCTGTTCCCTGCATGCCCCAGACCCCTCGTCTATTGCGGTCTTTGCTCAAACTTCACGTCACTCACTCGACCTACGCGCGGCCCCCGCTTCCAGTTTGGTCGCGCTCGCCGCTGGCAGGCGCATGCTGGTGGGACCGGCCCTGTTTTCAAGTGGTATGGGAAAAATCGTTATATTGTTCTAGGTCAGATGTGATCCGTTGAATGGTGGAAGGACTTGAGGATCACCAAAGGACACAATGTGCTGGAGTAACTCAATGGGTCAGGCAACATCTCTGGAGAACATGGATAGGTGATGTTTCAAGTCGGGACCCTTGTTCATGCTCGAAATGACCTGCCCGGAAATATCACCTTTTAGTTTTGTTTACTTTAGAGATACAGTGTGGAAACACTATATTTTGTTCTGCTGAATCCATGCCAAACAACGATCACCCATACACAAGTTCTATCCTACATGCTAGGGACGATTTACAGAAGCATCTACAAACCTGCACATCTTTGGGATGTGGGTGGAAACCAGAGCACCCGGTGAAAACCTACACGGTCAATGGGAGAATGTACAAACACCGTACAGTTTTCACACCAGGACAGGATTGAACCCGAGTCTCTGGCACAGTGAAACACTCTACCGCAGCATCATTGTGCCAACTATCTGTAATATCCAGAGATGCTGACTGACCCACTAAATTACTCCAGCACTGTTATTTTTTACTAAACAAGCACCAGTTTTTATAGATAAATGAAGAGAAAAAGATTAGTTAAAACAAATGTAGGTCCATTGCAGTCAGAAACAGGTGAATTGATCACATGGGGAACAAGGACATGGCAGAACAATTGAATAACTACTTTGGTTCTGTCTTCACTAAGGAGGACATAAATAATCTGCCGGAAATAGCAGGGGACCGGAGGTCAAATGAGATGGAGGAACTGAGTGAAATCCAGGTTAGCCGGGAAGTGGTGTTAGGTAAATTGAATGGATTAAAGGGCGATAAATCCCCAGGGCCAGATAGGCTGCATCCCAGAGTACTTAAGGAACTAGCCCCAGAAATAGTGGATGCATTAGTGATAATTTTTCAAAACTCTTTATATTCTGGAGTAGTTCCTGAGGATTGGAGGGTAGCTAATGTAACCCCACATTTTTTAAAAAGGGAGGGAGATAGAAAATGGGGAATTACAGACAAGTTAGTCTAACATCGGTAGTGGGGAAACTGCTAGAGTCAGTTATTAAAGATGGGATAGCAGCACGTTTGGAAAGTGGTGAAATCATTGGACAAAGTCAGCATGGATTTATGAAAGGTAAATCATGTCTGATGAATCTTATAGAATTTTTCGAGGATGTAACTAGTAGGGTGGATAAGGGAGAACCAGTGGATGTGTTATATCTGGACTTTCAGAAGGCTTTCGACAAGGTCCCACATAAGAAATTAGTATACAAGCTTAAAGCACACGGTATTGGGGGTTCAGTATTGATGTGGATAGAGAACTGACTGGCAGACAGGAAGCAAAGAGTAGGAGTAAACGGGTCCTTTTCACAATGGCAGGCAGTGACTAGTGGGGTACCGCAAGGCTCAGTGCTGGGTCCCCAGCTATTTACAATATATTTTAATGATTTGGACAAGGGAATTGAATGCAACATCTCCAAGTTTGCCGATGACACAAAGTTGGGGGGCAGTGTTAGCTGTGAGGAGGATGCTAGGAGGCTGCAAGGTGACTTGCTGGGTGAGTGGGCAAATGCATGGCAGATGTAGTATAATGTGGATAAATGTGAGGTTATCTACTTTGGTGGCAAAAACAGGAAAGTAGACTGTTATCTGAATGGTGGCCAACTAGGAAAAGGGGAGATGCAACGAGACCTGGGTGTCATGGTACACCAGTCATTGAAAGTAGACATGCATGTGCAGCAGGCAGTGAAGAAAGCAAATAGTATGTTAGCATTCATAGCAAAAGGATTTGAGTATAGGAGCAGGGAGGTTCTACTGCATTTGTACAGGGCCTTGGTGAGACCACACCTGGAGTATTGCATACAGTGTTGGTCTCCTAATCTGAGGAAAGACATTCTTGCCATAGAGGGAGTACAGAGAAGGTTCACCAGACTGATTCCTGGGATGTCTGGATTTTCATATGAAGAAAGACTGGATAGACTCGGCTTGTACCCGCTAGAATTTAGAAGATTGAGGGGGGATCTTATAGAAACGTACAACATTCTTAAGGGGTTGGACAAGCTAGATGCAGGAAGATTGTTCCCAATGTTGGGGAAGTCCAGAACAAGGGGTCACAGTTTAAGGATAAGGGGGAAATTAGGACCGAGATGAGAAAAACATTTTTCACACAGAGAGTGGTGAATCACTGGAATTCTCTGCCACAGAAGGCAGTTGAGGCCAGTTCATTGGCTATATTTAAGAGGGAGTTAGATATGGTCCATGTGGCTAAAGGTATCAGGGGGTATGGAGAGAAGGCATGTACAGGATACTGAGTTGGATGATCAGCCATGATCATATTGAATGGCGGTGCAGGCTCGAAGGGCCGAGTGGCCTACTCCCGCACCTATTTTCTATGTTTCTGTGTTTCTAACCACAGTTCTATATTTCAACTAAAGGCCCACCTCTGATTATCTGGCACCCTTGATTCCGGAGCCTTTCATGCATTATCCATTTTTCCAGACCAACAGAGGTCACGATTTTGGGGGAGACCGAGGTACCAGCTGGCAAAGGCATTTGAATCAAAAAAACATGTCAGCCGGTGGAAATAGAAATTTTGCTGGACATTAAGGTCCTAATGGTGGAGATGAGTGAATTCTGGCACTCTTTTTGTGCAATTTCAATAAGTGAAGCACCTTTACTGCTGAGATCACAACTTATAGCTGTAATCATTCTTCCTCAAGAATGCTGATGCTCTTACTCTTTCACTGAAAGCCTTGCAACAAATTTACATTCAAACCTTTGTTGTTAAAACCAGTCTGCACAAGAATGGCCTGAGCTCCCTCATCTTTATGCACTCTCACTTAATCAACAAAATATAATCCTTATAACGTTTTTGAGAACAGCAACAGAATTCTAGTTGGTAACAAAATATATTCTACTCTGAATGTGAAATGGAAGAAATACATTTATGAAATCTCTTTTGATAGGTGAAATTGAAGACAATGTTTCTTGCAAAGGGTATACCAACAATATTAGAATTTGTTCTTTAATAGAAACATAGAAACATAGAAATTAGGTGCAGGAGTAGGCCATTCGGCCCTTCGAGCCTGCACCGTCATTCAATATGATCATGTCTGATCATCCAACTCAGTATCCCGTACCTGCCTTCTCTCCATACCCCCTGATCCCCTTAGCCACAAGGGCCACATCTAACTCCCTCTTAAATATAGCCAATGAACTGGCCTCAACTACCCTCTGTGGCAGAAAGTTCCAGAGATTCACCACTCTCTGTGTGAAAAAAGTTCTTCTCATCTCGGTTTTAAAGGATTTCCCCCTTACCCTTAAGCTGTGACCCCTTGTCCTGGACTTCCCCAACATCGGGAACAATCTTCTTGTATCTATAATTTTGGGAAGTTAAAATGGGGCAGGAACTTCGCAGTGAACAGTAGAGCTATGTTTAGTTTAGTTGTTTTATTGTCATGTGTACAGAGGTGCAGTGAAAAGCTTTTTGTTGCTTGCTAACCAATCAGCAGATGGAATATTCATGATGATCATTGAGCTGTTGGAATCACAATGCCCCTGATGTCATCTGTTGCCGACCCAGATTTCTCATGCTCTTTTCGTGCTTCCTTTAGACTTTGGACTTTGGAGATACAGCATGGAATCAGGCACTTCGTCCCACCGAGTCTGCGCTGACCAATGATCACACCAGCACTATCCTGCACACAAGAGTAATTTCTCAATTTTACAGAAGCCAATTAATTTACAAACCTGTTTAAGAAGGAACTGCAGATGCTGGAAAATCGAAGGTAGACAAAAGTGCTGGTTAAACTCAGCGGGTGCAGCAGCATCTATGGAACGGAGGAAATAGGCAACGTTTTGGGCCGAAACCCTTCTTCAGAAGCAAGGGCAGCCTGCACCCTAGTGGCATAAACATTGAATTCACCAATTTCCGGTAGCCCTTGCTGTCTCCTCCCCTTCTCAGCTCTCCCTCAGCCCTCGGGCTCCTCTTCCTTTTTTTTCCTTTCTTCTTCCCGCCCCCTCCACGCTACAACAGTCTGAAGAAGGGTTTCGGCCCGAAACGTTTCCTATTTCCTTCGCTCCATAGATGCTGCTGCAACTGCTGAGTTTCTCCAGCACTTTTGTCAAAGTACAAACCTGTGTGTCTTTGAAGTATGGGTGGATACCGCAGCACCCACAGAAACCCCATGCTGTCAGGGGAACGTACAAACTCCGTACAGACAGCATCTGTTTTCAGGATCAAACCCAGGTCTCTGGCACTGTAAGGCAGCAACTGTACTGCTGTGCCACCATGCTGCCCCACTGTGCCATTCTGTGGCATCCAGTTCCTCCCTCTACAATGAATGTGAAGAAGGGTCAGACCCAAAACGTCACCTATCCAATTTCTCCAGAGATACTTGCTGGCCTGCTGTTACTCCTGCATTTTCTCTCTACCTAAGGTGATAATTGCTTCCACTTATGGCTCCACCAGATTGATTTTGTTTGTCTGATTTTTGTTCTATTTCCACTATCTTTCACATTGTGTGATTATCCCCAGGCAGGATATCTCATCTCATCCCCGATCTTTCCCTTTGTTATCTCTCACACACTTCTTTATCTTTCATTTTAAAACGTTTGTCTCCAATGCCTTTTCTTGTTTTGATGAAAGATAATTTACCTGAAATACTGACTCTTAAAATCTGCTGCCTGAATTTGTTCCAGCACTGTTTCCAATATATCTGGTTTTATGGTCTACATCAGCAGCAGTAGAGTTGCTGCCTTACAGCTGCAGAGACCCAGGTTCGATCCTGACAATGGGTACTGTCTGAACGGAGTTTGTACGTTCTCACTGTGACCGCGTGGCTTTTCCCCCCCGAGTGCTCCAGTTTCCTCCCACACTCCAAACTTGGACTGGTTTGTAGGTTAATTGAGGTTATGTGAACTGCAACTTGCCTCTAGTGTGTAGGATAGTGTTCTTGTGTCAGGATCGCTGGGCGGCGTGGTCTTGGTGTGGTGACAGGCCTGTTTTCTTTTTTATGTCAGAAAAAAAAGTCCTGACATAAATGTCATTAGATACATCACACCCTTAATCCACTGCCTTCCTTAATTCACTGAAAAAGTGAGGTTTTGTCCATCCATCTGCCGATCAAACCCTCATTTGCATCCACTTATTACTGTGTAGGTAGGAACTGCAGATGTGGGTTAACACCGAAGATAGACACAAAATGCTGAAATAAGGTAGCATCTCTGGATAGAAGGAATGGGTGATGTTTCAGGTCGGTAGACCTGATGTTTCAGGTCGGTAGACTTCTTCAGACTGGGGAAGGGTCTCGAGCCGAAACATCACCCATTCCTTCTATCCAGAAATGCTGCCTGAACCGCTGAGTTACTCCAGCATTTTGTCTATTTTATAAACCAGCATCTTCAATTCCTTGTGTCTAGGAGGTTTTTCTCTTTGCTCCACCCCTATCAAAATCACCGTTGATTGTGCTTGCCTGATTTAAAGCAATATTTATTGCTGCTGACATAATGGTGAGCCCTTGGTAATGAGGTGATTATGTGACTTATAGACTTGAAGAATCCATCAACAGTTCAATTTACTGTTTTACAAGTAAAACTGCAGGAAGCTACTTTGGCTGCTTGCTTGGAATCTATAGGGATGTAATTACCTTGGTGAATTTGATAGCGTTATGATTTAATGAAATGATTTGAAATGTGGTTTGTTGTTCTAAAATAAACCTATGTGCTCACAGGGAGAACGTGCAAACTCCACACAGACAGCATCCGAGGTCAGGATCGAATCCAGGCCTCTGGCACTCTGCAGCAGTACTGCTACCAGCTGTGCCACTATGATCTTTGTTTAATTCAGGTGGTTAACTAGATGAAAGGATGTATTTATTCCAGTAAGAGACCTTGGATCAAAGAGGTCACAATCTTAAAAATAGAAAATAAGAACTAAATTAATTTGAGATGGTCAGGATGCATATCTTCATACAATGGAGTGATTCCCATTTAATAAACTGGATAGACGGACAATCATGGACCTAGTCACCAAAGTCAGACATAAATCTTCCCAAACCAGATTATTTACAAGTTCACAAGTTATAGCAGTAGAATTAGGCCATTCGACCCCTCAAGTCTATTCAACCATTCAATCATGGCTGATCTCTGCCACCTAATCCCATTTTCCTGCCTTCTCCTCATAACCTTTGACATCCATTCTAATCAAGAACTTGTCTATCTCTGCCTTAAAAAGATCCACTGGCTTGGTCTGCACAGCTCTCTGTGGCAATGAGTTCCACAGATTAACTACCCTCTGACTAACGAAGTTCCTCATCACCTCTTTTTAAAAGAGCACCCTTTAATTATGAGGCCTCTGGTCCTAGACTCTCCCACCAGTGGACACATCCTTTCCACATCCACTCTATCTAGGCTTTCATTATTCTATGTTTCAATTATCTTGGTACTCAAGGGACCAGCAGATGATTGGGAAGAGCTGTCCCACTGACTGGTTAAGCAATAGCCTGATACAGCCATTGTCACAGAATCATACTCGACAGACAATGTGCCAGACCTATCCTTTATTATCCCAGGCTAAGGCAGGCCCACTGGCAAGATACATCCATTAGAAGTGATGAAATTCATCTCACATCATTATTTTCCCACGCAGTGGAAGGAGTAGCCATTGATTCCTCAATATTGACTCCACTGCCTATGAAGTCACATGGCACCAGATCAACAACAGGGAAGGAAACAACCTCCTGATGATCGTTTACTGTTCTCCTTCAGTGGGTGAATCAGTATTTACCCAATGTTAAATAACACTTGGAAGACACACTACATGTAGATAGGGCACAGATAGCAATGACACAATGGTGAACTTTAAATACTCAACACTAACTTCAACATAGCACCACCACAGGTCAAGTCCTGAAGGTGATTGCTGCCAGACTGGATCCACACCAGCCAGGGCGTGAGCCAACATGTGACCAAAACCCAATTGATCTCGTCCTCACCAAACTAACTGTGGCAAATTAATTTTCCCTTGCTAGCATTGGTAGAAGTAATCACCACAAATCCCATTCTCACACAAAGGACACACTCCATTGCATCATGTGGCACTGTGAAACTGCTAAGTTGGGTAGAAAATGAACAGATCTGGCAGCACAAAACTGGACATCCAAGAGGTTACAGAAATGTACACCGCCACAATTTGTAATTCATTGCTTGACATATTATCACCCTACCATTGCCATCAAGCCAGGGGATCAACTTCTGATTCAATGAAGAATGCACAAGAGCCTGCTGCAGTGTAGCACCTTACCCAGAAGGGTTCTAGGAGTTCTTGAAAGCAGTTCACCACCACCTTATCAGGTGCAATTAGGAATGGACAATAAATGCTGGCTTTGCCAGTGAAAACTAGATGGCAAACATGAGTTAAATATTGAACCGAGTGCATTTTCTTTTCCCACTGTTTATTTTTAATGAAGTGCTCGAGTTTAAAGGTATTTATATGGCCAATGCAATGGAGCTATATAGCAATATTTTCCTTAATAATGGCAGGAAAATAAACTGTTTGAACATAAGTAAAGTAACTCATTTATGCAAATACAAATCCCACATAAATAGTGATTACCAGAAAACTCTTGGATGTCAGAACTCAGATTTAGTAAAGCCATTTCATATCTGTTCTATCAAAGCAGGTTGCAGTTCATGGATGCAATTGCAGGTCGTCTCACATCTTTCCATTCCCATACAGCTATGACTAATTTTCTGACTAATGTGCATTCCCTTCAGTTCCTCCCTCCCACTAGACCCTCGGTCCTCTAGTATTTCCAAGAGATTGTTTGTGTCTTACTTAGTGAAGACAGAACCAAAGTATTAATTTAACTGTTCTGCCATTTCCTTCTTTCCTATTATAAATTCACCTGTCAGACTGTAAGGAACCTACATTCATCTTCACGAATCTTATCCTTTACCATCACAGTGGCACAGTGGTAGAGTTGCTGCCTTACAACGAATGCAGCACCGGAGTCCTGGGTTTGATGCTGGATTGTATGGAGTTTGTACGTGCTGTCTGTATGGAGTTTGTATGTTTCCCCCGTGACTGCGTGGGTTTTCTCCGAGATCTCCATGGTTTCCTCCCACACTCCAAAGAAGTGCAGATTTGTAGGTTAATTGGCTTTGTGAATGTAAAAAGTGTCCCTAGTGGGTGTAGGATCGTGCTAATGTGCGGGGATTGCTGGTCGGCGCGGACCCGGTGGGCCGAAAGGGCCTGTTTCCGCGCTGTATCACGATACTAAACGAAACTAAATTAAACATACCTAAATAAACGTTTACAGTCAGTTTTTATATTACCCGTAAGGTTTCTTTCATGCTCTTTTTCCCCCTCTTAATTAACCCTTTTGTCCTCCTCTGTTGAGTTCTATATTTCTCCCAGTCCTCTGGTTTGCCGATACTCTGGCCAATTTATATGCCTCTTCCTTGGATTTAACACTATCCTTGACTTTCCTCGCGAGCCGCCTTCTCAGTTTTATTTTTTTGCCAGACAGGGATGAACAATTTCTGGAGTTCATCAATGCAGTCTTTAAATCTTTGCCATTGCATCTCTACTGTCAACCCTTTAAGTATAATTTGCCCGTCTATCCTAGACAATTACCATCTCATACCTTTAAAGTCTCCTTTATTCAAATTCAGGACCCTAGTCCCAGAATTAACCGTGTCACTCTCCATCCTAATGCATTGGTTAATAAATATCTGTCAATCTTGCATTTAAAAAGAACAATTGACATGTTGAAAAGAGAATTCTTAATGTCTACCACCTTCTGCAGATTACATGTTTGTTGTCTTCACCCTTTAAATGTATGATTCCAATTTTTAAGAACATGTCTAGTTTTGTTTGGAAATACAGCGTAGAATTCAGTTTGGAAATTCAGCACACCGAGTCCACGCCGATGAATTCATCACTAGGTCTATGTTATCCCAGTTTTGCATCCCACACATAAGGGGCAAAGCCAATTTACGTGCAGACACTCGCTTCTTTGAAATGTGCGAGGAAACCGGAGCCCTCGGAGAAAACCCATGTTGTCACAGGGAGAACGTGAAGTCGAAATTATTCTCCAGTAGAAATGTTCTATCAACCTCAACACTTCCCCCCGTCTTGAATTAAATCCTAAAGTTTTCATTTTTAGTTAAGTTTAGTTTAGCTCAGTGATACAGTGTGGAAACAGGCCCTTTAGTCCACCAAGTCCGCACTGACCAGCGATCCACATGCACTAACACTATCCTACACACGAGGGACAATTTACTATTTTTTTACCAAAGCCAATTAACAAATATGCGTCTTTGAATTTATTACAGTAAATTTATTACAGTAAATAATAAATAGCATTTTGTAATGTTTTGTTCTCTCTTTGCCAATATTTTCAACTTGGGTTGATCAACTTTTGTATTTTACTTTGCATACTTCAATACCGCACCTGCATCCTCCAACTTCCTGTGACCAAGGAATTTCATTGCACCCTAATGTCATAAGCTCATCTGAATCTATGCATTCAGCCAGGACAAGCGCAACACAGAAATACATGCAAAATACTCACTGATGCATTTCCTTTTTTGCAAAACAAGATGATGCTCAACGGAAGGCAGCAGTGGTTAACCAAAGACAAAGAGACAAAGCTGTATCACTTTCTCTCAATGGAAGAGGCAGCACTCATCGTAGTGGAATGGCTTCACAGGGGGTGCAGCTGAGTCTGAAGGCACTGAAGTTGACACTATCCTCATACCTATTTCTCCTCAACTTTCCACCTTGCCCTCAACTTAAGGTCATGCCATAAGAAATAGGAGTAGCATTAGGCCATTCAATTCATCAAGTCTACTCCGCCATTCAATTATGGCTGATCTATCTCTCCCTCCTAACCTCATTCTCCTGCCTTCTCCCCATAACCTCTGACACCTGTATTAATCAAGAATCTAGCCGGCAAATGCAGGCAAGTAGGACTAGTGTGGATGGGACATGTAGGTCTGCATGGGCAGGTTGGGCCAAAGGGCCCTTTTCCCCACTGTATAACTCTATGACTATATATAACTCACTTTGCCATCTGGTGCCAAGCTGTAGATGACGGGAGAAACACAGAGCTTTGAGACATGACTCAGTTTTGCTCTCCTGGGCTTCGAGCATTCCACAAAGGTACTAACATCTCCCACAGCAGGCTTTGCCTCCCTTTGGTTGCCAAGTTTCCTGAGGCTCGGGAAACCTGACTGGTCCAGATTAGGTTTAAATGGAATATAAATCTTAGTCACACAAACACATTAAATATTTAAATGGCCAGTTTATTTTCTGGCAGCAGTGGAATGTTACGTCCTGCCCATCCATCTGGAAATGGGAGAGTGCTGGGTTCAAAATATTCAATTTTGTCTTGGGGATTTTAAATATTATACATCTCACCTATCCCTATCTTTTCCTCTCTCTGCTTCTCTTTAATTGCATAAGTTCTTATCTTTATTATTCTGCTGCAGCCACAGGTATGGAATATTGAACAGTACAGTACAGGAACAGTCGCATTGGCACATCAAGTCAATGCTTCCAATTGGAACATTTCTAGCAGCACTATTTGTCGCTTATTTCCCTGCAATTCATTCTCTCTCACATGCCCAACAATCTTCTTTGATTCTCCTGCCACCCTTTACATTAGGAACAATTTGATTCTGCTGTCACCCTTTACACTAACAATCTACGGTGGCAAATTACTTACCAACCTGCACGTCTTTGGATTGTGAGGGAAAACTGGACTCCTTGGAGGAAATCCATGCCGTCACTAGGAGAACATGCAAACTTTGCATGGGCAAAAGTGAACCTGAATCGCCATAATACCCAATGTATCCACAAAATCCCTCATAGAGCATTCCATCCCCATTAATGCAAGTATAGCTAGCCACGGTTCCTGCAGGAAGGACACTGGAGTCATACAGACGTGTAGTTACACAGCATGGAAACAGGCTCTTTCGCCCAATTTGCCAATACTGCCCGAGATGTCTATCTGAGTTCATCCCATATGCTTGCTTTGGGCCCAAATTCTTCCCAAACTTTCCTGTCCATATAACTGTGTAAATGCAATTTAAACATTGTAATTGTACCTGCCTCCACAGCTTCCTCTGGCACAATATTAGCCACACTCCAGTCTTCCAGTACCTCACCGGTAGCTAAAGATAGTGCACATATCTCTGCCAGGGCCACTATAATGTCTGTCCTGACTTCTCATACACCTGGATCAAGTCCCAGAGATTTATCCACATTAATATGCCACTGGGAGAACATACCACATTTCTTGGAATAAGACAAGATGTTGGTAATCAAAGTACCATGTGTGTCCTTGTCCGTGATACACTCAAAGTTTATCCAAGAGCATTTCTAATGTTATTATGAATGAAGAAGGTCCATATTCAACATTGCCAAATAATGGTGAAGGGATTTGAAAATTGATCCTTAGCTTAAAGAGCTAATGGGGCAATGTGCTAGCATCATTAAGCTGTGCTCAGCTCTTTAAATTAACTTCTGTTAATATCAATATGTATCATTTAGCTGCTGCTCCCCTCTGTCATTAACACTATTTACCAAGGATGAATTTCTGGGCTGAATCTGCATGGGCACTGTCCTCAGTCAGGCAAACAGGAATGCTTTCGTCATTCATCCCAAATTTCCCTTTTTCCTTCATGCTCCTGACAGTCACTTTCAAGATTCCTGGTGATCATTGTGATTAAAAGCTGAGGTTGAAATCTGAGGACGGCATCATTGTTTTCACTGGAGGTTTGTCAACAATGAATACAGCATTGTAAATTAAAAATAGTTGCAACGAGCAGAACAGAACAAAGAGCAATATAGCTGAATGAAGCAGATATGTTAGAGGCATTTAATATACTTTTTAATCGGCACATGGATATGCAGATAATGGAGGTATTTGAGTTATGTGCAGGTAGATAAGTGATGGTCTTGGCGTCATGTTTGGGCTGAAGGGCCTGTTCTTATGCTGTTGTGCAATATGAATATATTGCACAAGAAAATGTTAATGAACTGCAGGAAAGTTGATGAAAAAGTAACAATGCAGAACTTTCCAAAAATTACCATATCTGCCCAGTTTGGCCAAGCATCTGGAAAGTTGACTTTCTCCAAGTAATTTATCCAAAACCTCTTCTTTCAAGGACATTGTTTTGATCCACACACAGAGTTGATCTCTGCAGCAACAGACTCGCCCATAAAACATTCAGTGGCTTACTGTCACAGTCAACCTTAAACTTTTCCTCGCACTTATGAATTGCTTATGAAAACTTCTGAAAACCCATGGGATTTTATAAGGACACCTGAACTACCATAAAGACAAAATACATTGTTGAGAGAGCGCGAACCACTTTTGCCTTCACAAATGAAGAAAGTTAGAGTAAAAATCAAAAGGAGACAAAATTGAAGCAAAAAACTAATCGCTGGATGAATTCAGCGGATCAGTCAGAAAATGGGGAGAAAAATAAATAGATAACATTTTGAATTGAGGCCCTCTTCAAGTCTAGTGATTGGCTATTTAGGATTAGCAAAGAATACAGTTAATTCCCACCAAAATCATAACACGGCTAACAGTTCAAATGGAACTTTGCAGTTCCTGGTGAAAACATTTTAAATGTACAATAGAGTGTAAAGTGACAGACAATGTGGGCAGAAGAATCCTTGGAGATGTCTAAATTTGATGTAATTTTGGTTTATATGAACCCATGGGCCTGATAGCAGGCTATGAAGTGAAATAATTGGCTATGCCAGTCGTTGTCTGTCTGGCCTACTTCACTTGTACCCTAAGATAAGCTTTCTGCTGAGAAGGATTACTGAATGTCTACTTTAAAAAAAAACAGAATTCTGCATCAATCCCTCTCTAAGGGGCTGTCTTTGAGATCCATTCAAGAAGGATGGTGTGCAGAACGGCTCATAATTTCTATATTATATGATTACATGTAGTTTCGGAAGTAGTGTTACATTAGAGACATACATAAAGAGGTTCTTATGGTTGCAGGAGAGTGGATTGGGAAAATAAAATAAAAACATCTTGCACTAAACTAGCACGTAAAGAGATTACACCAGTAAATTTCTGCCATTATCATGTGACAAGCCTGTTGTTAAATCACTGATGTTAAGGATGAAGGAATGTTTCAGTTCTGAATTGCTCTCTTTGGAAACAAATCCTTTGAACTTTCTCCCTTTATCTTTCTTTGGTTATTTTCTTCTAAAACTGAAGATGCCCCATTTTTTGTTTAAAGAGTTCTTCAGGGAGAAAAAAAAATGCTTTTAAAAGATGAAAGCAACAATGTAAATTGATGATTAAGGGACAAATCCAATCAACTCCCTCATCCTTAATTAGCAGTTATTATCAATACATGTTTCCATTTATTTCATGCAATCCCAGATGTTATAGTTTACAGGAAAGGTTACAGCATATTATTGTCAACCAGTGTGTCACAGGGATGTTGCTCTTGCTGGATTTAGATCATTAAATAACATAAATTATAGCAGATTTGCCAGGAATTAACTATAAGGGTTCTTTGATCAAATAATTCTTGAATGGTTGTTTGTTTCCAAAATTGTTGCCTTTGTAAAATGGTCTAGCTAACAGAGGTTCGAAAACATGGAATTAACCTCGAGAAAACGGAAAATAGACTTTTTACAGATGAAGTGGATCTTGAAAAGGTCTATTACAAGCGCATTAATGAGGGAATAGTAGAGAATAATTCTGATCTTTTTCAACTATGACAAGCTGATGTTTGCTTGCAGAATGAGTCACTGATGTTGTTTTAAAAAATTGAAGAACATGTTGTTCACGTTATTATTAGATTTTGATTGAGTTTTATTGTGAGAAGGTTGTGTGACTAATTAAGGAAGTGCAATAATGAAAATCCTAAATGTGTCAGTAGGTTTTGCTCATTATAAATGAAATCCAACCCTACTCTCTTTGTGGGAGTTCCAAGACTTAATATATAATTATCTGTTGAAGAACAAAACTATGCACAAAAATGTACAATCTGGTTAAACCAACAATTACGCTTCTTGTATTCACTGCAAAGTATTATGCACATTTATTCCAACAAGACATTCTCGATGGTGTCTCCTAATGTTGGACTTTTTAAAATTAATATATCTGGACATATGCCCCAGATCAGTCGAGCAGGAGCTGATATAATTAGGAGCAAAGATGAAAGTGGGCATGCAAACGGGGAAGTGAAACCATTGAAGGAGCTACATTGAAGGAGAATAAAGATAAGATGCAGTAGAAAGGAGGGGAGTGGTTAGACATTTCAAAGATTACAGAGAAGCCAAAGAGTTATAATGTATATTGATGCAATCGCATAACGTATCTTGATGACTTTCTGCTGGGGCGGATCATTATGCAAGGATAAATTGATGTGGGGGAATTATAGACACAAATCAATTATAAGATGACAAAAAGTGCATTTGTCCTGAATAAGCATTAAATAGATATAGAGACTGGACTTTTCCAGCATTGAATAAGAATGAAGAGAGTTTGCAGATGCTGAAATAGATGTGTTTAATATTGCACAGACTGTAAATTAAGTAACTTCAGAAAGAGGAAAACATTTGTAATCAGCCTCTTCACCAACATTCCTCTGGAAGTCAAGTAGTCAATCTGTATCATGGTGGTAGTTGTCGATATTGTCACATGGAAACTATATGCATGCCTACTTTCCCAGACTACTCCGATAAGCTCCAGATTGGTAAAATAGAATGTACACAAAAATGCTGGAGAAACTCAGCGGGTGCAGCAGCACCTATGGAGTGAAGGAAATAGGCGACATTTCGGGCCAAAACCCTTCTTCAGACTGATGGGGGGTGGGGGGGGGGGGGGGAGAAGGAAGGAGAAAGGGAGGAGGAGGAGCCCGAGGGTGGCGGGGGTATGGGAGGAGACAGCTCGAGGGTTAAGGAAGGGGAGGAGATGGCAAGGGTTAGCAAAACTGGGAGAATTCAACGTTCATGCCATCCGGACGCAAGCAACCCAGGCGGAATATGAGGTGTTTTTCCTCCAATTTCCGGTGTTGCTCACTCTGGCAATGGAGGAGACCCAGGACAGAGAGGCCGGATTGAGAATGGGAGGAGGAGTTGAAGTGCTGAGCCACCGGGAGTTCAGGTAGGTTCTTGCGGACTGAGCGGAGGTGTTCGGCGAAACGATCGCCCAACCTCCGCTTAGTCTCCCCGATGTAAATCAGCTGACATCTAGAGCAGCGGATGCAGTAGATGAGGTTGGAGGAGATACAGGTGAACATTTGTCGCACCTGGAACAACTGCTTGGGTCCTTGAATGGAGTCGAGGGGTGAGGTGAAGGGACAGGTGTTGCATTTCTTGCGGTTGCAACGGAAAGTGCCCGGGGAGGGGGTGGTACGGGAGGGAAGAGAAGAATTGACAAGGGAGTTGCGGAGGGAGCGGTCTTTGCGGAAGGCAGACAAAGAGGGAGATGGGAAGATGTGGCGAGTGGTGGGGTCACGTTGGAGGTGGCGGAAATGGCGGAGGATTATTTGTTGTATTTGCCGGCTGGTGGGGTGAAAGGTGAGGACTAGGGGGACTCTGCCCTTGTTGCGAGTGCGGGGATGGGGAGAGAGAGCAGTGTTGCGGGGTATGGATGAGACCCTGGTGCGAGCCTCATCTATGGTGGTGGAGGGGAATCCCCATTCCCTGAAGAACGAGGACATTTCCGATGCCCTAGTATGGAATGTCTCATCCTGGGAACAGATGCGGCGTAGGTGGAGGAATTGGGAGTAGGGGATGGAGTCTTTACAGGGGGCAGGGTGGGAAGACGTGTAGTCCAGATAGCCATGTGAGTCAGTTGGTTTGTAGTGTAAAATAGAATGCCTGGAGAGGATACTCGGGAGATGAAATACAACGTGTTAAATCTCTGGACGGATGCTTATAAATTAGTTACTGATAATCAAGTTCACCAACACAATTTTAAGTTAATATCTGTATTACCAGGGTAAATGGCCTTGGAGTTATTTTCTTCCTGGATCTTTTCTGTATTTACCAGGTTTTTTCCAACTTATTTCTGACTAATTTTCTCTAATGTTATTTTTAAAGATCCTCGAGGTTGTTTTGTTAATTAGTTTTCAGCAGTTTGTTTTTTTCTGGAGTTAATTACACTCTTTGTGAGCAGATGTTCACTCTCTACAAATTTTGAAATGTTCTGTTAGTAACATTGTGAATACAAGTGCATTTAAACCATATCAATATCGACCTCCAATCCTTTTTGTAAGTGAGAAATATAACACACAGTGATTGAAGGTAATTTAAACAATCAACCATTTTGTAATTTGGCATCTCTGCCATTGCAAAAGCAGATTATCTTATTGGTGTCCATGTGAGCTTGTTATGTGTACATCTGCGTTTTCCATATTGCAATCATGATAACTTTAAATAACCTCGTTGCCTGTAAAATAATTTTAAGATCTCCTGAGGTAAGACATAGTACTTCTTCACGCTTTTTCCGACAGGATGTTTTCTCATTTCAGTCATTTGCTGGTTCATTAAATGAACAACACTGTTTTATGATTGAAAGAATGAGCAGAATTAAACCAGAATCTTTCACACAGAAGCAGCAGAGCAGCATGAAATGGTATCTATGGGCTGGTGTTAAATCAACTGGCAAGTTATGCAAGTTTTTGCCTCATGCTACAAGAAATACAATTTGAGAAGTAGTCTCCAATTTTGAAGTAATAAGGAGAAAAGGTTGCTGGGAAACAGAAAGCACTGACTAGCTTGGAAGTGAGATTCAAAATTATCTACAGTCTTGCACAATCAAATTACTGAGTGCTTCTTATCACTGAGAGGCTCGACCATCTGTGGTAATGGGTTCTGCTTTTTACAGAAATCCATTGTTCATATTATGAACATGCTAAGCTTAAAGGATGTCGCAATAACTTGTTCATGATGAATGACCTAATTTGCTATTTCATCCCTGTAACAGCACGCAAATGGTTAAAATTGAACTGTTTGTACAAATAGTCCCCACTTTTGATAGGCTGACATACACATCTCAGGACAAACAGTTAAAAAATATTTAAAACATACATAATGGTCAATTACTACCATTGTCCTGGAAGCAGAACCTCCTCCCGCCTCCCACAGGCCATTTAAAGAACTTAGATCTGCTCATGGCTAATGCCATACTTTTCAATTACAATCATCAAAAGGGTCTATCTGCAGTACATATAGAGAGATAGTCACAGAGTCATACAGTATGTAAATAGGCCCTTCGGTCCAACTTGCCCATGTTGAACAAGATGGCCCACCTATACTAGTCCACACAACTTGTTTGTTCGGTTTATATTTACATTGATCTAAAATTTTAATCATGTAATCTAGTTATGGGTAATGTGGATTTATATGCAACAAATTTTGTGGTGATGGATGTTCGGTCAAGCGTAGCTCTAGCTTTGTGGTTGAGATTCAGGCGATAGGTTAGAGTTAGATCTGCTCTAAAACACACTCCATATTCTAATAGAATAGATGGTTTCCGAGGCCTCATAGACTATGCCATACACATTCCAACATTTACAGAATTTCACCTAGATTAACAAGAGTAAAGCACCAAATATCTATATGATGGGTAAAACCAGTAGGTGGGGACATCACAATCACAATCTTCAACAGACTATGGGCTTCATCTGGGACATCAGGTTTTGTCTAAAACAGGAGAAAGATAATTACTAAAGTAAGACTAGTGATGTGGAATTCCAGAAACCTTGACACATGAGAGAAGGCAATCTTCTGTTTCTTGGAGTGAAGAAAGACAAAAAGGGCTTTGATAGATATTTCCTAAATCATATTGTTTTTATAAATAATTATTTCCTATGAAAGAAGTGTCAGTGACTAGAAAATATAGATTTAAGACAATTGACAATTGTTTGTTCATTTGTACCTGTGAAGGTGCTGTACACATGGCAGCCAGCCAGCAGTCGATTATCTTTTCGTTTGCATTTATAATTTCAGGTTTTTGTGTACCTTATTTGTTGTGACTGTTGGCAGACCAATTGCTTCCGGGGATGAATAAAGTTATAAAGGTATCATATCATATCGTATCGTATGGGCAAGTTGAGATGAAGGGTCTGTTTCCCACAACGTATTACACAATGACTCTGCTTCAAAGGTTGGTTAATGCACATTCAATAGTAACTTTCAAAAGGCTACTGGATAGGTTCTTGACAGATAATAATTCTCAGGGGTCTAGGGAAAGGCAGAGAAGGGGTGAAATTATCTCCCTCGTGCATTATTATTCTGCGAAATTATAACTCTTACCATTTCAGTTTATTAGATTATATTGTGATGTTTCATGGGACCTCCTAATGTTTGGCATGGCGGATCAATGTAATCCATCAGGCCAAGGCTTTGGTTATAAATCAGCAGACCATTTGGTAGATGGCACAACAGCACAATTGGTCTTTAGTATCTGTCAGCAATGAATTTCAATATTGTTCAATATAATCTTCTCTTAAAAACATTATGGCATGTTTCTAATGTGGCAAAATTAGCTTCAGAGCTTGTTTGATCTCTCGACTCGATTTAAATTCCCCCACCTGACTTCTATTGTAAGAACGTTATACATTGCACAGGTTTTGTTGAAGACAGGTGGAAATGAAGAGCATTAGACAACAATAAGCCTCAACAACAAATAAATTATTTGAGCAGTCAACTGCACCCAAGTCTGTTAAAATCACCTAGCAGAAAATCAGAGACAAATCGCAATCTGTCTGAATGAACTTAATGTCACGAGTACTCATGAGCATAAACTTCAGCTCTTCTTGACATATATCTGTTAACATCTTTATTAATTATTTACCTGAAAGGATGTTCCTGATTTAATCTCATGAATATACATAGAGCACCATAAAGTCAACAAATTAATCAGTACTGTATAGTTCAATACAGTATAGTTCTTTTCAAAATTTATTGCACAGGATCATTTATGATTCCCATTTGGGCTTTCTGTAACATTATCAAATCAAAAGCATATACCTGAATAAGTCAGGCTATAAATGCATTCGCTCATCAATATATCCAGTCAATTCTCATGCTGTGAAGAACATAGCATTTCTATTATCAGGATATCCCAAGGCCCAAAAATTAATTGACTGAACTGTGCAGCAATGTACTTCTTTCATACAAACGATCATGAAAACAAACAGACACTCAATGTCCTTTTTACTTGTGAAGAACACCATTAAAATAATGCTCACTTTTCCAGCCTTCAAAGGTGCTTTATATTAAGACGAAAGAAATCATTGAAGATAATTGTTGTCAATTATGATAAATAAAAAAATCCAGTTTTCCAAGAAGGTAGTCAACCCAGGCCATGCTGCCACCAGAGTCATTACGGATTTTTGATTTTTGTGCCTGGGATATGCTACTACTTAATCTTATCAAAGTTTCCAGAAATTTTTTTTGTGGAACGATTGCTAATAAAAACATCTCATTAAAATATCCCAGAGGAGGAGGAGGAGGTCACTGAACGATAGAAATATTTCATAGTCAACTGTAATTATATTAATAAAATAGAAAGTTAATATTTTGTAAATTATCCAGTTAAACCCCAAAAACATCAAAGAACAAAACTCATAAATTACAGTGAATAAAATATTGCACAAATGCTAAATGTGAGATCTTTCTTTACTAGTTTTACCTTTTATAGTGCAAGGCAATTTAATGCATTAAATCTATGCTTTGTTTTGTTAAGCTACACTACACAACTGCATCGTTTCATTGTCTCTGTGTATTTATTGATTTTTCCTGGCTAAGAGTCTGTGGCTAAAGCACAGCTGGAATCTATCATTTTTTAATTGCCTATTGTGTAAAGTAGGCTCTCCTGATCTTTCTCTGTCATTTATTAAAATTACAAATCATTTGTTTGTCACTGATTCACCAATCAAATAAATCAATCTTTCTTTATACATCATAATAATTATTTATTTTAGAAACTATTGTTATAACCTGCCTTCTTTTCTCAGGAAGAAATAGTTCCACAGTGCCATATGTTGAGCTATAGTATTTGTTTTTATTGTCATGTGTACCGAGATACAGTGAAAAGCTTTTATTGGCATGCTACCCTATTAAACCAGCTAATACAATATATGAATACAATCAAGCACACATAAGTACAATAGGTATAGCAAAGAGGAAAAAATACCAGAGTAAAGAATATAGGTTTGCAGCAATGTAGCATAACAGTTACAGAGGAAAAGTCCAATGTCCACAATGAGGTAGGTTGGTAGATCGGTTCCGCACTGTAGCTTATGGGAGGATCATTCTGAAGTCTGTTAACAGAGGGAAAGAGCCTGTTCCTGAGCCTGGTGGTACATGCTTATGAGGTTTGGAATCTTCTGGTCGATGAGAATGGGGAGAAGAGGGAATGACCGGGGTGAAACGGGTCCTTGATTATATTGGTTACTTTCCCGAGGTAGTGCGAAGTGTAAATGGAATCAATGGTGGGCAATCTGTATGTTGAACTGGGCTACATTCACAACTCTGTGAAACTTCTTAAGGTCTTTGGCAGAGCTGTTCCCAAGCCAAGGTGTGACACCACCCATTAGCATGTTTTCTATGATACATCTGTAGAAGTTTGTAAGAGTAATTGGAGATGTCGAACTTGCTTTGGCTCCTGAGGAAGTAGAGGCATTGGTGTGCTTTTTTTGGCCATAGCTTCAATGTGGTTGGTCCAGGGCAGAATGGTGATAATATTTACTCCTAGGAACACGAAACTCTCAACCATTTCCACTTTGGTGCCATTGATGCCGATTGGGCACATACGCCATATTGTACATAAAGCCCTTCCTTTAAAGACCATTGCCCAAAATTCCAATCAATGCTTTCTAGCTGAATCAAAAGCCCAGTATTTTGAACAATTTTATCAAGAAATCCATGTGGAGTAATTGAATGTCTTTGAATAATTCATGTCTTTCAACTCTCATTTTATCATGAATTATAGATTCCAAGAATTTTCCCACCTCATAAGCTTTAATTGGAGCATTTTAAAGGAGTTAATTACTTAATTAAAATTGTGAAAAGAACAATATAATGTAATCGGCTCAGACATTTATATAATAATTTGCTTTGACTAATTTTTAGGCTCAAGAGGGCCGTGAGGGAAGCTTCTTTCAGGCCACTCAGTCGATACTACTCTTAAACCCACAAATAGCATTGGCCATGATGAGTTAATTTCCATTTAACCTTTACATTGTCTGCCTTAACCTTAAAGGCTTCGCCTCTTCCATAATGGGATGAAACAGGTTGAATTGGTAACAAGGAAGGCAAAGCAATGTTAGTATTTATTTCGAGATGACTACAATATAAAAGCATGGGTGTAATGGTGAGGTTTTATAAGGCGCTAGTCAAACTGCATTTGGAATAGTGTGTTTTTAAGAAGGAATGAAGAAGGGTTTCGGCCCAAAACATTGCCTATTTCCTTCACTCCATAGATGCTGCTGCACCCGCTGAGTTTCTCCAGCATTTTTGTCTACCTTTGGAATAGTGTGAGTAGTTTTGAGCGCCGTAACCAAGGAGGGTTGTGCCAGCATTGGAGAGGGTCCAGAGGAAGTTGACAAGAATGATCCCGGGGATGATTGCGTTAAAGTATGATGAGCTTTTGATGGCTCTGGGCCTGTACGCACTGGAGTTTAGATGAGGGGGGGGGGGATCTCATTGAAACTTACCAAATAGTGAAAGGCCTGGACAGAGTGGATGGGGAGAAGATGTTTCAACGGGGGGGGGGGTGAGTCTAGGACTAGAGGGCACATCTTCAGAATAAAAGGATGTACCTTTAGAAAGGAGATGAAGAGGAGTTTGTTTAGCCAGAAGGTGGTGAATCTGTGGAATTCATTGCCACAGACAGTTGTGGAGACTGTCATTGGGTATTTTTAAAGCAGAGATTGGCCGGTTCTTGATTAGTAAGGATGTCAAAGGTTATGTGGAGAAAGCAGGAGAATGAGGTTGGGAGGGAATGATAGATTGAAAGGTGGCGATGGGCTGATTGGTCCAATTCTGCTCCTATGACATAAACTTACGCAGAGCAACCAGTGTACCGTCACAGTGGTAAATGCATATCTAATCATTCAATAACACAGCTTATTACAGCATCAATGTCTTTGATACTGAATTGATGTACTAATACATTAAACCTTATGTCGTAAAAGTAAAGCACAAAATCAATTCAAGATAAATTTTAAGAAACTACTAAATTATGATTAATTCATAGTGGATGAAATTTGTCAGCTGAAAACATCCTAAACATTCAGAAGTCCATATTACATGCACCCAATTTTTCTTCCTGTTGTACTCAATGAAAAAGAAAGCCATAAGCTATGCAAAATGTATGGCCCATTTGCAATGAAATCATTTATCACTACCGATGTACATCAATTTCACCACCGTAGTATATACAGAACAAATTCCCAATATTTGATTACATCGGGGTAGATTTTTACACCAATCATATTAATAATTTGCTATTACGTGTTTACTAGCCGAAATACTGTTTAATTCGGAACGTATTTGTGCCACCAAAGACATTTTCTGAAATGTATTTAAAGTAATTGCCATTACAGCTGTGTGCACAGCAGACAGGTGCTGCACACAAAGCTGATGGAAGAGTAAAATTAAGAAGGACTCCCCCTTCACACAAGCTGCTGTAATCTTTGTTCCCTGAGGCAAGAGCTAGTGAACCACAGATAAGCTTGTTATCTTGTAACTCCATGTAGAGTGGTGCAACCTTTAATCCAGTCCCTGACTATTAGTGCAAGAATATCTCAGTATGCTTTGAATATATTTGCAGTAAGTCTAGCATATTGGGGGGAAAAATTGTTGCAGCTATTTCGTAGTTTAAACCGCAGGGTAATTTGGGTCTTTTTTTCCATGAAGCCCGCGTGCATCTGGCTGTGGAGATTTTCAAATTGCCCTGCGAGAAGTATTAGCATAACAAGACAGGAAGCCATTTAAACCCTTAATTTTGGCTGGGGGTTTTAACCAGGGATGAGTCAGGTGTGAACATCCTTTACTTTTTTTTTTCCAACTGTTAAACCAGCCTCTATTTCTAGGACCAACATAATTAAATTCTGCCAGTAATGTTCCCAGTTTAAGGAGAACACGGTTTGCTAAGCCCTACTGAATTTCAAAGAGGCATTGCGTTTTTATGCAATTTAAGATCTTTGATTAGTTAAAATAGGTAGCATAATAATACAGTGGGTTACACAGAAAAGCTAGAAACTCAGCGGGTGGTAGCATAATAATTCTTCAGACAGTGGTTATGTTACTGGACTAGTAATTTGAAGAACAGGAATTCAAAGTCTGCCAGAGCACTTTGAATATTTTAACTCCCTTTTAATGTCTGGAAATGGAATGTGTTAATACAGCTTTCAGTTTCTTGTAACAATTTATGTGGTCTGGTAATGTTGCTTAGGGAAGGAATTTCACCTTATACAGTGCATTCAGAAAGTATTCAAACCCCTACACTTTTTCCACATTTTATTACATTACAGCCTTATTTTATAATGGATTAAATTATTATCATTGTTTATCATCAATCTACACACAACACCCCATAATAAAAAAGGCAAAAGCAGGTGTTTAGACATCTTTGCAAAGTAATTAAAAATAAATAACTGAAATATCGCATTTACATAAATATTCAGACTCTTTACTCAGTACTTTGTTGAGGTACCTTTGGCAACGATTACAGCCTCAAGTCTTTTTGAGTATGATGTTACAAGCTTGGCACACCTGTATTTGGGTAATTTCTCCCATTATTCTCTGCAGATCCTCTCAAGCTCGGTTAGGTTGGATGGGGAGCGTTGATGCACAGCTATTTTCAGGTCCCTTCAGAGATGTTCGATCGGGTTCAAGTCCGGGCTCTGGCTGGGCCACTCAAGGACATTCATAGATTTGTCACAAAGCCACTCCTGCATTGTCTTGGCTGTGTGCTCAGGGTCGTTGTTCTGTTAGAAGGTGAACCTTCGCCCCAGTCTAAGGTCCAGAGCAGGTTTTCATCAAGATCACTCTGTACTTTGCTCCGTTCATCTTTCCCTCGATCCTGACTAGTCTTCCAGTTCCTGCGGCTTAAAAACATCCCCACAGTATGATGCTGCCACCACCATGCTTCACCATAGGTATTGTATTGGCCAGGTGATGAGCAGTGCCTGGTTTCCTCCAGACGTGACGCTTGACATTCAAGCCAAAGAGTTCAATCTTGGTTTCATCAGACCAGAGAATCTTGTTTCTCATGACCTGAGAGTCCTTTAGGTGCCTTTTGGCAAACTCCAAGTGGGCTGTCATGTGCCTTTTACTGAGGACTGGCTTCCGTCTGGTCACTCTACCATGAAGTCCTGGTTGGTGGAGTGCTGCAGATATAGTTGTCCTTCTGGAAGGTTCTCCCATGTCCACAGAAGAACTCTGGAGCTCTGTCAGAGTGACCATCGGGTTCTTAGTCATCTCTCTGACCAAAGCCCTTCTCCCCCGATTGCTCAGTTTGGGTGGGCGACCAGCTCTATGAAGAGTCCTGGTTGTTCCAAAGTTCTTCCATTTAAGAATGACAGAGGCCACTGTGCTCTTCGGGACCTGCAATGCTGCAGAAATTGTTTTATACTCTTTCCCAGATCTGCATCTTGACAAAACCCCGTCTCGGAGTCTTCATGGCTTTCGGAGTCTTCATGGCTTCCGGAGTCTTCATGGCTTAGTTTTTGCTCTGACATGCACTGTCAACTGTGGGATCTTATATAGACAGGTGTGTGCCTTTCCAAAATCATGTCCAATCAATTTAATTTACCACTGGTGGACTCCAATCAAGTTGTAGAAACATCTCAAGGATAATCAATGGAACCTGAGCTCAATTTAGAATGTCATAGCAAAGGGTCTGAATACTTATGTAAATGTGATATTTCAGTTATTTATTTTTAATTACCATGCAAAAATTTCTAAACACCTGTTTTCGCTTCTTCATTCTGGGATATTTTGTGTAGATTGATGATTAAAAGAAATGAATTTAATCAATTTTAAAATAAGGCTATAATGTAACAAAATATGGAGAAAGTGAAGACTTTCTGAATGCACTGTATTTACCTGAACTGTATGCATATGCCTCCAAAGACAGACAGGTGGATTTTAGCTGCATCTTTAAGAGAAATGTCACTCAGCAATCTTAAGCTACAAGCAATGAATTACAGACTCTATACTGATCATGCCAGTGACTCTCCAAACGTGTACTCCAGAATATAAGAAATAGAAACAGGAGAAGGCTATACAACATCTAATTCTTGCTCTTCTTCAATAACGCCATGGTCATTGTGATGATTGACCACATCTCCACCTTCCTGAATACCTCTACAGTCAAAATATGTTAGGTTAACATTCACAGGAATGTTCACAACATTTCTGTGAGGAAATACAAGCATCCCCCTGACTCCTGGACATTGCAGCTCATGGTCGTTCAAAGTAAAGAAGGAGAATTTGGTACAATATTGACAACCTCAAGGTCATGTAATCGGAGCACACAAAACCTTGAATAAAAAGCAGAAGGTGTGCAACATCCACCATGGAATGATTTCTTGTCACCACTCTGGCCTCATTAGTTCAATCTTCTTTTCATCAGACCAGAGAATCTTGTTTCTCATGCCTTTTGGCAAACCCAAAGAGAGCTGTCATGTGCCTTTTACTGAGGAGTGGCTTATGTCTGCCCACTCTACCATAAAGGCCTGATTGGTGGAGTGCTGCAGATATATTTGTCTTTCGGGAAGGTTCTCCCATCTCCACAGAGGAACTCTGGACCTCTGTCAGAATGACATCGGGTTCTTGGTCACCTCTCTGACCAGGCCCTTCTCCACTGACTGCTCAGTTTGGCCGGGCAACCAGCTCTACAAAGAGTCTTGGTGGTTACAAAGTTCTTCCATTTAAGAATGACAGAGGCCACTGCTCTTCAGGACCTGCAATGCAGCAGAAATCGTTTTGTGCCCATCCCCATATATGTGATTTGACACAATCATGTCTCAGAGCTCTACAGACAATTCCTTTAGCTTCATGGCTTGGTTTTTGCTCTAACATCCACTGTCAACTGTGGGATCTTATGTGTGCCTTTCCAAATCATGTCCAATCTATTTAATTTACAACTGGTGGACTCCAATCAAGTTGTAGAAACATCTCAAGGATAATCAATGAAAACAGGATGAGCCTAAGCTCAATTTTGAGTGTCATAGCAAAGGTTCTGAATACTTATATAAAGGTGGTATTTCAGTTATTTATTTTTAATTACTTTGCAAAACATTTTAAACACCTGCTTTTGCTTCTTCCTTCTGGGGTATTGTGTGTACATTGATGATAAAAAAAAATAATCCATTTTAAATTGCTGTAACGTAACAAAATATGGAAAAAGTGAAAGGGTCTGAATACTTTCTGAATGCACTGTACATGCCTGATGCACTTTAAATGGTGAAATATTTTTAAGAAGGTTTGCCAAATGGATATGAGGAATACAGCATAAAATACATTTATGACTGAAAATGGAGAGTCCAACAAATTATCATTCAAGTTGATACTAAAAGGAATATCTGGCATGTAGAATTTCAGATGGTAGTTGAGAGTTGGACAATACTTGGCGTGCATTTGCACCTCTGTGGTATTGGTAAACTGGTCATAAATTTAAGTCATGGCATCCCTCTGCCAATAATTTTGCACTAATTGGCTAGCTTTCTTCAGGAACACCACTGAATGGTTGGCGTGGAAAATATAAATTGAATTGAATTGATTGAATTGAATTGAATTCCTTTATTGTCATTCAGACCTTACGGTCTGAACGAAATTTTGTGCCTGCAGTCATACATACAATCATACAATAATAAACAACACTAAACACAAATTAACATCCACCACAGTGTATCCTCCAAGCACCTCCTCACTGTGGTGGAGGCAAAAATCTTAGGGCTGCAGTCTCTTCCCTCCTCTTCTCCCTCTGCGCTGAGGCGATACCCCACCGGGCGATGGTACAAACAGTCCCGCGGCTCACCGAACCCCGCAAATTGTCACAATCATGCACTACATGATGTTTTAAGTTAAAGTAACTTAATGAAGCCAAGCAGGGGAGGTCAAGCTGAATCTAACCTATGATATAACTCATTTGGAGGTTCTTATTAACGATGCCATTTCAGAAATAACAACAAGGTCCTTTCATCACATTGAAATCCATGAATTCCAAAAATGTTATGACATTTATTGTTTACATCAAAAATAAAATAATAAAATAACTACAAATTATTATTGGTGCTGATAACTTATATGGCATTTCCCTGTGTCTTGTTTAGCCAATGTAAATAAATAGATTGACGTCTAAATTGAAATATTGGAGAAATACATTTTTTTTTTTACAATCGCCTATTGAAGACATTGATTGGTTCTAAAATAACATGGGTAATGATGTGAAAAATAATGTGCACCTGATTCTGAAGGAGCACACTAGTATAAATCAATATTTAGTCTCTTTAAGTACCATGACTTTTTATAATGCAAAGTAACACAGTTCTTTCCTGTTAGCTACTTGAGGGCACAACCCTATTTTGTCTCACTCTTTGGGATCAGATGCTGACATGGCAGTTCGTGGCTGAGACAGATAGAAATTCCTACAGTTTGCAACATGACATTTGTCACTGAGACAGCATTCATTTCACTGTTCATGATGGGCTATATGTCAAAACTATCCCAAAACACTTAAATGTTCATGAAAAGGCCACAGCATAAAATAACTCGCTGATTAAAAGCACTTCCATTTTTCCAAAATTTTCTCAATATAAACATATATTATCTGCACAAGAATTACTCTTTAGAGATCTATTTTTTGAACTAAACTAAACAGGAGGTTAAGCATTTGTGTTAAAGGCCCCATGCATCCGAATGAAAGTTGACAAATTTGCTTGAATCTGTTGCATTTTACCCACTTAACTGGCAAAGGATTAAGACACCTGAGCACAGACTGGCATCTTGTGCTCTAGCTGAGTGCTGTTCCCAAGATGCTTGTGTTGCACTGGGAGTGCAGGCTCTCTTGACTTTCCCAGCCAGGTTAAGTTGGTATGTGTTTGCCAGCACAAAGGTTTCAATGGGGAGATATGGCTGAGAAAGTAAGTATGCTATTTTCCTTCTTACCTAATTAAGTTCCATTGGTTGTGTGCTTGACAAACCTGATCTTCCTTCATGATTCCTACTGCACTTCGACTGAGTCTAAAAAAAGGATTTGACCCAAAACTTTGCCTGTCCATTCCCTCTTGACCCACTGAGTTCCTCAAGCATTTTGTGTTTCTGTAATAGTGGCGGCTTGGTGGCGCAGCAGTAGAGTTGCTGCCTTGCAGCGCCAGAGACCAGGGTTCCATGCTGACTATGGATGCTGTCTGTACAAAGTTTGTACGTTCTCCCCGTGACCTGCGTGGATTCTCTCCAGGATCTCGGGTTCCTCTCACACTTCAAAGACGTACAGGTTTGTATGTTAATTGGCTTGGTATAATTGTAAATTGTAGTTAGTGTGTGTAAGATAGTGTTAGTGTGTGGGGATTGTTGGACGGCACAGACTCGGTGGGCCGAAGGGCCTGTTTCCGTGCTGTATCCCTAAACTAAACTATTTGTCTAAAATTATTTTTGCATAGTTTGCTTTCTAATTTTTTAAATTTTTCCTACTGTGATGCCCCATTGTTTTTGAATGTTTGTGAATAGTAACTCTATTCACAAACATTTAATTTAAAAGACAGGTGGTAAATCTAGGGGGCTGTGTTTTCTACACCTATCCAGTCACCTGGGGTTGGGGCTTCCCCATGTAGTACAGAAGGACAGGCCCAGGGTTATGCCATAAGAAAGAGTGCTTCACGGACAGGTGGCTGACAAACTCAGAACTCACCATTCAATTAAAAAAAAGTCATCCAAATTATAATGAAATGTGGAAGGGGATAGAACAAAAGGTTATTTTCTTGCAGAAACAAAGAACTGCAGATGCTGGTTAATGCACAAAAGGGCGCAAAGTACTGGAGTAACACCAAAGGTCAGGCAGCATCTCGAGAACATGGATAGGTGACGTTTCAGGTCGAGACCCTTCTTCAGTCTGATCTTCTTCGGCATGAAAGGTCCACATCCTAAAAGGGAATGTCTAACTTTTCATAGTTCCCTTTGATATTCAACAGCATCACCAAAACCTCTATTTTTAACATATTGCTCGGCATTGTTCGGCAACTTAAATGTTTTATCGACATATATATTGTGAATTCATTGATAAGTCAAAGATTGGATTCCCACTTCCCTATTTAAGTGGGCCATGAGCCAAGAGTGTTTTATTGCCATATGTCCCAAAATGTAACAATAACATACTTTCTTGCAGCAGAAACACAAGAGGAATGTAAGCACAGGACTTAATTAGTAGTCAATATAATAAACAAAAACAAAAAGATCAATAAATTTAAAATATATATATAGTGCAAAAACAACACAAAGCCCAAAGTCCCTGGTGCAATCCAGGCAGTTCAGAGTTTAGTTGGAGTTCGTAGTGTTCAATAGGTTTATGGTGGTTGGGAAGAAGCTGTTCCTGAATCTGGACATTGCCTTTTCCACAATGATCAATCCACAGCACACAAGTGAGAAATGGGTTTTAATATTCTCCATTTGCCTAGTAGAGTGCAGCTTCATTAAAATATATACATATATATTGATGCCATTCAGAAGAAAGTAGTCTGCTTCTTCAAAATCTGAATATTCATTCACTTGGTATAGTGTGGTCACAATTCAAACTATCTCCAAAATGCACAGCAGCAACTCATCAAGCTTTCTTCAGCAGCACATCTCAAACCTGCCCACCTCCATCATCTGGAACAATGGCAACAGTCATGTGGGAATATCACCATTTGCAAGTTACTTACAATCTCACTTGAAAATGTATTCCCCTCCTTCATTGTTACTGAAATAAGGTGAGCCAAAATGCTGGAACTGTCTACCTAACAGCTGTGTGGGAGTATTTTTGCCACACAAACTGTAGTGATTCAAGAAGACAGCTCATCGCCACCTTCTCCAGGGCAGTTAATAATACTATTCCATGCTAGTCATGCCAGCAGAAACCATACTCTAGGAGACAATTAATAATAGCCATAAATTGCCCAGAGGTTCTGTAAAGCAGCGGAATGGAAAATATTTAGTCCAGAGTCTATTTAGATTGTTATTGTCTTTGTTTGCTGACTTTATTTAACTTTTCTTTGTAAAGTATATTTAAGAGGAGCTGAAAACTGCATTAAATTAGAACACAGAGCAACACCCATATCATATTTCCAGAACAGATTGACCATCAGTGCTTTTAACTCCAATACTGCATTCCATTTGGTCTAGTCTGTTTAAACACACACAGTCCAGTGGTAAGTTGTTATTGCTTTTCTAAATGAACTGCAACATTTGTTTTGCTGGTAACAAATGAAAACTGGGAATAGACTGGTCATAAGGATAAAGTGGGTGAATATATCTAATTATAAAATACTACTTATTTCTAACAGACACTTTAAGTTTATTATTATTATTGCAATATATGATTCTAGTTATACTGGTTTATCATGCTTAAGTTATCTGGCAGCTATTAATGAGATTCGTCTTTATTTGCAGATATGTTTTATGTCACGCAGTGAAAACCGTAAGTAAATTAGATTGTTATAAATGGTCTAATTCCTAATGTAATGAATTATACACTTGCTAAAGATGGATATGTTCATCAGTATGATGCACTATGCTGTCTTTCTCCAAAGAGTGAGAATATGCAAAGTATGGTCATGGAAGGGATGAACTGCCATCTCTTTAATGTTTGTCTAGAAAAATGAAATTAGACACTACGGGAGACAAAGCCAGGGATTCGCTATCAATCACCTGTCGTAGATGCATCGTAGGACATTCAGGACACTTTGATACTCATGAATATTTTAGACAAAACAAATTTCATGATGCTTTTCTGGTGAACATTCTCTTTTGCACTGACTGATGTGCTTTGCAATGTGACTGCATCCATTAATGCAGTTAAACAAAACCAGACACCTATCGAAGGGAAAAAATTGACCTTAATATTATTGGCGCTTGAAGTTAAACACACAAATCTGAAGGTAATGATTGTTAACGATTTAATATTACATGAATGATCAAATCAAATTTTAACTCCTCATATGCTGTGCATTATTTTCAGTTTGTCATTTTCTATTCCATCACTATGCATATGCATATTCACGAATTGAAAGTTTTAAAATAATATATAGTTCTTCAGGTAATATTCAAAACATATTAACAAAAACTATACAATACGGACTAATTAAAGCACTCCCATGTTTTTTTCTGCTGTTGGTTGGCAGGAATAACGGGATTATCTTGCATCACCTTCCTATTTCACCCCAACCTCTACCACTGAGTTTTAATTCTTCCCTTTTTAGTCGTGAGAAAGTTATTGAATCGTGAATTTAGAAGTGATTGTGATACCTCTCCGATTACAAAATGATGATATTTAGAACATAAGCCATCATTTTACTGCTTACGGCTGTCTTTTTGAACGTGAATTTGATTAGAACATATAGGTTATATACATGTAGTCTATGATTATAACCTCTCCTCCAAAGATAGCTCACAGTTAAGGTGAAAGTGTGGAGAAGCTAACAGATGTAAAACAAACAGTCCAACTACACATTTTTATTCCTTGAAATTTCATGTGCTGAATCCAGATTGTAGATGAGATGTCTGCAATGAAAGGTTATAAACTTAAATTTCACAGTCAAATTTGCTTTACCTTAAAGTTACCCAACTCTGCTTCTGCCTAAGTTTCTCAGCTGCTGAAACCTTCGCCCATCCCTTTATTGCCTCTAACTTGAATTATTCCAATAACAATCTCCTGGCCAGTTTCCACTCAATGTAAAGCTTGCCCTTATGCAAACCTCCTCTGTTGTTTGTTTAACTCACACCAAATCACATGGTCCTGTTAACTTCTTCCCTGTATCCTACATTGCCTTCTGATTGAAATGTGTCCATTTTTCTCTTCATCACTATCTCTCTAATATTTTCCAACATAACGATTTTCTGAACCCTCTGAATTATTTTAGTTCTGGGATGTGCATCACGGATTTAACTCCGGCCATTGCTTACTGCGCCTTCAGCTTTCTAAGATCCAGGCTCTGAAGTTCCCTGCTTATCTGTCTATTTCTATTCCTTTAAAATGCACTTTAAACTTCCCCTTTTGGACAATGTTTTTGGTCAGAACCTGGTATCTCCTTTGTGGCCTTATGTTTAGTGAATCATAAATGCAGCAAGGTAACTACTAGTGTGCTGTATGTTGGATAGGTCATTGGATTTTTTTTCATATAGGTGAGGAAATGGATAATCTTTCCAGTTGGGTGCTTGTTTGTAGGAGAAATTGAGAATTCCTCCTCCTACATTTAAATTCTACGACTGCTGTTACTTGTCCACACCAAGTCTTCATCTGGCTGTCCACTCACCACTGTCCACTCTTGCCAACATGTTTTATCTTATCTTTTTAAGAGTGGGGTATGGCAGTATTATGAACTGTGCCCTTTTGGTATGGTGTGAATAGGGTACAAAATCATTATGGGAAAAGGTCAAAATGCAGATTGATGGCAGAGTTAATTATTTTAAATCAATTCAATTAATACTGGCAGGAGGTCTAGAAGTTATACCAACTAGAATAATAAATAAACATGATTATATGAGTCAATATGCAAGTGAAGTCAAAATAGTAATTATTATTTTCTGGATATGTCAGAAAGATAATGAGCTTTATTCTCTTTGGTTTTGTGTATAGAACATAAAAATTAATGCAAGTACAGCCTAATTTGAGAGATTCGATTAAAGTATGGTACCTTCTTTATTCGAGTGGAATCAGATAGGTTCCTTCTCCTTAACCTTGTGGCCAGTTACATGTTGCAATAAAATCCTGGAGGGAAATCAAAACAAAGAATTATGTTATTCCATTGCATTATTTAATCCAGAGCAGTAAAGCAATTATTTAATCCAACTTGCACAGCATAATATATATATTTTTTAATTAACTAAGAAATCTCTCCCAAAATCATTGATGACAATTTTGGGACATTCATCAATTTGATAAAATGATGTGGAATTGTATTGGTATTCATGAGCTACCGTGATGTTCAAACTCTTTAATTCTATTGCACATTGCATTTGATTGTTCTTCATTGAAAGGATTTCAGCAAAGAAACATGCATACATCAGACTGGCAATAGATGGGGTCGTTTATTGACAGAGATTTACATCATATATTAATCATGAACTTATCTCATGGTTTTACATGTCTATCTGAATTGGGGAATGAGGGAGAGAGGGAGAGGGAGGGAGAGGGGGAGAGAGGGAGAGGAGAGGAGAGGGAGAGGGAGAGAGAGAGAGAGAGAGAGCCTGGCCAGCCGTTTGTCATTGAATTAGTCTGCTTCACTAATCACTTCAGACCCAATAATTAAATAAATCTCCATCGTCACACCTTAACTTTGTCAATAATTGATTACATAAATGACTTTTCTCCATACCTAATTAGTGTTCACCCAGGTTGATCATGTCCTCATTCTTCAACCATTCTTCAACCAGGCTTCTGTTCACTCGGCCCTCATGTGTTTTGCCTGCCTCATCCCAGATTTCCCACATCATTTTTGTTTTTCCACCACTTTTTTTCACCAAGTCTTTATGGAGAAGATCAGTTGCTAGCTGGTGCATTGGCAAGTCATAATCAGTAGCATCATCCTACTCCTCAGATTGTAACCAATAAGCAACTGTACACCTTGTTTTTCCTCAACTTTTCAATTTTGGCATTGTAAACTACATGTTTTTGCTCTTCAAACCATGCATGACATGCCTTTCTGCCCACTACTTTCCCATTAAAAATGTCCTGTAGATCATCACATTTGGAGTAGTCCAAATTCGGATAATCTCTGCGAATGCTGTCTAAATCAGTCTCTTTTGCTGGGCATTTGGATTGACAATTTTGCATTTCTTCTTCGGAGATATCTGTTTAAAATGTAAAGGAAAAAAACCACTGAACAGCATTAACAGAAACAAGTTATTATTTGCAGTTTTAGGGAAAAAAAGATAGAAATGATAGAAAACAAATATTAAATACCCAACAAAAAATTCTTATTCATCAGTTTCATCAAATCAATTCAATTACTAGATCTAAACATCTATCCATTTTTTAAGAAAAGGCTAACATTTTTAAATAGCCTAAGTATCCAAATAACAAATAACAAACTAATCCCATTTAATAAACAACATACCTTTTGTTTTGTCCTGGTATTGCAATCAGTGATGTTGAAGGCATTGAAGGCGTGAGAAGTCGTGTTTAACTTCAATGCAGCGCTGCAATCGTCCAGCAAATTTTTTTTTTGAACCGGGAATGGAAGCGCGAACAATTTTTCTTCATCATTCCTAATTCTAGGGGAAGGACTTGAAATTTATTTTGCCTTCCACCACAGTGAGGAGTGTGTAGGAGTCACTGTAGTGGATGTTCAATGTTAAAATGTGTTTTGATTGTTCCAAGATGGCTGCCGGAAGGGAGAGTGAACACTGATGCGATTAGCTGCCACTGCTCTCTCTTTGAATTGTGTATTGTTGATATCCTTACTATTTTTTTTGTTTTGTTTCATTCCGCCTATATGTTTTGTAATCAGCTTACTAAATTTTGTAAGGCGACCTTGAAAGTCCTTTGAAAGGCGCCCATAAGTATAATATATAATAATAATAATAATAATAATAATAATAATAATAATCAGCTAGAGGAAATCCCTCTCCGACAACCAATACAAACCTGCATTTTTATTTTCCCTCCCCCCCCCCCACAAAGCCTCCTGAATCCTCCTGATCTCCAGTGGCAGATCTTCAGCACCACTGATGGTAGGTTTTGTAACAATGCTAGATAGTATGCAGAGAGTCTGAAGACATTATATTCAGTGAGAGTAGCTAATTCACATATTATAATGCCACTGGGAGAATGCAGAAGTGCAGTTCATTGCAACATTCAACTTGCAACAGTGGTTTGATCCCCTTGCTGGTGTTTTTTCTTAACGTTACACTTGGGGCGGAAGATTGCAACCTTCACGCGGTCCACCCTGTTTCGACTAATGCAATCAACTAATGCACAAACAAGATCAAATAGAACAAGTTGACCTACAACTTTAGGCTGTGCACGCCATACGCAAAAAGTAGAATACCTTGCACTTTGAAAATATGTTCAGAACCTGAAGCAATCTGCCCTATAGTGCTCCTACTATGGATCAGCTTGTTGCAGGTTAATTGTTGAACAATTTCCACTGATTGGTGCTACAATCCTGGAGCTTTCTTTCCTTTAAAATCGCTGAGGTTTACAGCGAGCAATTTGCCAAGTCAAGGACTTGAGTCCATAGAATCGTGAGTGCCTTATAGCCATATAAACTGAAATGGAACAATGTAATTCTTACTTGCAGCAGCAGCACAACAGGTTTGTAAATGCAGTACTCACTAGATAATGCAATAAACAAACAAAATGAAGCTCAATAAATGAACATAAACCCAAAATAGTGCAAAACAACACAAAACCCAAAGTCCATAGTTCAGAGTTTAGTTGAAGCTTGATGGTTATTGGGAAGAAGTCGTTTGTGTTCCTTTGTCTTGACATCAAGGCTTCTACAGGCACCAGTTGTTCCAAGACTTACAAACTCCTTTGGATTGCAGAATGACGTGAAGAAGAAGCAGAGGGCACTCAGAGCAGAGCAAGTTCCAGGATAAGTAAGCAAGAAACTGAATATCTCGCTCAAAATCACAGACCTGCAGGAGAGCAGAGAAGGGAGCAGAAGAAGAAAATGAAATTCTGGTCAGTGATGATCAAATAAGAAACTGATTCCATACATTCCATTTCTGTTGATCAACGTCAGACTGACGACATTTGGCTTAACTCAAAATTGATTCGCAAATATTTATGATATTGATAGATAGATGGACAAATACCCTAACATGTTTTGTAACTTAAACCATAATGTGTGCAATAAATCATTCAAATCCTAATATACGCACAGTGAGAGGGGAAAGATTTATTACAAAACCTGTGGGACACAGAGGGTGCTAAATGAGCTACCAGAGGAGGTGGTTGAGGTAGGTACAATAACAACAATTAAAAGACATTTGGACAGTACACAGATAAGAAACGTTTAGATTGATATGGGCCAAACACAGGCAAATTGGTCTCGATTAGATTTGCACACGGTCGGCACGGATATGAAGGGCTGAAGAGCCTGTTTCTATGCTACATGATTCTACAATCAAACATGCTTTCAGCTCACTTTTAGATGACATTTATAAAATCTGGTGGAGACTTGTAAGTATGAGTGAAATTCTCATGATAAATCATCACTAGGGATTAAGTCTGTCAATTTTGACAATACTAATAATGATTGATAATAACAGTAAGTATTTGAAATGATAAATAACTTGTAGGATTACATTACTAAGAGTGAACACAAGAGGGTGCTGCATGTAATGAGGCTATGGATGCCAATTACCACAAAGAACAGAAGACCAGTGGCTAACAAATATAAGTGAAAACAATTACAAATATTCATGCATAAAAAGTTAATTTATGTCCAATTCTTTTCAAGTGTATTCTCTAAACAATTACAATATTTTGCAAGGACAAAGTTATAGGGAGAGGTTGGGCAGGCTCTTTATTCCTTGAAGGGTGATCTTTTTTGATGTGCATAAAATCATGAGGGGGATAGATAGTGTGAGATTTTACCCAGGTAAGGAGTATCAAGAACCAGAGCATAGGTTTAAGGTGAAAGGGGAAATAATTAATGAGAACTTGAGGGGCAAATTTTTTACTCAAAGTTTGTTGGGTATATGGAACGTGTTGCCAGAGGATGTTGTTAAGGCAGGTACTATAACAGCATCTTAAAGACCCTTAGACATCTACATGGAAAGAAAAGGTTAAGAATAATATGGGCTAAACACGGGGAAATGGGTCCAGCTTAGATGGAACATCTTGTTGGCATGGATGAATTGGGCTGAAATGCCTGTTTCTGTGCTGTATGACTCTATGACCTTATCTACCAACTCATCTCCAAAACGCAGCACTGCCTCCAACATTAAAGATCCATGTCAAGATCAAGGAATGGATACATTTCTCTGTCACGAGGATTGAAAGTCCCGAAGACTGTGTTGCCTGCCTGGTGCCAGGGTTCGGGGACATCTTATCTGACCTGCAGAAAATTTTGAAAAGAGAATGGAATGATCCAGTCATTGTGGTCCATGTAATTACCATTGACGTAAGTTGAACAAGGGAAGAGGTTCTGCACAGGGAATTTGAGCAGCTAGGAACTAAATTGAAAAGCAGAAGCAAAAAGGTAATAATCTCTGGATTGCTACCTAAGTCATGAATAAATTAGCATAGGGTTGAGAAGATTAAAGAGTTTAACACTTGGCTTAAAGATTGGTGTTGGAGAAGTACCAGTACCATTTTAGTTTATTGTCACATGTATCGAGGTACAGTGAAAAACTTTTGTTGCTTGTTAACCAGTCAGCGGAATGACAATACATGATTCCAATTGAGCCATTTACAGTGCATAGATACATGATAAGGGCATAACATTTAGTGCCAGTAAAAGCCCGATCAAAAATAGTCCAAGGGTCACCAATGAGGTAGATAGTAGTTCACGACTGCTCTTTAGTCGTGGTAGGATGATTCAATTGCCTGAATCATAGATTTAGTTGCCTGAATCATAGATTCAGAATCATAGACAAGTAGATGTAAATTTGTGGGACATTGGCACAAGCATTGGGGAAGGAGGGACCTGTTTTGATGGGAAGGGCTCCACTTGAATCTGGCTGGGACTAGAGTCCTGGCAAACCACATAACCAGAGCCGTAGATAACGCTTCAAACTAAATACTGGGGGAAGGGGGGGAGTCAACAAATTGGAAATGTATAGATGAAGTTAAAGGAAAGGAGAGTGCAGGAGAGGTTTCTGAAATCTCTAGAAGTAATAGGACAGAAAGTTTAAGAACGGATAAGAGTCTAAGGTCAGGCAAAATCAGGACCAATGTGAGAAGAGGGGTGGTGAATACTGAATTAAAGGTGTTATATTTGAATCCCACAGTATACAGAACAAAGTGTTTGAGCTTATAGCGCAGGTAGAAATTGGTAGGTGCAATGTTGTGGGCATCACGGAGACATAGCTGAAAGAGGATTGGAGCTGAGTGCTAAATATCCAAGGTTACACGTCCTATAGAAAAGACAGACAGGTGGGTAGAGGGTGTAGGTTAGCTCTGCCGGTAAGGAATTAAATTTAGTACTTAGCAAGGGATGACATAGGATGAGAAGATGTAGAATCCTTGTGGGTAAAGCTAAGAAACTGCCAGGGTAAAAAAAACCCTGAGGGGAGGTATATACAGGCCTCTGAACAGTAGTCAGAATATAGGGAACAAGTTACATCAGGAGAAACAATCGGCATGAAAGAAAGGCAATGTGTGGTGGCCATGGATAGTGGCACATTGGCACAGCGACAGAGTTGCTGTCTTACAGCGACAGAGATGTTAGTATTTACTGTATTTTGAGAGGAGTAGAATATATAAACAGGAATGTAATACTGACGCTTTATAAGGCACTGGTCAGACCGCATTTGGAGTATTGTTTATCTGGAATGAACTACCAGAGTCAGATGCAATTCCAACATTTGAAAGACATTTGGACTGATAGGAAAGGAGTAGAGGAGTAGAGGGTTATGGGCCTAATACAGGCAAATAGGATTAGCATCAGCATGAACCAGGAGGCCTATTTCTGTACTGTGTAATCCAATGATTTGAGATGAGTGACCCTTATTCAGACATTAGTTCTGGATACTCCTGGCTGGTGAAATAAATATCCTTTAAGCCCCTGTTTGTCAATTTCCTCCAGATTCTGACATTTTTCAGTAAGATCACCATTCATTTTTGTAAACCTTATCGACTATAACCCCAACTTATGCACCCTTTCTTCATATATCAACTTTCATTTCATGAATCAACCAAGCCAATAGTCTTTACATTTCCTCCAGTGTCAAACACATCTTTGTCTAAATATGCAGTGTAGATTTGTATCGAGGCATTACACTTTCATACTCCATGCCCCTTGCAATAACGGCCTGCACTGAATAAACCATCCTCAATACTTGCCACACTTGCATGCTAACTTCTTTCAAAAACTTGCACCCCTGGATTCCTATGTAAACAATATTTTTCACTCAACCTCCATTTACATACGCACTTTCTCATTCTTCCTTCTAGTGGATAGCGTCACATTCTTGAATGGTTTCCCCCATCAGCCAGCTTAATCCCCTACTGGTGTAACATCCCTAATGGAGAATGGAGAAATGAATTGCTGAAACCTGGAGGCACAGAACACTGCAGTTGACAAATGGTAAAAATAAAAGGGAATGCTGGATTAGAAAGAGCAGGTGAGGCAGTATCTCTGGAGAGAGACAAACTGAATTAGGTTGATGATCTAACGCCAGTACTGATCAGTTGTGACTCAAACTGTAAATACTGGTTACCCAGATTATTGAATTTATTGAATTTGATATTGAACCCCAAGGGCTGGAACATTCCCATATAAATTTCCCTGAGATTATGTCAAAGAACAGCAAGCGTACACATTGTAGCCCTCGGGATTTAACATTGAATTCAGGAACACAGATAACCAGCCCTTCCTGCCAATCAACCTGTAACATATAACTCACAGTTGCTGCCTGATCTGCTAGGTGTTACCAACATTCGACTTTATGTCAAATTTTCAGCAACTGTTGTAGTAACACCTCACAGTTAAAGCACTTGTTTCTTTCTTCTCTGATTTCCTTCAACCTTTTATGTTTCCTACAGACACGTCCGTTGCGATTAACAAGCCTTTGCCACTCGTTTTCAGTTGGCGAAGCAGATACCCAAAATATCTGGTTGGTCCTGTCTCTGTGGTCCTCCACCCCAGCACAGACATCCCCACTGTTCTCTTCACCACCATTCAAACTTACAAAGTGTGTGCTCTCTCACCTTTTTTCTGGTTCTGATGAAATGTTGTCAACTTGCAATTTCATAAGTTCATAAGTTCTAGGATCAGAATTAGACTATTCAGCCCATCAAGTTTATTCCTCCATTCAATCATGGCTGATCTACTATATCTCTCCCACTCAACCCCATTCTCCTTCTTTCTCCCCATAACTCCTGATACCTTGACAAATCAAGAATCTTTAACTGGTTCTCTCTCCACACAGCTACCTGACCTGTTGTGTATTTCTACCAGTTTCTGTTTCAGTTATAGATAATAAAATATTTAATTTGGGTAGCAGTGTCATTTACATTTCTTTAAGAGGCGGCACAAGGAACTGGAATCTTGAGCAAAACATAAAGTGCTGGAAGAACTCAGCCATTCAGCCTGTCAATTTTCTCCATAGCTACTGCCTGACCCACTCAGTTCTTCCAGCACTTTGCAGTTAACATTTCTTTCAAAGGATTTTGAATTTCCACGCAGCTTTGTCTATTGCCATTCAAGATTGGATGTGACAAAATAAATGAGCAGCAACATTGCAACATGCGGCCTTTTCACTTTAGAAACCTGGATTTGAATTTAGTCCAGAATAACAATTCAAATTTATTTTACTCCTACACCTGACTTGGCCATAAGTAAAGGAGGATATGGAAATTCACAAACCAGTTTCCAGCAGGTGTGGAGTAATTGCACAATGATATCCATTTGTGCAGTGCAAACTCATATGCTAAATCAAATAATACTATACATAAATACAATCAAGCTAAACTCAAGTTCAACGGGTGGAGCAAAGAATAAAAACACTGAGTCCAGTATATAGTTCTCAGCATTGTAGCACACCAGTTCCAGAGTCCAATGTCTGCAATGCAGAGGTGAATCAGAAAGTATCCATTGCTTATGGAAGAACAGTTCAGAAGCCTGATAACATAGGGGAAGCAGCTGTTCCTGAGTCTAGTAGTGCACACTTTCAAGCTTTTATAACCTGCCCAATTTGACTGGGAAGTAGGTCCAGGGTGGGACAAGTCTTTGATTATGTTGGCTGCTTTTCCAAGGCAGTGTGCAGATGTTTGTAAGAGACATTGGAGACATGTCAAATGTCCTTAGTCTCCTGAGGAAGTAGAGTCGCTATTGTGACGTCTTAGCTGTCGCTTCCATGTGGTTGGTCCACACAGATCGTTGGTAATATCTACGCCAGGGAACTGGAAGCTCTCAAACCAATTCCACTTCAGTACCATCAAAGCTGATAATGGCATTTACTCCAGCACATTTCCTGAAGTTAATAACTAGCTACATTATCTTGCTAACATTGAAGGAGACATTGTTGGCCTGACACCATATTACTGAGTTCTCTATCTCCTTCCTGTACTCAGTCTTGTCATTGTTCATAATCCAGCGCACCACAGTGGTGTCAACTACAAATTTGCAGATGGAGTTTGAGCCGAATTTGGCTGCACAGTTGTAAGCATATATGCTTTGGGTTAAGATGGCCAAGGGAGCTTGCAGTTTGAAAAGTTGGGTTTGTTTGATTTTGTCGTTACTTTTTCACTTTTTCAGTATACACTCAAGCAAGAACAACAGGAGGTAGATTGGAAAATCAAGACTGTAGCATAGCTTGTGGAAGGACTGTTCATAAGTCTGTTAACAGAGGGGAAGAAGCTGTTTGTGGGTCTGGTGGTACGTACTTTCAAACTTTGTATCTTCTGCCTAATGGGAGTGGGTAGAAGAACTGGCCAGGGTAGAAAAAGTCATTGGTTATGTTGGCTGCTTTCCCGAGGCAGTGTGAATTGTGGATGGAGTCAATAGACAATAGACAATAAGTGCAGGAGTAGGCCATTTGGCCCTTCGAGTCAGCACCGCCATTCAATGTGATCGTGGCTGATCATTCCCAATCAGTACCCCATTCCTGTCTTCTCCCCATATCCCCTGACCGCTATCTAGCTCTCTAGCTCTATCTAGCTCTCTCTTGAAAGTAGCCAGAGAACCGGCCTCCACCGCCCTCTGAGGCGGAGAATACCACAGACTCACAACTCTCTGGGTGAAAACATGTTTCCTCATTTCCATTCTAAATGGCTTACCCCTTATTCTTAAACTGTGGCCCCCGGTTCTGGACTCCCCCAACATCAGGAACATGTTTCCTGCCTCTAATGTGTCCAAACCCTTAATAATCTTATATGTTTCAATAAGATCCCCTCTTATCCTTCTAAATTACCGAGTATACAAACCCTGCCGCTCCATTCTCTTAGAATATGACAGCCCAGCCATCCCGAGATTAAACTGAAGGACCTACGCTGCACTGCCTCAATAGCAAGAGTGTCCTTCCTCAAATCAAGGGACCAAAACTGCACACAATACTCCAGTTGTGATCTCAGTAGGGCCCTGTACAACTGCAGAAGGACCTCTTTGCTCCTGTACTCGACTCTTAATTAATAACTCTTATAAGACCAACATGCAATTCGCTTACTTCACTGCCTGCTGTACCTGCATGCTTACTTTCATTGACTGATGAACAAGGACCCCCAGATCTCGTTGTACTTCCCCTTTTCCCAACTTGACACCATTTAGATCGTAATCTGCCATCCTGTTTTTGCTACCAAAGTGGATAACCTCACATTTATCCACAATAAACTGCATCTGCCATGCATCTGCCCACTCACCCAACCTGTCCAAGTCACCCTGCATTCTCCGCATTCTCATGGAGTTTGGTCTATGTGATGGACTGGAGTATATTCACAACTCTGCATTTGTTTGCAACCTTGTTCCCAAGCCAAGCTCTGATGGAACCCGACAGTATGCTTTCTATGGTTTAGAAAGAACTGCAGATGCTGGTTCAAATGGAAGATAGACACAAAATGCTGGAGAAACTCAGCGGGCCAGGCAGCATCTCTGGAGAGAAGGACTGACTGAGTGATGTTTTGGATCAAAACCGTCCTTCAGACTGATGGATGTGCTTTCTATGGAGCTTTCCTCAGATTGCTGAAGAATTGGAAGTGCTGTGTGCCTTTTTGCCCATAGATTCAATGTGGTTGGTCCAGCCAGGATTGTTGGTAATATTTACACCTAGGAATTGGAAGCTCCTCAAAATGTGATGGCTCCAGATGGGTGTAATATTGACATCAGAATATCACGGTGGGATTAATGGATGACATCAATTCCATCTGCAGCCCATGATTCCATTTCTTGTCACACTCACAAAATTCACTGCAAGACAAGCAACGATTTATTACTTTAATTTAATCTCTACTATTTACTTTGGCTCAGGTCCTAGCCATGTACATCTTTTTCCTGAGAAGGAAACAAAGTGCTGGAGTAATTCAACGAGCAAAGCAGCATCCCTGGAGAACATGGGTAGATGATGTTTCAGGTGGGACCCTACTTCTATGATCAAAAAGCAAGAGAGCAACAGGAATCACAGGAGTGTGAAGAAGGGTCCCGACCTGAAACATTACCTATGCATGTTCTCCAGGGATGCTGTTTGACCAGCTGCCCGCTGTTTGACCTCCAGCACTTTATTTCCTTTTTTGTAAACCAGAATCTGCATTTCCTTGTTTCGATTTCTTTTTCCTGCATAATTTGATGTCTGTCTGTTTAAATGGTGTTGCTCCGTAGTGATTTCAACCAAATTTGAAACTGACGCAGCAAATGACACAGTCAGACCCCATGATAGTTTTCAAATAAGATACTTCATTTCTCTTTTTCTCTTTGCAACTTGAACATGTTTTTTTCTTATCAAGTTCTGCTGAAATATCATCAACCTAAAAACTTACATCTCTATTAATATTTCCAGTCCATGACCTTTCATGAAGTTCAAGGTTACCTTGGAATGTACAGGAGTGATTTATAAATGTAGGCTCTACACTGGGCTGAGAGGAAAGAGAAGGGCAGCGGAATTAATTGGATAGCTTTTTCAAAAAGGCAGCTGAGGCACAATATGCTAAATGGTTTCTTTAGATGCTGCAACATCTGCTTTTTTTTACACTAAAATAGAGACAAATTGAGTCAATTTACAATATCGATTATAAAAAATTAAATTTTGTAGTTGTGTTATTTAAGAGAATACGTATCTTTGCATTTTAGTCTGGAATATTGGAATTCTATGAGCCAAACACTTAACCCAAGCACAGCTGCACTAGCCACACAAAATGATGCATTAAACCTTTTACTATTGGCTTGCATTACTCCTCTGAAGATAACAGTCACATTTCAAATGCTGAAGCAAAATGATGACTTTGTTATGTTCAAAGAATAGTTTATATTGAAGAATTGCTTGCGACTAAATAGATTTCTTTAACTCTATTCTACAGTAATAAGCATTAAACACTGACAGGAAATCAATTCTGTAGATTGTTATCAAACAGAAACTGCTGCATATTCTGACTGCTATAAAGACCAATGCACATTTGAAGTCACTCTTTCTGAAATATGCATGGAAAGTTCATCTTTTTAAATCATCATAAAATAAACGTGGTTTAGAGCTATTCATGCATTAAATATTGCCTATTTATGCGTAATTGTAGTACTCCAAAAACAGTGCCATGCTAACAGTGAGATAATGTGTCATTCAATGTTTTCAATAAATCTATTTTAACATGAACAAAACATATTTTTGCCACAATAAATAACTGGCTGCAGAGGTGTGCAGAAAATATCATTTCATACAATGTGGAATAAATATTCATTTCTGTTCATTTTTTTTTAGAAATTAGGCACTACTGTAAAGGCCAGCATTTATTACAGTTGACAACCCAATAATGAACACCTTGCTGAATAAATTCCTATTCTCCAACAAGATTATTATTGCTCACCAAAGAATCTGACGGGAGAGTTGAAGACTGAGAGGTTTGACAGAGATGTACGTAATCATGAAACCTCTTGGCTCAGAGTGCATGGTGATACACCAAGTGGTCCTACTGCCCCACAGCTCCAGGGACCATGGATTGATCCTGACTTCTAGTGCTGTCTGTGTGGAGTTTTCACGTTCTCCCTGTGAAGGTTTTCACTGGGAATTCTGTTTTTTTTTCCATACCCCTCAGACATAGTGGTAGGTTAATTGGCCACTACAAATAACCTCTTAGTGAAGGTAGATGTAATGTAATCAATGAAGAGTGGATGGGCATGTGAGCGAAAACAAGTTGCAAGGCTAAAGTGACCTACGGAAACATAGAATGGGACAAATGGTATTGCACTGTCGGGAGCCAAATTACGACTTTCTTTATGATGATAAGTAAGTATGCTAATGGATATGGTTAATGGATGGAATCGGTGTGCATGAGCAGATAATTCAGCGGACACAAAAATAAAATGCTGAGCAAAGGAATTAAGTGAGATGTGAAGATATTCTTTTACCCCTTGAGTAGTTGTGATCTGAAACTTACCGCCTGGCAAAAACAAAATTAATCGATGCCTTAAAAAAAATGCTTTTAGCTCTTGAGATGGAATAGTCTTTAGGGCTATGAGCAGAGAGTGAGGGACAGGAGCTGGCATAATTACGATGGGCTGAACATCGTCTATAATATAACAACTCTATGTGGGCTCTATGTGGACGTAGCCCAGACCATCACACAAACCAACCTCCATTTCATTGACTCCATTTATGCCTCACACTGCTTCGGCAAGGTCAGCAGCATAATCACGGACGAGCCTTACCCTGGCCACACCCTCCTCTCCCCTCTCCCATCAGGCAAAAGGTATAGAAGTGTGAAAATGCACACCACCAGATTCAGGGACAGTTACTTCCCAGCTATAATCAGGGAACTGAACCATCCTACCAACAACTAGAGAACAGTTCTAAACTACTATCTATCTCATTGGAGACCCTTGGAATATCTTTGATTGGACTTCATTGGACTTTATCTTGCATGAAATGTTATTCATGTTATTCCCTTTATCACTGAGGAAGGCTCAATTGTAATCACATATTGTCTTTCCGCTGCCTGGTTAGCATGAAACAAAGCTTTTTGCAGTACCTCGGTAAACGTGAGAATAAACTAAATTGACTAACTAATTCTGAAAATGCAATGCCTCACTCTGGAGTTTTGTAACAACCAGTTCACTACTTTCAACTGACATATCTAGTAGGGATTCAGGTACTCAGTGACATTTTGTGAGTAGTGTAGAGCAGGATATCACATGATTGAACAGACATTTAATACACAAACTGAGCAAATAGAAAGATGTAGTTATGGCTATGGGCTTTTGGTCTGGTATTAACCCCCCACAACTCCCCCCCCAGACACACACACACACAAATGCTCCCAATCCCTCTGAGCTCCTCCTGCAATTTGTTTTTTGCTGCCATGTAAAATATTGATTTTCTTGCTGGTTCTTGTTATAGATAAGGCTATTAATGGTTGACTGTTCTTTGGTAAGATTTGGGCATGGGTTTCAATGGGGCTTTATTGGTAAACTCCGTTTAATATAATCATGTCGCAAACCTTCATACATCAGCCATATCTTTTCCACATAGTTAAACGATGAATGTGCCAGAATAACCTTTCTTTTTAATGTTTGAACTACTGATGGGATATCATGGACCATCTTTATTAAATCTTTTCCATTTTCCTGAGGCCTTTCTTTCATAACAGGCTTATCTTAAAAGTTAATACCAGACCAAAAGCCCACAGCCATAACTACATCTTTCTATTTGCTCAGTTTGTGTATTCTCAGGTGAATCTCCGCCTGCCATGAAAGCCTTTAGCTGTATGTGCACTTTTAGTTTCATTTAGTTTAGAGATACAGCGCGGAAACAGGCCCTTCGGCCCACCGGGTCTTCGCCGAACAGCGATCCCCGCACATTAACACTATCCTGCACCCACTTAGGACAGTTTTTACATTTACCAAACCAATTAACCTACAAACCTGTACATCTTTGGAGTGTGGGAGGAAACCAAAGATCTCAGAGATAACCCACGCAGATCATGGGGAGAATGTACAAACTCCGTACAGATAGCACCCGTAGTCAGGATCGAACCCGGGTCACCGGCGTTGCATTCGCTGTAAGGCAGCAACTCTACCGCTGTGCCACCATGACCGCCCTAATGGCTTAGAATGATTTGTTATCAATTATCTGCATTATGACAAATACGTCAAAAATAGACATAATAGGATAAAAAATTTGTACTTTTAACTTTGAATATTGCTTTCAAGTTATTTCCTTTAAAATCAAGCTTTCAGAAAAAGTCTAAAATGTTTATGTTTTCTGAAGATTAGTTGTTAGCTGTGTAAGAGCGAAATCAGAAACTAGTAAGCTGCAAATGCTGGAAGCATTTGTAGATCAGGCTGATTCAGGGTAAACAGAGAAATGAAGACCTCCCATGATAAACCACACAGGTTGTACAATAGTCTAGTAGTGACTCATAGTTTTTACAAACTGTATCTGCTGGATTGGCTGTGTGAATGCTGCAAATTAACTCAAATGACACCAAAGGGAAGTTAATTTATTCAGAATTGTAATGACTTTAATATATAAATATTCATCAGTAGAAGACATACGATCGACATATGACCACATTTTTCTGCCAACTCAGTAATTTATTTACAGTCTCATTCTCCTTAATCAAATAATTTAAAAAAAACTTTGGAGACCAATAGAATTATTAACACAGAGATATTTAGTTCAGACACTGCAAACACAGCAACAACAAGTACTTACCAATAAAATATATAAAGCCAATTGGAATAACTACCAAATAACATACAAGAGTATATTTACTCTGCAAGGAGTAAAGAGTTTAATCACCTGAGTGCAACAAATCCCAAATTAATCTAAAATCTGTAAACACCCCATCCACTCAACAAATACAAATGTTTATTTCGGCAGCATGTTAATTATAAGAACAAATTTAATACCAATTAGATTTTAAATACCATTCAATCTTCTTTAAAGAGCTGGGCAATAAAACAAAAGTTAAAAGATCATTTCACTTGTTTTTGCTCTTTGTGAGGTAGTATGATAATGTGAGGGAACATAGAAATGAACAAATATACTTCACAACTTAAAGAAAACCCTGTGAGGAAAATTGATTGCAATTAATAATTACTTTGGTTTTGTTTAGTTTAGTTTAGTTTTGAGATACAGTGTGGAAACAGGCCTTTCGGCCCACTGAGTCCGTGCTGACCTGCACATTAACACCAACCTACACACACAATGCATACATTTATACCAACCCAATTAACCTACAAACCTGTACGTCTTTTGAATGTGGGAAGAAACCAAAGATCTCAAACAAAACCCACACAGGTCACAGGGAGAACGTTCAAACTCCATATAGACAAGCACCCACATGCAGGATCAAACCCGGGTCTCTGGCGTAGTAAAGCAGTAGCTCTATGCCACCGAGCGTCCCGTGATAATAAATAAATAATACATAAATAAATTTCACTGGAGATTTGTCAAAATGTTATCTTTTTAATATAATACTTTTTGTGCCATAAAAAGTAATAGAATATTAGAAACATTATTTTTGTTTATTTTAATTTAACTGTAATGAAGATGTACAGCATACACAAGCCAACAGCAAGCAATCATACCGCTGGAATGTTACATTTATGCAATGATATAGATTTTAAATATCCTGTATCATATTTTCAGACCCGTACGAAGCTTTTCAAAAAGGGGGGTGGCATGACAGGATTACAAAAATTTTATGTGAAATAATGTGTGCGCAGCGCACATCATGAATGCAAAGTCCCTCGCAGGCCAGGGTCCAAGGCCTGCTTAAGGGCCCTGGAAGCTCTGGGGTTTTATATGCTCTCTGGTGCATTCTGAGCCTAATTTTGGAGCATTTTTGCACCAAATCTATGATCAATTTTTCAGAAATAATTTTGGTTGAGTCAAGAGTAATGAGTGAGTGGAATGGGATGATTGAGGTCATTTTTGTATACATTTTTTTTTTAATCATTTGAAGTTATTCTTGTTTTAATAATCAAGTTGTACTGTTGTAAAATGTTATGTAAAATGTTGCAAAAACTACAAATAAAATATTGTAAGTTTTTGCAGTAAAGAAAACCTTTTTTTCAGAAAATGTGTTGTGTGTTGCTTTGATTGCCTGTTAATGTTAGACTGTGTTAGTGTGTGCAGTGCTTTATTTCTCGAGATATAGCTGAAAATGTTCACAAATCTGAAAAAAACTTGGGTGTGTCTTGAAATTGAAAGGCACTACTTACTGCAAATGGTGGCATGAAGTTGAAAGGCACTACTTACTGCAAATGGTGGTTTAGGTGGTTTAGGAGCTTTGGCTTGAAGTTGAAAGGCACTACTTACTGCAAATGGGGGGCGTGGGTGCATTGGCTTGAAGTTGAAAGGCATTACTTACTGCAAATGGTGGCATGAAGTTGAAAGGCACTACTTACTGCAAATGGTTGATTGGGTGCTTTGGCTTGAAGTTGAAAGCACTACTTACTGCAAATGGTGGCTTGGGAGCTTTGGCTTGAAGTTGAAAGGCACAATTACTGCAAATGGTGGCTTGGTTGCTTTGGCTTGAAGTTGAAAGGCACTACACTGCAAATGGTGGCATGGGTGTGGCTTGAAGTTGAAAGACACCACTTACTGCAAATGGTGGCTTGGGAGCTTTGTAGTTGAAAGGCACTACTTACTGCAAATGATGGCCTGGGTGGGGCTTGGGTGTGGCTTGAAGTTGAAAGACACCACTTACTGCAAATGGTGGCATGAATTTGAAAGGCACTGCAAGTGGTGGCTTGGGAGCTTTGACTTGAAGTTGAAAGGCACTACTTACTGCAAATGGAGGCTTGGGTGTGGCTTGGGTTTGGCTTGAAGTTGAAAGATACCACACTGCAAATGGTGGCATAAAGTTCAAAGGCACTACTTACTGCAAATGGAGGCTTGGGAGCTTTGGCTTGAAGTTAAAAGGCACTACTGCTAATGCACTTACTTCCTGTTTGCACTGTATATTGATTTTAGATAAAACGCTACCACTTACGGCTGTGATTTTTGGCCATCTTACTCAGTCCCCCCTCCGCTGAGCAGGTGCAGAGAATTCTTCCCATCAATGAAAAATAAAAGTGTAATTAGTTTTTGTTTTTTAAATGTTGAGAATCTCTCTCCTGTCAATCACTCCACGAAAGCCACACCTTTTCCGGTGGGGGGTGGGGTGGGGTTATAAAACCCGGAAATGTGGGTGTGGCTCAGTCTCTGCAAGATGGAGGAGGGAGAGGTCACGACTCGCTGTCTTTAGTGGCTTTGCACCCTACTTCAAATGGTATGAAACTGCACTTGAATTTGGTGGCCTTGCACCCTGCTAGAAGTGGTACGAAACTGCACTTGAATTTGGTGGCCTTATACCCTGCTTGAAATAGAATTTCAAGGATTAGCCGTGAGTCAACTACCAGCCCACCAGCCGTGAGTGAGTGAGTTGCCAGCACAACAGGCTAGATTGACTGAGGCGCCAGCCCAATAATCCATTTGCCGCAAAATTTGTATACTAGCCCTCTGGAAACCAGTCCCTTCAGCCCACAACACCCATACTAGCGCTCCAGAAAGACCCCCCCCCCTCCCCCCCCCCCCCAAACTGGCCATCAATATTAGAATTGGTGGAGAGGTGGAATATTGCGTTGGATGACCAGCCCTCCTGTGATACTGGGACCCAACGGGTCCCACTTAGTCTAGTATATTACTAAAACTCTCATCTTGTTTGTTTCTATGTCTGTCTGTGTGTTTCTGTACCTGTGTTTCTGTTTCCTTAATAATGCCAAAACGGTACACAATAGGGCAACAATTTTTGGACCACCATATTCACCATTGTCCTGTGGTCTGTTTCATCAAAGTTTTGTTCAGATTGATGTTATTTTTTCCAAGTTATTCACATTTACAACTTTACAAAATCCAGATTGAGAAAAAATGACTTGAGTTTGCAGTGGCAGTTACAGTGATGTCACAATGGGATCTAATTTACATAAACTGCCCATGAGCAGAGCTCCACTCATAATTATATAAGAATGGAATCTCATTTACATTTAAAAAAAAACATGATGTTCCCATCCCGTCCCCGATAAAAGCACGCTAGACATGGACATGGACACACTGACTGGGCCCGGAACCGCGCTCCTCATTACCTCTCCCGCGGTTAACTGAAAATCTCACCATGGGTGCGGTTTCAAATAACTGAAAGTCAATCAGCCACACTTTTGATGCTGCGGTCTGGAGTCGCTGGAAAGGGAGGGGAGGGGGGAGGGAGAGGGCTCCACCTCCACCTCCCCCTCCCGATGATCCAGACTGCAGTCACAAAAAGTGACTGACTGATTTACAGTTATTTTGAAATCCGCACACACGGATAGACAATAGACAATAGGTGCAGGAGTAGGCCATTCGGCCCTTCGAGCCAGCACCACCATTCAATGTGATCATGGCTGATCATCCACTACCTCTGACATTGTGGTTTGGCGACATGAGAGGGGGAGGGGGGGGGGGGGGGGGAGGGAGAGGGAGAGGCCTCCCTGTGGGCCCTGAGCAGCATCCCCTGGGCTGGGGTTCGAGAGGGTGCGGGGAATGGGGACTGCTGCTCCAGGCCTGCGGGGAGGAGGTCCCCCCCCCCCCCCCCCTCCCTCCCCCTCCCCCCCCCCTCCCTCCCCCCTCCCTCCCTCCCCCCCTCCCCCCCCCCCCCCCCCCCCCCCCAAGAAGCAAGAGTGCCAAGAAGCCCAAAGGCAAGACTCTGTCCTGGTGTTGAATAAAAAAATTATTGCACCCCAATTTGTTCTTCACTCTGGATTTTTTTTTACTCTGGGGGAAAAAAAAAAAAAACCCGGTGCGACTGCACCCATCACCCCCCCCCCCCCCCCCCCCACCACCCCCCCCCCCCCCCCCCCCCCCCCCCTTTGGATGGCCATTAGGATTTAAATGGAGTTTGAGTCATATTATCAAGAACCTGAGCCAGAATATTATATTGTCTTTCTCATGGCTTTGGTTTTAAACCAATATCAGTGGAAAGCATTCCCAGGCATGTTTCTGGCTGAATGATTTACAAAGGAGCTCCATGGAAGAACACGTGCACAGAGCTCCACTTGCTGGCTACTTAAGACCTTGTGCTCGGAACAATCTAAGTCCATTCTATGAACACTGAAATCACTTGAATTAAAGGTGAGTGCTAGGAGATGGGTTCTAGCATTTTACACATGGCTTCATATTGAACAGTGATATGAATATTAAATTATGAAGGACTACCTCTTTGATTTAATACATTCTAGAATTATGTTGCCTACGTGGAGTTAAAAGCCAAATTCACATTCAAAACTGCAGTCTTTTTCCAGCTTTGTAAATAGTGTTAATTAAAATAACACCAAAACAATCTGAAGGGAAATAAGATTTTATGTAAATTGTCCATGTCAGTCCCATTTATTCTTCATACACGTGTGCTCTTACCAACTCTTTGTAACAGCAGAGCTAATAATGCATTGGCAACTGTCAGCACGAAGGCCAATGACCTGGGGTTCAATCCTGACCTCAGGTGCCATCTGTGCGGAATTTGCATATTCTTCCTGTGACCTTTTAGGTTTTCTCCAGGTGCTGTGGGTGTAGGTCATTCCCCCTAGTGTGTTGATGTCAAGATGACTGGTAGAATCTGGGAGACGTTAAAGAGAATATGGGGAGAATAAAAAATGAGATTAAATGTAAGGATTGATGTAAATTAAGGAGCTTGATGGACAGTACAGACTCAGTGGGCTGAGGAATTTGCTTCCATATTGTATGCGTCTACTTCCTGGTGGCCATTGCTTCTAGATAATCCAGCCAGGGAAAAATCTGTTTTACACCAAATTTTCCAAACTCCATCTGAATTTTAAATTAAGTGGTAATCCTATTGAAACATATTTTAAATTCAGACGGAATTTCTAAATTCAAGATGATTAATTCTCTGTTGTTGCAAATGTTATCCTTTAGATATGTTAGCTCCTCAGAGATCTGTAAAGGAGTGTGGTTTTCAGTGTACTCGTGGGAGATAGGATATCCAGGAAAGAGTTTTCTCTCCTTTGGATGGCCCTGGAAATCCTGCCATTCCTTTTGTGCTTTCCTCTTGCTCCTGGTAGTGTGGCAGACACAGCTTTACCACCACTGAAACATCACTGGCAGACACAGTGAATGGAAAAGGTTGTTCAATAACCATATGGTGCCCACGAGTGTCACATCTTGGCCTCAGATGTGGAATAATAATGATACTAACACAATATTTATAGGTTACATTCCTTGGTCTCCGAGTTTATTATCTCACTCAGCCATGGCCTCCTGCCTAGGCTTACACAATGCACATGCAATCTGAACTCCAGGTCAGCTGATACAAAGGTCATGATATTTGTATATCATCATCATGACTCATCATCATGACATCCCTCCTTTACCAGAATTAAACTTTAAATTAATATATGTTCTTTCTAATATATCTTCCAATTAAATTCTTACAAAACTTATTTGTGTTTTCATTTGTGTTCCAATAACTCACGAAACAGATGCATTATAACTACAAAACAAATGCAACTTTTTACACTCTTGTAACCTTAATAAATTCCTTGCTCATAATAAACAGTATCATAATAAACAGTATTATAATAAACAGTATCATATACACAGTATCATACTCTATAACACAAAATCGTCATATCTCTTGGGGACTCTCCTTTCACGTTTTGGTCTACCAGTTGGCACAGAAGCATCAGAGTCTGTTGAATCAGTCAAGGTGTTGTCACCCAGACACCTTCTCTGCTCACCACCTGCGTTGCAGCGTGCTGCCTCTGGAACTCTGGTCACCACCTTGGAAATGTTGTCTTGTCCCTGTGGATCCGTAACTCTTGGTGGATTTTGGGCAATCTCGTTTTGTGTGCCCCTGGACAAGTACTTTTTGACACTTGATACATTTCTCTTGTAGATCACACCTCTGGAGACTTGACTGTCACCATGCTGCCGCTCCTCGATACAACATTGTATGGTTGGCAATGGTAAGGAGTGTCTATCTTATCACCATCATCTCGCCTCACATCATCCCCAGGAATTATTACAGAGTGTCTGGCTCCTCGTTTAGAGTCAGCAGACCATTTTGCCGCACCTTTCTTTTCGGCATCATCACAGTCTCTCATCTCCTGGTCTTCCATGATCTCTCGCACTTCTGGTATTCTAGTGCAAATTTTCCTTCCAAACAAAACTTCTGCTGGACTTTTTCCTGTTGTTGAGTGAGTGATCGCCTGATATACAGCTACATATGCTAACAGTGCCTCCTTCCAGTTTTTCCCTTCGGCATGGGCGATTCGTATCCTCTTCACTGTGGACTGGTTTTGTCTCTCTACTTCTCCGTTAGCTTGTGGCCATTTCGGAGTCACCTTGTGATGATGGATACCTGTGATTCTCATGTATTCAGCAAATGTCTCAGAAACAAACTGTGGCCCATTGTCGGAATACAATGTAACAGGCAACCCATGTCTGGCGAAGATCTCTGCTAATGCCTGTACAGTCTTTTCTGCTGTAGTTGACTTCATCACTGCATACTCATAGTACCTATTGTAGTAGTCTACCACTACCATAATTGATTCGCCTGTTGGAAGTGGTCCAAGAAAGTCAACAGCTATGTCAACCCATGGTCCTGTTGGCAACTTTGTAATTCTAATTGGTTCTGGTGGGTTGCTCCTGCTTGTGATTTGACATCCGTGACATGTCTTGACAAATCTTCTGGCATCTTTCTCACAACCTGGCCAACACACTTTGCTCCGCAAATTCTGTTTAGTACCGACGATGCCTAAATGTCCTTCATGAGATAATGACACTATCCTTGGTTGTAGTGCCTGCGGGATCACCAATCTGCTACCTCTCAGCACACACTGAACAATTACACAAAATTCATCTTTTATAAGAACATATGCTTTGTAAAGACATTGATCCCATTGCCCACTGTGAATACACTCTCTGATATCTTTGAGTTCAGGATCATGTTCTGATTCCTTTTCAACTTCCTTCATTGTCATAGCTCCTGGCGTTGACTGAATTGTAACGAATCGCACAAATTTCTCTGCTTCCATCTCTAGAGTGGATGTTGTACTCAGCTGTTCATATTTCAACAGTCTTGACAGTGGGTTCGCGATGTTTGGTTTCTCAGCAATGTGGACTACTTTGTACTTGTACTGTTGGAGTCTCAGCACCCAGCGTTCTATTCTGGCACATGGCTTAGACCTTGTCAAATAAATCACTTTCAGTGGCTTGTCATCTGTAACAAGTTCAAATTCAATGCCGTACAAGTATGCATGGAACCTTTCACAGGCCCACACTAATCCCAGTGCTGCTTTCTCTGTTTGAGAATACCCTCTCTCCACACTGGTTAATGATAACCTGGCATATGCTATGATTCTGGGTCCATCTGCATGTGTCTGTACCAACACTGCTCCTAAGCCGACCGGACTAGCATCTGCTATGACTTTTGTTGGTGCAGTGGGATCATAATATCCAAGGGTTTCTGCACTCATTAGACTCTGTTTCAGTGATTTGAATGCCTGTCTCTGTTCACTACCAAACTGAAATGTTACGTCTTTCCTGGTCAACTTTCTCAACGGATCTGCCAGTGTAGCAAAAATTTGAATACATTTTGAACAATAATTGACCAGTCCAAGAATACTCCTCATCTCGGTTGCATTCTAAGGTTCACGTGCATCTGCAACAGCTTTCATTTTAGCTTTGGCCAGGTTCAGCCCTTCACTTGTGAGTCTGTGTCCCATGAAATCCATCTCAGAGACACCAAACTTGTCTTCATTCACAGTGAGACGTGCTTCTTGAAGTTAAGTCAACACTAGCTTCAACCTCCTGTCATGCTCTTCACCACTTGATGCATGGACAATGATGTCATCTGATATGTTTGCTACTCCAGGTACACCTTGAATCACTCTGTGGATTTCATACTGATAGATCTCATGAACAGTATTGATTCATTCTCTGATTATTGCCACATTGGCTCTCCTCATGTCAACGCACAGTCTAATGTCATCATTGGGTTTCAGCTCAATCACTACTGGACTCACCCATGGTGTCAAACGTTCAACTGGTTCAATAATGTCCTGATCAATCAACTCCTTGATTTTAGCTTCTACTTTTCCACAAAGTCCAAATGGCATACTCCGCACCGGTTGAGCTATCGGCTTGACATTTTCATCAATGGCTAACTTCACTTGCCGGCCTTCAATTTTCCAACCCCTTGAGATACTGAATGAAATTCCTGCCTCATGTCATCATATGACTGCGCTGAATTGACATGCACTCAGATGTGAAGCACTCACTCGGCCATGGCCTCCTGCCTAGGCTTACACAGTGCACATGCGATCTGACCTCCAGGACAGCTGATACAAAGGTCATGATATTTCAAGCATTCCCAAAGTGATCTGTCAATTACGTTGCTGTTGCTACCAGAATCTACAATCACTGGCACTGTAACACCTCCAATGGTCACTGCAACTTTCTCGTGATGGCTCTCGTTCAAAGCAAAGTTCCTTTTAACAGTATGCTCACCAGCTTCATCACTGTCTTCATCACTTCCGAAATCACCTTCTACGTGACGTACGTGATCTTTCTTTTTCTGCCAAGGTCTATCTTTCTTTTCACTGGCCTTCCCTTTCTTGTTGTAATCACTTGTCTTGTCCATGGCCTTACTTTTACATTTCTTTGCAAAATGATCTTTGTCTCCACATTTCCTACATGTTCTACCTTTTGCTGGACAACATGCATCTTTCCCTATGTGACCCTTGTTGCCACACCTGTAACACTCAATCTCACGTTCAGGCATTCTTCTTGGTCTACCGTAGGACAGCTGGTTAACTTGCCCAGTTTTGGAATCTTTCAATTTCATGCTGTGAAATTGTCCCTCAACAGCTTCCAGTGCTGCTGCAATCAACAAAGCATCATTAAGGTTTAACTCACCCCCTTTTTCTCCTGAGCTGGTCTGACCTGCAATGCTGGACAACCTGATCCAATATCTGTTTTTCCACATCAGCGTCCACATATTTGCATCCTTCAGACATGTGTCTAGGTCTTGTCACAAATTGAGCAACAGTCTCGCCCTCTTCCTGCATTGTTTTACGGAATAAATGCCGTTGAAATGTAGCATTCGGCACCATCACATAATGACTGTTAAAAGCATCAATGGCTTTCATATAGTCCTCCTTCATTCAGGGAGTGTTTTAAACAATTCTCGAACTGCTGGCCCCGCAGTGAAAAGAAGCAATGCTCTCCACTGCGCCTTCTGCCCCGGCGTACTTCAGAATCAGAATCAGAATCAATTTATTTGTCATTTGGACCCCTGGAGGTCCAAACGAAATGCCGTTTCTGCAGCCATACATAACACACAAATAGACCCCAGACACAACATAATTACATTTAACATAAACATCCATCACATAACTGTGATGGAGGCCAAATAAACATATCTCTCCACTGCACTCTCCCCCCCCCCGATGTCAGAGTCAAAGTCATAGCCCCCGGCTGGCGATGGCGATTGTCCCGCGGCCATTAAAGCCACGCCGGGTGGTGCGAGGTCGCACACCGGGACTTGGTGTTGGAACCCCCGGTGTGCGCTCGCAGAGTCCGCAGCCATTCCAGCCGCGCGGGGCAGCAGTGTCAGGCCCCGCTCCAGGAGCTCTTCGACCCCGCAACTCGGGCGGGAGAAGTCGCCGCCGCAGAAGCCCCGAAAAGCGGTCTCCCCCCAGGGAGCCGTGGGCTCCCGGCGCCGCCGTCCACAGACCTGTCGTTGGAGCCTCCGACTCTCCGGCAGCAGCAGCAGCAACAGCATCAGCAGCAGCAGCAGCGCTCCTCCACCGCTCCGGACCCGGCCAGCTCCGCGACGGTGAGGTGAGTCGTCACCTGAGTCCCCGGTCTCTTCCTGTTGGAGGCCGCTCCTCGTTACGGCCTCAACGACGACTGAGACCCGACGAGAAAAGGTCGGGTCTCAGTGCAGGGAGAGATTCAAAAAGTTTCCCCCCCCCCTCCCCCACCCCCACCCCCCCCCACACACACACCCCCAACATAAAATAACAAAAACTACACAGAAACACAGACAAAAAATAATAAAAACGCGGACAGGCTGCAGAGGCCGCTGCTGGCCAGAGCCGCGCCGCCTCTTAGATCAAGAAAGACCCCTTGACTGTCGGCGTAAGCTTTGAATTCCTCCAGCCAAGCATTCCACTTCACGCTGACGGTACTCGCATCACCCGTCGGATCGGTGTGGAACTCCGCGAAGTGCTAAGAAATCAGCTCCAGCGACCGCCATTCAAAAATAAATATCTTTCCAGCTCGAAGCCATGGATTCAGAATCCGAAAAATCCTAAAATATCCGAAATATCCAAAATATCCATAATATCCTCGTCGCCAATGTCACATCTCGGCCTCAGATGTGGAATAATAATGATACTGACACAATATTTATAGGTTACATTCCTTGGTCTCCGAATTTATTATCTCACTCGGCCATGGCCTCCTGCCGAGGCTTACACAACGCACATGCAATCTGAACTCCAGGTCAGCTGATACAAAGGTCATGATATTTGTATATCACCATCATGACTCATCGTCATGACAACCAGCATCTGATTTCTTCTGCAGCTGACTCCCCAACAAAGTTAAATATGGTTACTTTCTCCTTTCAGTAGCAGAATTCCAATGCTTTGGCTGTTTTGCATCTGGGGTGTACATATTGAGATTCTTGATTGCACAGTATTTGAAAAGATAGAATTTCTAAGATTTCACTTCTGTGATACTGTTAGTCCATTTGCCTCTGAAATAGATGCACTAGGTTACACATAACTTAGAGAAGAGAGGGATGGTCATCTGATGTTGTCTTTAATCAAGATCTAATTTACTGACCATTTACCTTTCACATTCTGAGACCTCAATGTCTTTGGCTTGTATTTGTAACAAAGGCAGTGATTTTCAAATCTATTGGTTCCAAAGGTAAGCACATACAGTAATAGTAGATAATAGAAGTGGGCACAAGCACTTTGGGTCCACTTTGGTGCTCTATACTGAAAAAATGGCCTTTTGTAAATGGTGACAAATTGGGTTATGTCATTTGTCAAAGAGACCCAGGTGTCCCTCCACATAAGTCAATGAAAGTCAACATACTGGCATACCAAGTGATTAGGAAGACAAATAATGTGTTAGTCTTTATAGTGAGAGAATTTGAGTAGAGTGCCGCGTTCCTCCAGCACTTCAGTTCAGTTTAGTTTAGTTTAGTTTAGAGATACAGCACGGAAACAGGCCCTTCGGCCTGCCTAGTCCGCACCGATTAGCGATCCCCACACATTAACACTATGGGACATACTAAGGACAATTTACCAAGGCGTTTAACCTACACACTTGTACATCTTTGGAGTGTGGGGAGAACGTATAAACTCTGTACAGACGGCATCCGTAGTTGGGGTCAAACCCGGGTCTCTGGTGCTGCAAGTGCTGTCAGCCAGCAACTCTACCGTTGCACCACCGTGTTGCCCTAAATCTTTTGCTCAAGATTCCAGCATCTTCAGTTTCTTGTGTCTGCAAATGTGATTGAAGATCAAGGCTGTGTAATTTACTAATATGATAGAAACTCAGTGTAAATGGTTTTACTTTGGGATTTTGTCCAAATGAATAATGAAATAATATTATTTGTTGTTAGGTTGCTGATTGGGGACCATATTTTCAGATCCATGTAGTCTGCACATCGTACAAGAGTCCCGAATGACTGAAATGTTTTACTATTTTCCCAAATGTTTTTCTGTATACTCGTGGAAATGGATGAACCTGCCATCCTCTGAGAACAGTGCATTAGTTAGCTCTTGACTACAAGTAGACATGGTACCTTGTCAGAATCCTCACCTCCTGGAGTCAGATCACAAGCCATCAATTTACTCTCACTTTCATAGCCACAGGCAGAGTAAGATCCATTAGCACACCTCCTTCTAGCAATCTTTTCTGGAGAAGTTGATCCTCTGCATCGAATGGTTCTCTTGTAGGTCTGAATTTACAACTGAACCAAACCAAACTTTTTCAAAAATCTTCTCAAGACAGGATCAGAGGCACGTTGGTAAACTGGATTCAACATTGGCCTGTGGAGAGACCAGTGGTGGATGGGTATTTATCTGTCTGGAAATCTGTAACAAGCAATAACTGCAGAGATCTTCATTGTTTGTAATGTACATGTAAATTAAATATATGAGAATATTATGTGGTCTAATTATTAATTTTGCGGATGACACAAAAATTGATGGCATGTTGCTGTTGAGGAAGGAATGTAGGTTGAAGTGGAAAGGTGGGGGGGAGAAATAGGTGCAAGTCCAGGTGGGGCACAGAGGAGAGGGGGGATGGGGGGGGAGAGTGTAGAACTGTAGCATGGGTTTAAGGTGATAGGAGAGGGGATCTAAGGGGATCTAAGGCTAATTGATAGTATAATGATACTGTTGGAAGCTGTCTGTCCATGTGATGTGATAAAAAGATAATGTAAACAAAGACCGTTATTCAGCCCAGTATGATTGTGCTGAAGGTAGACACCAAGTGCTGGAGTAACTCAGCGGGACATGCAGCATCTCTGGATAGAAGAATGGGTGACATTCCAGGTCGAGATCCTTCTTCAGACATATGATTGTGCTGAGCCTTTGTCAGAGATCTGCAGTAGTCACACTCCACTGCCCTTTCTCCACGATCCAGCAAAGTTGCCCTTCTGCTATTCATCTAATTCCTTTTCAAAAATATCACTGAATCAGTTTACACCACGTTTGCTGGTTTCTAAATTATTGCAACTTACCATGTAAAAAAAATCAGTTTCTTTCACCAGTTATTTTCAATGTGTATCCCCTCCATTACTGGCAAACTGGCAGTGTATATTCTCTCTCTCCTTATTTACAAATCAAAATATCGAGTACTCACCTGTTTTACTTATATATTTCAACTTTTGATTTATACCATGATAATCGGTCTGATATTTTCAAATTGCTCATTGAAGATGAGAAGAATCATGTGGCAGTGTGTGTTCTATTTCAGAAACTGATGTGAAGTATAAGGACACTTGGACATGATTCCTTTGTTTCCTTATCGCTTACATAGGTACTGGGCTAGTAGATACACATCCTGCACAATGTGGGATTTATTTACTGGAATGGTTGGCTATCTTGGGTTTTACGTTCAAGTTTTACATTCTGAAAATTAGCAGCACTTGAAAGGGAAAAAATAAAAACGTTTAGCTGTTGAGGTGGAGAACATTGCATCAAAATCATTATCTTTCATATCCTGACAGAGCTGCTATTTATTTCCAACATTCCTGTTTTTATTCTGTTCCATTTTTGTAAACCAGCATCTGCAGTTCCTTGTGTCTGCATGAAACGGACAATCCTCGGTTGTTGATAGAAAACAGAGAAATAGAATAAATGGGCAATTTGGGGTTTGAAGGCTGATCATAAAGCAATGGATATAAAAATCAGTTCAGCGTAACTGTGTGAGATCAGCAGCATTATCCCTCACTGTAGTCATGTCACGGATGTGCTTCTACATTTTGCAGCACCAATTTAAATAATGAGATATTTTATTTAATTTCTAGCAATGCTCCAAATATCTCTTGACCTTATAAATAGTGGCCTTATCTATATGTGTTTGAGGAAACCGATGTTTTATGTGTTATAATAATTACATGAACATGTAGCCATGTTCTGTGGTTCACAGTTAATTAATGTTTGGGTATCAGCAAGATGTTTCACTTGGCAAAGTGACTGATACTCAATTAATAAAATCACAGCAGGTCAGATATAAAGCTGCACACTTTGCTACCATTGCTAAAAATCCAAAGGCAACTTGGTCTTGTCTAAAATAGATTTAAAATGGTCATGTAGATGCAATGATATTGTAAATGTAAAATAAACCTAAAGCTGGCAGTTTAGCAAATGCCTCATTCTACATTAGAATATTTAGATGTATGTGTATAACTGTAGCGAAATTAACTAATCAGTAATAACAGGTCACCATTTAACATATCGGTATGACATTCCTATGATTTTTACGCAATGGAACATAGTAAACAAATTAGCAGCTCTTTTAAAGTACTGGAGCAATATCACATTGAATTAAGAGAGAATTTTCTAGAATGTGCACTCAAACATGAGGGAGACTTATCCACCGGGAGACTACTTTTCAGATAACATAGAACATGCACTTCACGGTTTTCCATAACTTTATTAGATAAAGTGAGACATATATTAGGTGATGGTATTAAACTGTGGTGAAAGTATTTTAAAGCAGTGTCATCCATTTTGGAACAAAATTATAGATTTTTAAGTTTTTTTAAAGTGAAAGACTGAACGTTGTGTAAATACACAAATTCAGTATTCCATGTGCACAAAACTGTTGAATTGCAGTAGACAAACACAAAAACATATGTAAAACCGCTAATGTCTTGGCAACAATTAAAAAAATACAACCAGACTATAAGGGTTTTCAACACTTATGCTGGTTAGACCACGTCTGTAATACATGACACTCTACTGAGTAAGGATATATTGGAAAAAGTATCGCAAACATTCACCAGCATGTCATGAGAGCTTCAGAGAGAAGAATTACATAAACTAGATGTGTGTTCCCTGAGATGTTAAAGAGATAATATTATCGATCACTTTAAAAGAATCTAATCAATAGAGAAAAACATTGTTCACCAGTCGTAAAGCCTTGGGCAAAGGTTTCAAAGGTTCAAAGGTTTATTTATTAGTCACATACACCAATTGGTGTAGTGAAATGCTTGTGGCAAGGGGACAATCTTAATATCCAAACCAGGAAGGAAGTCGTAGACAATAGATAATAGGTGCAAGAGTAGGTCATTCGGCCCTTCGAGCCAGCACCGCCATTCACTGTGAGCATAGCTGATCATTCACATTCAGTACCCCGTTCCTGCGCCTTCTCCCCATATCCCTTGACTCCGCTATCTTTAAGAGCTCTATCTAACTCTCTCATGAAGCCCATCTTCGGGTAGAAGTGCCACAGACCCTCTCTTCCACAACATGTCAATTCAATAGCTGGGGATGAATGAGAGTAACAGATTTCTGCCAGGCATGGTTGTAACAGGTTATGGAGTGAAGTGAAGGCCTTTACCCCCTCGTGTCTATTCTGTCGTACAATAAGATTGTGGATAATCTTTTACTGCAGCCTTACTGCCTGGGCATGTTTACTATGATCCTTGAATCTCTTAATATTCACAAATCTTTCAACGTCCGAGCCTCTGCAGTTCTTATGGGCAGTGAATTCCAAAGAATCAAATTTCAGTGAATGAAGAAATTTCTTCTCTTCACAGTTCTGAATGGCTCTCCCTTTAGTTTAAGAATGTGGCTCTGGTATATCTGAACACTTCAATTCCAGATCTCAGTTGTTTGGCATAGTGCATCCAGTGAGGAATGATCTTTATTAGCGTGGAGTGGGCTAACTATTTTTTATAAAAGCTAGCTTATTCCATAATTGCTTTTGACTCACATGTTTGAACCTCTTGTGCATTCCACACCCCAAAGATTCCAAAGTTGCACTATCGATTGGAAAGGTGTGAAGACACATCTTCTGATGTTATCACAGTGTCAACATTCAAGATGTCAATAGTCCTTTTTATTGTCACATACTGTATGCTAATTGTTAACACAGTGAAATTATTGTTCTTACAAATAGTCCAGCAGAGTATCACCATTCCCTGGACCCAAGTGTGCAGGAATAATCTACCGAGTCACATGCAGGAGGCGCTATGTTTTGGCGCCGTGTTCAAAGTCCACGCTCTGGTTCTTATGAGCAGTGCCTGTACCAGGCAAGTCCCAGGCATTATCCTATATATCCACTGATTAAGGATCTCCAATACCCCTCTATTGAAACCCAGGCTACTTGAAGAACAAAGTCTCCAGCCAGCATAAGAAATGGCAGAGGAATGAGTTGTCAGAAAAACATTCCAGGACCTAGGCATAATCTACTAAATAGATTAACAAAACAGAAACATAGAAATCATGGCATGGAATTAGATAATTTGATTCATAGTAATTATATTAGTTGGCTGCACAAATTATGTTGATTCCAATGAACCCCTTAATATAACCTTTTCACATTTTCTTATTTAAACATTAAAACAAGAGTAGGCCATTTGGCCCATTCGAGCCAACACTGCCATTCAATATGATCATGGCTGATCATCTAAAATCAGTACCCTGTTCCTGCTTTTTTCCCCATATCCCTTGATTCCTTTAGCTCTAACTCTCTCCTGAAAACATCCAGTGAATTGGCCACCGCCACCGGAACGCCGGAACGCCGCCACAGCCCGGTTGGCTCTGCCTCCGGAGCCTCGAGGCCGGTCGCAGTTGGAGGCCGCCAGCTCCGCCATTAGGACTCAGCGCAGACGGAGGCAGAGAAGGGGGATACGACAAGAAAAAGTCGTATTCTCCAGAAGGAAAAGACAAAAAACATGTTTCACCCCCCCCCCCCCCCCCCCCCCCCCCCCCCCCCCCCCCAGTATAGTCGCACTAAGATAAATTTTCCACTTTGTATTACATGTATCGTTCGTTGGTTTCAAATTTAAACTTATCCCTTGGTCATAGGAGTGTAACTTAGTAACAAAGTCACATGATGTTTTTGCTCAACAGAAAGGTTATCTGAGATGTCCTACCGTTTTGGTATCGCTCAAGATATTTCAAAGTGAAACATCATCTGTAGTGTAAAACTTGGTTTGACTTCAATTTATCCTGACGTTAGCTACCTTACACGTCAGATAGTTTCTGTGGAAGTAATTATGTTGTAAAGATTACAATGGTTGCCATTTTATTGTCTCCGATATATTCTGATTTAAATATTTAACCTTTCTTAAGTCTACGAGTATACTTTTTTTTTAAACCCGTCTCAAATTTTGAACAGTTTATTAGACCTTACTTCAATAACTTTTTTAAATTTCCCAAAATCTTTCACTTATGATGAGTATCATCTGAGCTTAGCTCCCCATGTTTGTACAAAGACATTTGTAAAAGAAATAAAGATTACTCAGATTTTGAAAGAAATCATTCAATACATATTTTAATTGTAAGGTTACAATTTATAAAATATGAATTTTCATTTTTTAATTACAGAGAAGAACTTTAATTATTTATGCTTCTTTTGTTCTCTTAACCTTCAAATTATTGTCCTGAGATTCTGTAATGTTAACATTTAAAATATTTTTTGAATCGATTTTCGTCCAAACACTATAATTTTAGAAGAAACTCTATTATAAGTCAGTGCAAAAACATCAAGAAGCTAAATCAAAAACTGTGCATGCCTTCTATGTCATACTCAAATTATTACTTTGGCTTGGGACACCATTATTTCTTTGATATTATATTACATTCCACATAAAGAGACAAGATTGGATTATGCTGGAATATGTGCACTGTAATTGCAAACCGGGGTGGACCTGAAATGTGGGTATTCAAAAAGAAGGAACTGCAGATGCTGGTTTACACAAAAGGTTACAAAGTGCTGGAGTAAGTCAGTGGTTCAGACAGCATCTTTGGAGAACATGGATAGGTGACCTTTTGGTTCGGAACTCTTCTTCAGAACGATTGGGGGGGAGGGGGCGGAGGAGAAAGCTGGGAGAGAGTAGAAGCAGGACAAAGTGTGTAGGTAATAGGTGGACAAAGGTGAGGCAGATGGTTGCAACATAGGCCAATGATTAAAGCAGAAGATATGAAACAGACTGTGAAGATTTTCAAATTGTGAAGCCGGAGGAAGAAATAAAGGAGGAGGAGGGGAAAAATAGGTACGAAGTCCAGGTGCATTACAGGGGAGGGATGGAGGGAAAAAGGACGGGGTGCGGGGGAGAAAGGGGAGGGGGGAGGGATTGTCAGATGTCACATAAAATTGGAGAATTAGTGTTTATATTGTAAGCTACACAAGTGAGTTAGACAATAGACAATAGGTGCAGGAGTAGGCCATTCGGCCCTTCAAGCACTGCCATTCAATGTGATCATGGCTGATCATCCCCAATTAATACCACGTGCCTGCCTTCTCCCCATATGCCCTGACTACGCTATCTTTAAGAGCCCTATCTAGCTCTCTCTTGAAAGTATCCAGCGAACCTGCCTCCACCGCCCTCTGAGGCAGAGAATTCCACAGGCTCACAACTCTGTGTGAAAAAGTGTTTCCTTGTTTCCGTTCTAAATGGCTTACCCCTTATTCTTAAACTGTGGCCCCTGGTTCTGGACTCCCCCAACATCGGGAACATGTTTCCTGCCCCTAGCGTGTCCAAATCCTTAATAATATATGTTTCAATAAGATGCCCCCTCATCATTCTAACCTCCAGAGTATACAAGCCCAACTGCCCCATTCTCTCAGCATACGATAGTCCTGCCATCCCGGAAATTAACCTTGTAAATCTACGCTGCACTCCCTCAATAGCAAGAATATCCTTCCTCTAATTAGGGATGTGACGTGTTCCAGTTTGTGTATGGCTATGCACCTTGTTATCATCAGTGCAGCAACGAGGACTAGAGGGTCTGAGCTGTAGGGAGAGGTTGTGCATGTTGGGACTATATTCCTTGGAGCACAGGAGAATGGGGGGTGATCTTATAGAGGTGTATAAAATCATGAAAGGAATAAATTAGGAAGATGCACAGTCTCTTGCCCAGAGTATGTGAATCGAGGACCAGAGGACATAGGTTTAAAGTGAAGGGAGAAATATTGAATAGGAATCTGAGGGGTAACTTTCTGAGGGGTGGGTGTATGGAACAAGCTGCCAGAGGAGATAGTTGAGGCACGAGCTTTCCCAATATTTAAGAAATAGTTAGACACGTACATGCATAGGGCAGATTTGGAGAGATATGGACCAAACGTAGGCAGATGGAGCATGTTGGCCAGTGTGGGCAAGTTGGGCTGAAGGGCCTGTTTCCATATTCTATGACTCTGTGAATAACCAGTTCTGTTGACATTGTTGTTCACCATGCTAGCACTCATTGATCAGATGTTATTTTGAAAGCTTAAACCTGCTGAAGTCAACTGCTCCTGATTGAAATGTTGCAGCATCTCTTAGAGTCACCACACTCTGTGTGAAATTTTGTTTTCTCATCTCGATCTTAAAAAACTTCCCCCTTATCCTTAAACTGTGACCCCTTGTTCTGGACTTCCCCAACATCGGGAACAATTTTCCTGCATCTAGCCTGTCCAACCCCTTAAGAATTTTGTAAGTTTCTATAAGATCCCCCCTCAATCTTCTAAATTCTAGCGAGTACAAGCCGAGTCTATCCAGTCTTTCTTCATATTGAAAGTCCTGCCATCCCAGGAATCAGTCTGGTGAACCTTCTCTGTACTCCCTCTAAGGCAAGAATGTCTTTCCTCAGATTAGGAGACCAAAACTGTACGCAATATTCCAGGTGTGGTCTCACCAAGACCCTGTACAACTGCAGTAGAACCTCCCTGCTCCTATACTCAAATCCTTTTGCTGTGAATGCTAACATACCATTTGTTTTCTTCACTGCCTGCTGCACCTGCATGCCTACTTTCAATGACTGGTGTACCATGACACCCAGGTCTCATTGGATCTCCTCTTTTCCTAATCGGCCACCATTCAGATAATAGTCTACTTTATTGCTTTAACGTGTATGAATATCTGAGATTCAGCATTTGCATGAGGTGTGGAAATTTGTGAGTGAATGTCAAAGAAAAGAGGGTGTAGAGTGAGTGAGTTTAAAGACTGTTACTTGTTTGTGGAACCGGTTCTGGGTGAACGTTGAATTAATCCTATAATTCAGATGAAATAGGATGTCATTGAATGAGCTTGCTCATTTACGTGATAAATCTTTATAGAATCTCATGTGTTTTAAAAAGTAGTGTCTCTTTAAGAAGCTGCAGTTGCGTGGGAGTGGAGCCGCACACAGTTATTTTATTTTCCTTTGCTCTTTGGAAATACATTGGCTATCTATGTGGAAATTAACTGTTTATTCTCTGTCTTTTCAACTTTTATTAAACAGCAAATGTGGCTCAGCAAGGAGTGTTCATTTTTTCTTCGTCGCATAACCTGGCATTAGAATTGGTGACCTTGTCGGTATTTTAAGTTTGATTTCTTCCTATTTCCTATCTATTTAATTGAATTCAAGAGAGATCTAAATTGCAAGGTTAATTCCTGGGATGGCAGGACTGTCATATGCTGAGAGAATGGAGAAGCTGGGCTTGTACTCTCTGGAGTTTACAAGGATGAGAGGATATCTCATTGAAACATATAAGATTGTTAAGGGTTTGGACACGCTAGAGGCAGGAAACATGTTCCTGATGTTGGGCGAGTCCAGAACCAGGGGCCACAGTTTAAGAATAAGGAGTAAGCCATTTAGAACGGAGACGAGGAAACACTTTTTCTCCCAGAGAGTTGTGAGTCTGTGGAATTCTCTGCCTCAGAGGGCGGTGGAGGTGGGTTCTCTGGATGCTTTCAAGAGAGAGCTAGATAGGGCTCTTAAAAATAGCAGAGTCAGGGGATATGGGGAGAAGGCAGGAACGGGGTACTGATTGGGGATGATCAGCCATGATCATATTTATCTAACAGAATAATAAGATCAAGATCCTTTCATTCCCAACTAGTTTACTACTAATGAATTGAAATAAATGTTATGACAGGTATGCTGAATTATGACTGTTGCAAAAATAAATAATCTTTTTCAACTCATCAATACATATTCTCAGTTAGACACAAAATGCTGGAATAACTTAGCGGGGCAGGCAGCATCTCTGGAGAGAAGGAATGGGTGACGTTTCGGGTCGAGACCCTTCTTCGGACTGAAGAAGGGTCTCGACCCGAAACGTCACCCATTCCTCTCCAGACTGAAGAAGGTTCTCAAGCCGAAACGTCACCCATTCCTTCTCTCCAGAGATGCTGCCTGTCCCGCTGAGTTACTCCAGCATTTTGTGTCTACCTTTGATTTAAACCAGCTTCTGCAATTCTTTCCTACACCATACAAATTCTCAGTTGCATTACCAGTCTAATATCAGGCATTCTTTCCGATTATTAAAGGTGGCTATTTTGAAGTGGGGGACAGAGTGATAGAGCAACTCAGAGGGTCAGGCAGCATTTATGGTGAAAAAGGAAGGGTTTTGGGTCTGGACCTTTCTTCACACTATTTTGAAGTGGAATACTGTTAAGTTATATAATGGTTAAAAAATATATTTACCTTCTCTTTTGGAATCTCTAATGTCAAGCTTATACAGTAGTAATCTCTGGCACTAATACATTAGTTCATTCGAGAACTCACAAAGCGTAAATATACACTTTGTTAATATTGATTATTTTTAATTAGGTCACAGTTTGATAACTGTGTAAACATCCAGGAAGACTGAATGATTCAGCAGAAGTGCATTTCCTCACAATCCATAACGTTTGGTTATGTATAAAAGGCAAGTTCACTTATTACTTCACTTATTACTAAATATAAGCTTGCAGGTGTTCATTGAGTAAAAATATATAATTTTAATTGGTAATTTTGATTGGTATTTTAGTTTTATGCATGTCGGCTTATTTATAATAATTATTTTAGAAATTAATTTGCAATATCATTTCATCAACAGACCTCTTGCAAAGTAATTTATTTCGAGCTATGGCAATTGTTACGTGTCAGAATGGGGATGTTGTGATCATTCTTAGTTGGTGACCAGAAGAGCTGGATGGAAATGCAATACCATGGAGTTTGTGCTGCAATGCGACAGATTTGGTGTTGAATCAGTGCCAGAATGAAAGGTCTAGACAGACACAGTTGAGAGAAACTTAACCTATTGGCAGACAAGTCAAGAGGATATGAAGTGAAGCCAAAGGAACCAAAAGTAACACAACTGAGTTTTACAGTTTGTATTTGTAATAAATGTAATTCCCTGAAAACATGATGCCAACACAATGCCAACATAAATGTGTTGGCTCCAATACCATAACTTGAAATTGACGGTCCTTTTTAAATGGAATCATTTGAAAATCTAAACTCATCTACATATTTAAACATTATTTTGCCAATAGCTCCATGATATAGAACCTCTGTAAATAAGTCTGTGTAAGTGCTTGTATATAAACAGACAGTACATTAGTTGATAGTAACAGTGGTACTGCCACAAGGGAAAGGAATAATCCCACTGGACGAGCAACAATGCATTATTTTATCTGGTTTAGTCACGGCAGAGCATTCTTAATATACTAGCATCGGGTTTAAAAATATACTCGTTTGACATTTATCTGATTCTGCCCCTTGACTAGAAAATGCGTAAAGCCTTTAAGCTTCCATAAATTTACCTTTTTCAAAATAGCTCCATGGGGATCATTTGTGAAATAAATGCATTTTTGAAAATAATTCTTGAGTCATAAATTTACAAAGCGGTCCATTGTCCGCGACAGGGACAAACGATTTACTCGTTTTAACGGCTCCAAAATAAAATAATTATACATGATTATAGACCCAGAGATAAATGTCAGTGAGGCAGACTCACAATAAAAAAAAATATAAAATGGCCTTCCAAGTCGGCGATAGCATAGCCCAGAGCTCACAAGGGCAACTACACAGAATGTTAATGGTTCTCAGTCCTCTTCTGCATTAAGTCTACATTAGGGGACAGAAAATGTCGAAGAACTAAAGCCGCAGGTAGTGTTTGCCCCCTGGTGTCTCTTGGTGTTATCTATAATTTCTGTAATGTTGACATGAACATTCTGGTGACAGGTTTGTCAAGCAGCTATTGGGAGCAGATGCGTTGAATATATTGGCTTGACAGGTATTCTTGGCGTGTATCTCCTCCAGATAGAATGGGGACTGACTCGAGGATATCAATAAAATGATCCATTTGCTATCATAGTGCTGCATCAGCTGCATGTCTGTGTGAGGAATAATAAAAGTCACTGATGCTTCCCTAACTTATTTGGAGCTGCCAAGCCTCCATCAGGAAGCCATCATCGGTCTCCCATCAGCTTCTCGGAAAATATCCTGATTCTTTTTTCCCCATGTAGATTTGTCTATTCCTTGCAATTGCAGTGCTTTACCAGTATATCTGTGCAATACTGTAGAGAGCATGGAACTCGGTTACATTTCCATACAATTTCCATCTTTTTTTACAGATTTATTAAGAGGGACCTATAAAATGGAGAGCCAGAAGTTAAAAAGCAGTCCGAATATAATAAAAAGGAACTACAGATTCTGTTTCATATGAAAGATGGACACAAAATGCTGGAGTAACTCAGCGGGTCAGGCAGCATCTTTGGAGAAAATGGATAGGTGACGTTTCAGGTTGGGAACACAGCAGAATGTAGTAGTGAACCTTACTCATTCACCCATTTTTCAGCTGCATGCACTACATACAGCGGTGAGTAACCTGATTTTGTTCAAAACTGTGCGCACATAAGGGAAGGAACATACCGTAATTCAGGTTGAAAGGATGCATGGCTGAAAGAACATTATGGAAAAGATAAAAATTACACCCAAAATGGGCAACAAATTCGTGGGACATGCAATATTGAATAGTCTATGTAGAGTATGGGAGCATAACAGCAAGAAGAGTAATGCCGTGTAATGTAAATAATGTAACCGCCCCAGAGTTATATCCAGTGAACATAACTATATCTTGGGAGGAGGGAAGATTAAATGTTAAGGCTAAGCAGGCAGTGACCTACAGTATTTATGTTCTAAAAATCTATTTATTTTGATTAAATAAACACAGTGAACATTTTAGAAAACACTGCTTAAATTGCTCAGAAACCTATACATCAAAACAGAGCCTGTTCGTAATCATGGCTTTCTATGAAATCCAGTGTGCTCTCTACATCATTGTAGTGAGTAAGTTTCACCAGCCTGACCTGCATTTTAACTTTTGACTCCCCATTAAGTGAACTGAATTTCTTCCTCAATATGTAAACAATATTTCAACGTATTCCCAATAAATCCTTAAATAAATGTTTTTGTCCAGTATCATTGTCTTACTGATTAATTTAAAATATCAATAAAACAATGTAATATATATGTTACATGTTATTAAACGACGGGCAATGAAGTGTTTTGTGAGTGCCTGTGCTCTCTGTGCAGCAGGCCAGAATCAGCATTGATCCATTTTGACATTCTGGAAAACAATGTGACTTTAACATTTGGTGAAGTTGTTGGTAGACAGAATGTGCAATATGTATAACAGTGGGGTTCTTATTGTTTAGTCGGTGCACAATCAATTAATGAAAATGGTGCAGAATGAATAGTGGAGGCAGGTACTGCTGTGGATTATATAAATGGCCAGTCTCAGTTTTTATGTACAGGTTGCACATTATTCCTGAACACTAAACAGCATCTGTGTCCTAAAGGAACTAATAACATTTTGAACTTTGACAAGCTGTTATTACAGTGATGTGTAATCAGTAAACATTTGAACTCTGAATATTCCCGTGATTTCTGGTGATTGTCCTTGACTCATTTTTCTCTGCCATCAACCCAAGTGGATCCACCATGCTTGCATACTTGACCAATTCTATGGTCATCCTAGCTACTGCTTTCCTCATTGGCCTCAGTTTTATTTCATTCCAACTTTGTGATGTATTTTTGGATGGCTTACAAGAGTACTAAATATGTCATGATGGTAGATATTAACAATCATGATATTTACACATAGTGCCATTGGGATTGGTTTGATCTTGTCATGTGTACCAAGATACAATGAAAAACCTTGAATGCGTGTTAACCAGTCAAATTATACTTTACATGGGTATAGTCAAGCCATTCACAAGTAAGGTAGTGCAAATTAAAAAATACCAGAGTATAATCTATAATGCTACAGCATTATAATTACAGAGGAAATGCAAATATTCAAGGGTAAGATTCACAATTATATATATTAGGAGTTTGAGACTACACCCTACTTTCTGGGGGGGATCGTTCAGTAGTCTGTAACAAGAGGGTAGAAGCTGTTCCTGAAATGTGTGGCATGTTCTTTCAAGCTTTTGTACCTTCTGTCCAATGGGAGAAGGGAGAGGGAATGACCCAGGTGAAGTCATTTATGAAGCAACAGTCACTTCATATCTACTTTTACTGACAGCAAGCAAATCTATCATTGGCATACCATTGGGTGGAGACAGATCCAGGGGTCTGAGCCAGCACACTATATCCTTTCTTTTTTATAACTCCCCCCACTACTAATAAAAGTAGACGCACAAATTGGTTTTAGTTCATTTTTCTAACCTTTATTCAGTTATTGAGACTGTTATTTTCTTGCCTGGTCCTCCCCGCTCAGGTTGGGATCATTATGCCCGTGGGAAATTTAGTATCTCTCTTGACTTACTGATCTCTAATAATACTTCTGAATTGAGAACACAGGGAAGTGTCAGCACAGGATGCTCGAGGCTCCAGCTTATCTTCCTCGGCATCATTAAAACGGCAAAGAGCAAGAGAGGGATTCCATTCTGTATGTCCAACTATGAATTTGCACGTTCATTGAAAACCTGATGTACCTTAAATGCCTCCTCTTTTAGAATTGGGAATCTGGTATGGCTTTGAAAAGAAATGGGCTTTGCTTTGTTTGTAGTCTCTGCCTGAAGCAGTTTGATAATCATCTAATGTGAGAAAATTTTATACCGCATTTACGCTTTAAAAATAGCTGGTTAGAGTTTGCACCTTACTTATTGTGACATATTTTATTAGTTGACCGGTTACATTGTCAATAATAATGTTTTCATATTTTTCAGTGCAGAGCTAGCAAAACGTGCCTTAAACGTAATAGTCCGTCAACTTACACTGCTTTGATCATTTGGTGTAACATGTCTTTGGTCTCCTTTTTAATAAAGCAAATAATTAATGCACCACATCTTCACTCATCACTGCAACCTTTTACAGAATATGTAGTTCCAGACAAACAGAAAATCTGCTGTAAATGGAACAGGTTAAAATTGCCTATCTTGTCTGCATAAATCAATTTAAAAACAAGAATAATTATCAGGATTCTCGAAGAAAGAGGCTTAATGTTAAGCAAATTAAGTTGATTTTTCAGTTGGTATCTGCAGCTTTTTTCCTATTTCCCAATAAAGTAATTCTATTCCAAGGATCACATTGCTTCTGAGGCTTAAGAAGGAACTGCAGATGCTGGAAAATCGAAGATAAACAAAAGTACTGGAGAAACTCAGCGGGTGCAGCAGCATCTATGGAGCGAAGGAAATAGGCAATGTTTCGGGCCAAAACCCTTTTTCAGATTGATGTAGGGTGGGGGATGAGGGAGGGGGGGGGCGGGGAGAAGAAAGGAGAAAGGAAGAGGAGGAGCCCGAGGGCTGAGGGAGAGCTGAGAAGGGGAGGAGACAGCAAGGGCTACCGGAAATTGGAGAAGTCAATGTTTATGCCACTAGGGTGCAAACTGCCCAAGCGGAATATGAGACACTGCTCCTCCAATTTCTGGTGGTGCTCACTCTGGCCATGGAGGAGACCCAGGAGAGAAAGGTCGGATTTGGAATGGGGAGTTGAAGTGCTGAGCCACAGGGACATCAGGTTGGTTAATGCGGACCGAGCGGAGGTGTTCGGCGAATCGATCGCCAAGCCTACGCTTGGTCTCACCAATGTAGATCAGCTGACATCTAGAGCAGCGGATGCAATAGATGAGGTTGGAGGAGATGCAGGTGAACCTCTGACGAGGTTGAGGGGGAGGTAAAGCGACAAGTGTAGCATCTCTTGCGGTTGTAAGGGAAACTGCCCGGGGAGGGGGTGCTGCGGGAGGGAAGGGAAGGGAAGAAATAACCAGAGAGTTACAGAGTGAGCGGTCTTTGCGGAAAGCAGACAGGGGGGGAGATGGGAAGATGCTGCTCTGGATGTCAGCTGATCTACATCGGTGAGCCAAGCGTAGGCTTGGCGATCGTTTCGCCGAACACCTCGGCTCGGTCCTCATTAACCAACCTGATCTCCCGGTGGCTCAGCACTTCAACTCCCCGTCCCATTCCGAATCCGACCTTTCTATCCTGGGCCTCCTCCATGGCCAGAGTCAGCAACACCGGAAATTGGAGGAGCAGCACCTCATATTCCGCTGGGGCAGTTTGCACCCTAGTGGCATAAACATTGACTTCTGAGGCTGCAACATACAGAATATACTAAAGTAAAGGGGCTGTCCCACTGCGGCGACCTAATTGGCAAGTTTAGAAGAGTATAGGAGAGTTTGAGAAAGTGTCATGTCTAAACTCGCCAATTATGTCGCTGCAGTGGGACAGCCCCTTAAATTAGCAATGCTTCAACTATTCTTGTTTGTATTTCAGTATATGCGTGTGCTTGTGCAAAAGTTTAAAATGTAACATTCCTTTTTTACAGCTCTTAGTCCTCCAATATGGTTCTTCTGGTCTGTGCACACATTTATATGCTAAATCATGAAGGACACCATCCTGGTAAGGATTTTAGCATGCACAGAGTGAAGGATGGATCGTGAGTACACAGAGTCAGTAGATCGTGATGCCAATCATCATGCAACCTCAATGTGTCCCAGTGCTGTCATTTTACAGTACAATACATGAACCAACAACTGTTCAAAAATGTATTTGTCTGAATAAGCATAATGCTACGGGAAGTTGCTATTTATAGCGATCATTATTTACTTAAAGTTGCTTGTACTTATTCTAGCAGTTGCAATAATTCTATAAGTAATAGACCCTTTCTCTCATTAGTCTACGTGGTAAATACCCACAGGGAATAGTATGTCAGTAACTTAAGGACTTTTTGCTGATTTCAAGCCCTTACACAAATCAAATATTGATATGTAGGCATCCCCCTTCCAAAACTGCATGATTATTAAAATTCGGCAGAGCGCACACCAAGAAAATCAATCTTCTGAAAGAAGGATGTGGGGTGATCTTATTGAATTGTATAAAATCGTGAGTGGAATAGATTGGGTAGATGCACAAAGTCTCTTGCCTAGAGTAGTGGAATCGAGAACCAGAGGACATAGGTTTAAGCTAAAGGGGGAAAGATTTAATAGGAATCTGAGGAGTTAATTTTTCACACAAAGGGTGGTGAGTGTATGGAATGACCTGCCAGATGAGGTAGTTGAGGCAGGGACTATTGCAATGTTTAATTAACAATTAGGCTGGTACATGGATAGGACAGGTTTAGAGGGATATGGGCTAAACACAGGCAGATGGGACTAGTGTAGATGGGACATGTTGATTCGTGTGGGCAAGTTGGGCCGAAAGGCCTGTTTCCACGCTCTATGACTCTATGACTATCTAAGGAGGATTCCCAGTCAGACATTTTAACCATCGAGGGATTAGTTTCCTCATCTAAAAGTCAATGAAGAAAATGCATATTTGTCTATTCTTCAGTTAGGCAGTTATCACGGAAAACAGCCACTTGCCGCAGACAAGAACAGTGCAAGGACCACATTGCCAATGGCTGTTAAAATGAAAATGGCAAACAAAACAAATGGCAAATAAAAAATTATTTCATACCTGGCTCCTTTCGGACGAGGGTGAGGGATATTTCCAATATTTTCTAGGGTGAGAGATATTTCCAATATTTTCTAGTTTATCAGTGACTGTGTATAACCTTACCATTGAGACTTTCAATTCATAAAGATCTTACTACTTTGCATTCTTGCTAGTGGAAAGACCAGCAGGCAGTGCGACGTTGTTATATCACTGTGCTGTTTATTATTTACGTTGTCTTGCTGTTTGATAGATAAGATAAAGTTGGATATGAATGCAAGAGATATAATTGGTAAGTTTGCAGATTACATGAAAATTGATGAGTTGGTAAGATGGGAAGAACAATGACAAATGCTATTTAATGCTGATAAATGTGAGGTGATACATTTTAGGAGAACTAATAAAGCTAGAATGTACACAATGAATAGTAGCAAGTACTGAGGAACAGAGGAACACTGGTTACAAGAATTCTCGAAGCAGCACCATAGGTAGATAAGGTAGTGAAGAACAAAAATACTGGGTACTTGCCTTGTTTGGCAAAGTCACAGAATATCAGAATAAGGAGTTTACAGTACAACTACATAAAATATGCAGCCACTGACACTCTCCTCCGCCTAGCGGAGCTGGTCCTTACCCTCAATAACTTCACGTTCGACTCCTCCCATTTCCTCCAAATACAAGGCGTAGCTATGGGCACAAGCATGGGCCCCAGCTATGCCTGCCTATTTGTAGGTTACGTCGAGCAATCCTTGTTCAATACATACCAGGGCCCCATCCCCGACCTCTACCTCCACTACATCGACGACTGCATTGGTGCTACCTCCTGCACCCACACACAACTGACTGACTTCATCCACTTCACCACTAACTTCCAGGGCAGTTTACAGACACTTCCCTACCATTCCTTGACCTCACTATCTCCATAGGTGATAGACTTCTGACCGACATACACTATAAACCCACTGACTCCCATGGACCACACTTCTTCCCACCTGGTAAGGACTACTCCCAGTCCGTCTACGCGCATCTGCTCCACGGTCATTCCACACCAGGACATCTGACAGCCTCATTATTCAGGGAACGGGGGTTCCCCTCCTCCACCAAAATAGGCTCGCACCAGGGTCTCTTCCATAAACTAAGGATCCCCCTAGTCCTCACCTGAGATACAAAAAGTAATCCTCCGTCAGTTTCGCCACCTCCAACGTACCCCCACCCCAAACTGTTCTGTTCCGCAACCCGAAATGAACAACAACAAGAGATGCAACAGTGTGAGAGGAGAATTTCCACAGAAAACGTGATGGAAGATTAATCGCAGGAGCGGGAAGTGCAGCTGCCAGCCAGACCCACGGCCTCAGTGAGTGAGTGAGTCCACTATATTTTCTGTGTGTGAGTGAGTGAATGTGAGATTGCACTGTTTCCTCTATAAATATAAAACAGTTGTTTGCTCAACATGCACCCTTTAAATAGCTACATTTTCACTTTAAAAGTCACTTTAAAAGTCCTTTGCAAATATTTATTCATAATTAGTAGAATGCTAAGATAGCTCAATCACAGTTTATATTGTACATGTCTAATGAGGCAAAATAAAATAATGCTGGCAAGGTCAGAAAGCCAATTATATGATCAACGATGACTGGTGATAGGCGTGAGTAACTTTGACCATTGGGACCTTAAGTAAATCATCGGTAGGGATTACAGAATCATGAAGGTTGTAACTACTAGGAGGGACACACAGTTTTAACATGAACTTGAGAGGGATAGAATTTACTAACATATTCAGAGGCCATATTTAGGTCAAGGACTGCTTCAAAACATCTGCCTCATGCGTTTTAAAGCTGCTGACTGACTTTACTTGGGACTTTAGAGATACAGTGCAGATACAGGCTCATCGGCCCATTGACTGTGCCAACCAGCAATCGCTACATGCACTAACACTATCCTACATTCTATTTTTTTTTCAAATTTTAATTAGAAGCATGTATACAAATAATAGTAAGCGACAATTGAATTACAAATTTCTTACATGGCTTCCGTTTTTTTTTTTAAGAATAAAGATAAAGGGAGAAAAAGGTGAGAGAAAGTAATAGAGAGAAGAAGATGAGAGGAAAAGGGAAATGCAGAGAGAATCTATCAATGACAAGGTTATGGAGATAGATCCTGTAACTATTCATCCAGTCCCAAACTCAGAATTCAGATCCAGATTCAATTTTAATTGTCATTGTCAGTGTACAGTACAGAGACAACGAAATGCATTTTCACGAATTCAACCCTGATTCTGTGTTTATCCAATTTACCTTTTCAAATATTCAATAAATAGAGACCAAGTTCTAGTTTGTCAATTAAGCCAAGTCTTATTTTTTCCAAATGCAAGGTCTCAGTCATTTCCGTAACCCACATTTTAATTGTGGGGGCTGCTGGTTTTTTCCAAAATTTAAGTATTAATTGTTTCGCAGTTATTAGACTGTAATCAAGAAATTGGCTCTGATTTGTCGTAAAGTTTGTAGTATGTTTTGATAATCCTAATATTATTAATTTTGGGCTCTGGGTTCAGTTGGGTATTGATAACTTCAGAAATAATTTAAAAAATGTCCACCCAGAAATGTTGTATTTTTATATGTTAAAGGTATGCTTTAAATTGGCTTCTTGAAATTGACATCTATCACAGAGAGGGGAAATATTTGGAAAAGTTCTATTTAATTTTACCTTCTAATAATGTAATCTGTATAATATTTTGAATTGTATCACTTTGTAGCATTTAGCGAACAGTGATTTATATATTGTAAACTTTCATCCCATGTGTCTTTTATTATGGATTGAGCCAACTCGCCTTCCCATGCTCGTCTATATGATTCTGAAGGCGGAACCTCAGTATCTAAGAGGATATTATAAATATAAGATATTAATTCATTTGTGTTGGGATGTCTATTCAAACATTCATCAAGGGTTTTTGGACCCCTAAGTCTGTAATCTTGCGTATGGAGTTTTAAATAGTCTCCAAGTTGCAGATATCTAAAAAAATTATTACCGTGTAACTCGTATTTCTGCTGTAATTCCTGAAATGAGAGAAAAATACCATTTTGGTAAAGGTCTCCCACCGTTTTAATTCCATGGGTTTTCCATTGAACGAATCCTCTATCTAAAACAGACGGTTCAAAAGAAGGGTTATTTGCAATTGGGAGAAAAAGCGTTAGATTACCCAATTTTAGAATGGGTTTTAATTGTTTCCACATACGTATAACACTATGTGTAATCGGATTTAATTTTTTTAATTCAAATTAATCGAAGCTTGACGAATCGAGCCTATTACAAAAGGTAAGCAGGCCTCCTTCTCCATCTTTAGCCAGTCTTGTTGTTGATCAATGTCATCCAACCAGAAGGTAATATTTTTAATATGAACTGCCCAATAATATAATAAAAAGTTTGGTGAAGCTAATCATCCATTAACTTTGGAATAAATGTTTTTATAATTTATTCTGTGGTTCTTATAGTCCCAGATAACATTTGTAACAATTGAAACAATTTTTTTGAAGAATTGTTTTGGGAGATATATCAGAATTGATTGGAATAAGTAAAATAATTGTGGGAGAAAAATCATCTTTAATTCTACCAACATTCTACTACATTCTACGGACATCTTTTACAATTTTTCAATTTTACCAAAGCCAATTAACCTACAAACCTGTACGTCTTTTGAATGTGGAAGTAAAATGGAGCACAAGGAGGAAACCCACATGGTCACCGGGAGAACATACGAAACATCGTACAACCAGCACCCATAGTCAAGATCGAATTCAGGTCTCTGGCGCTGTAAGGCAGCAACTCTTCCGCTGCGCCTCTGTGCCACTGGGTGAATATAAGTTGCTCTACTTCCTCAACACCATCCAAAACAAAACATGAACTTGTTTTCTAATTGTGTTTTGCACTATTGTCTTTTTTTTGCAGCCTTTCTTTCACTGTCTCCCTGAATTTTTGTTTGAGTTTAGGTATAATTTATGTTTTTGTGTGTTTGTCTGAATCTGAATCCACATTGCTAGTAGTGATGCTGCAACAAGCAAGATTTACATTGTAACATTAACTCACTGTAACCATATAACCATATAACAATTACAGAACGGAAACAGGCCATCTCGACCCTTCTAGTCTGTGCCAAACACGTATTCTCCCCTAGTCCCATATACCTGCACTCAGACCATAACCCTCCATTCCTTTCCCGTCCATATAACTATCCAATTTATTTTTAAATGATAAAAACGAACCTGCCTCCACCACCTTCACTGGAAGCTCATTCCACACAGCCAGCACTCTCTGAGTAAAGAAGTTCCCCCTCATGTTACCCCTAAACTTCTGTCCCTTATTTCTCAAGTCATGTCCCCTTGTTTGAATCTTCCCTACTCTCAGTGGAAAAGCTTACCCACGTCAACTCTGTCTATCCCTCTCATCATTTTAAAAACCTCTATCAAGTCCCCCCTTAACCTTCTGCGCTCCAAAGAATAAAGCCCCAACTTGTTCAACCTTTCTCTGTAACTTAGTTGCTGAAACCCAGGCAACATTCTAGTAAATCTCCTCTGTACTCTCTCTATTTTGTTGACATCCTTCCTATAATTAGGCAACCAAAATTGTACACCATACTACAGAATTGGCCTCACCAATGCCTTGTACAATTTTAACATTACATCCCAACTTCTATACTCAATGCTCTGATGTATAAAGGCCAGCACACCAAAAGCTTTCTTTACCACCCTATCTACATGAGATTCCACTTTCAGGGAACTGTGCACAGTTATTCCAAGATCCCTCTGTTCATCTGCATTCTTAATTTCCCTACCATTTACCATGTACGTCCTATTTTGATTTGTCCTGCCAAGATGTAGCACCTCACACTTATCAGCATTAAACTCCATCTGCCATCTTCCAGCCCACTCTTCCAACTGGCATAAATCTCTCTGTAGACTTTGAAAATCTACTTCATTGTCCACAACCCCACCTATCTTCATACCATCTGCATACTTACTAATCCAATTTACCACACCATCATCCAGATCATTGATGTACATGACAAACAACAGTGGACCCAACACAGATCCCTGTGGCACCCCACTAGTCACTGGCCTCCAATCTGACAAACAACCATCCACCATTACTCTCTGGCATCTCCCATTCAGCCACTGTTGAATCCATCTTGCTACTCCACCATTAATACCCAACCATTGAACCTTCTTAACCAACCTTCCGTGAGGAACCTTGTCAAAGGCCTTACTGAAGTCCATATATACAACATCCACTGCTTTACCCTCATCAATTTCCCAAGTAACCTCTTCAAAAAATTCAAGAAGATTAGTCAAACATGACCTTCCAGGCATGTTGACTGTTCCTAATCAGACCCTGTTTATCCAGATGCTTATATATATTATCTCTAAGTATCCTTTCCATTAATTTGCCCACCACAGACGTCAAACTAACAGGTCTATAATTGCTAGGTTTACCCTTAGACCCCTTTTTAAACAATGGAACAACATGCGCAGCACGCCAATCCTCAGGTACTATTCCCGTTTCTAATGACATTTGAAATATTTCTGTCATGGCTCCTGTTATTTCTACATTAACTTCCCTCAATGTCCTAGGGAATATCCTGTCCGCACCTGGAGACTTATCCACTTTTATATTTCTCAAAAGTGTCAGTACTTCCTCTTCTTTGAATCTCATAGTTCCCATAGCTACTCTACTTGTTTCCCTTACCTCACATAATTCAATATCCTTCTCAGTGGTGAATACCGAAGAAAATAAAGCTAGAATGTAGCTGTCCACTCTGACTCTCTAATGGACCAATTTTATCCCTCGTTATCCTTTTGCTATTAATATAGCTGTAGAAACCCATTTGGATTTACTTTCACCTTGCTTGCCAAAGCAACCTCATATCTTCTTTTAGCTATTCTAATTTCTTTCTTAAGATTCTTTTTACATTCTTTATACTCCTCAAGCATCTCATTTACTCCATGCTGCCTATAATTATTGTAGATCTCTCTCTTTTTCCAAACCAAGTGTCCAATTTCCCTTGAAAACCATGGCTCTTTCCAATTTTTACTATTTCCTTTCAACCGAACAGGGACATAAAGATTCTGTACTCTTAAAATTTCACCTTTAAATGTTTTCCATTTCTCTTACACATCTTTCCCATAAAACAAACTGTCCCAATTTACTCCTTTTAAATCCTTTCGCATCTCCTCAAAGTTAACCTTTCTCCAATCAAAAATCTCAACCCTAGGTCCAGTTCTGACCCTCTCCATAATTATATTGAAACTAATGGTATTGTGATCACTGGACCCGAACTGTTCCCCAACGCATACCTCTGCCACCTGACCCGTCTCATTTCCTAACAGGAGGTCCAGCACCGCCCCTTCTCTAGTAGGTACTTCTATGTATTGCTGCAAAAAACTATCCTGCACACATTTTACAAACTCCAATCAATCCAGCCCATTTACAGAATATGTTTCACAGTCTATGTGTGGAAAATTGAAATCTCCCACAATCACTACCTTGTGCTTACTATTAATATCTGCAATCTCCTTACATATTTGTTCTTCCAATTCTCGCTCCCCATTTGGCGGTCTATAATACACCCCTATAAGTGTTGCTACCCCTTTCCCATTTCTCAGTTCCACCCAAATAGCCTCCCTAGACGAGCCCTCTAATCTATCCTGCCAAAGCACTGCTGTAATATCTTCCCTGATGTACTTGTGCATTTGACAATAAACTCTACTTGCCTTGACCTCTATTCCATACAGTTTGTTTCCAGAATTTTATAGTTGTCGATAGTTTAGCATCTAACATGGATTGCCATATTTGTTTCTCTGTTTATGTGACCCTTTTATTGTAATGGATGATTTCTGCATTTTCTGATTTGTTTTGGAACCAAGCCATGTGTTATTACATTACAGCTCAGATCTTGGCATTGTGAGCAGAATAAGCCACTCTCATGCTTTCAACTTTCTATAACATGCCATCCAATTGCCTGTGAACAAGCTTCACTGTTCACTATAATGATGTCATGACTGTCACAAAAAATATAAAAGTTCCGTGTTGCGGAATGATAGCACTGTCACGCCCACTGCTGTTGCCGTGGTGACCCATCAAAATCAGAATGAATGTTACATTTTTTTGCCTGCTTTCTGAATTAAATCAGTTTTTATATTCACCTCATCAGCAGCTATAGAGTGGCATGAAGCCTGTGATCACTATATAAGTGGCTTAAAAAAAATACATTCTTACCACCATTTACTACTTTAAATTGTGATTTGCAGCAGTGTTAGTAAGCAGAATGTTGCATATTAATTATTATATGTGGTTTGATGCCTCCTGTCTTCTGCCAAATACCTTGTCAACTTCATGCTGTTAATGCAAGTTGGAATATTGATTGACTAAATTGCAATCATGAATTGCTATGACACAAACTCCAAGAAGAGTAACCTTGCAGAGCTTGAGAATTCTAGTGATTGTGTGATAAGACAGAAGTGAAAGAAAATAAATTGTATTTATGGAGCCGCAGCCACCTCTTCAAACATGTTAACATATTTAAAGAGCCAACAATACAGTTTATTGATCTATTGTTTTGAAAGCAACCACGCTGGTCAATTTGCAAATGCAAGGTTTTATTAAAAGAAAACAAGGTAAATGAACTGTCTTTTTTTTACAAGCAAAGAACAAACTGTTGGAGGGACACAGCTGGTCAGGCAGCATCCCTGGAGGAATACGGACAATCAACGTTTTGGGTTGAGACACTTCATCTGGATGGAAAGCATAGAGGGGTTAGTGCCAGCACAAAATAATGAGGTGGGGGCATGGAAATTGGCAAGAGCTTGCAAGCAACAGAGCACTAGATAGATCCAGCTGAGGAAGGGTTGATTATCAAATGGTGTCTGGTTGGGGGAGAGAAAGGGGAAAATATAAGATATTAAGACAGGCGCAAGGAGGTAATGTGGGGATACCAAAGGAGACAACAGGTTGTTAAATCTGATAAGAAAAGAAAAGTGGAACCAAACACAGGAGTGATGGTGGCCCAATGTGTAAGAAGGAACTGCAGATGCTGGTTTAAACCGAAGATAGACACAAAAAGCTGGGTGAACTCAGCGAGACAGGCAGCATCTCTGGAGAGATTGAATGGGTGGCGTTTCAGGTCAAGAACCTTCTTCAGACTGGTTAGGGATAAGGGAAAATAAATACTAGACTAGGTGGGACCTGTTGGATCCCAGTTACATGGGAGGCCTAGTCCCCCAACGTAATCCATTCCCCAACGCAATATTCCACCACTCACCCGTTCCCCCAAAGCAACCCGTTCCCCCAACGCTATATTCCATACTCATCCATAGCACATAACTGTGCAGGCACGGCTCATTTCCCCTCATCCCCGCCCACTCCTCTTCATGTGTGGGACAGGGGGAGAGTAGGGGGGAGGGAAGTGGTGTGTGTGGCGCCGTGGGGGGGGAGGGGAGGAGGGGTGTGCACAGACGGGGAGGTGTAGGAGGGGGGGGGAGAGGGCGGTGTGGGTGGAGGGGGTGTGGGGGAGAGGGATGTGGGGGGGGAGGGGGGAGTGTGGCGGGCGGGGGTGGGGGTGGGGGGAAAGTGTGTATGTTGGTGGGAAGGGTGGGGGAAGGTGTGTTGGGTGGGGGGGTTGTGTGTGTGGGGGGGTGTGGGGGGGGGGGGAGGGTGTGTGTGGGGGGTGGAGGGGTTGTGGGACAAGGTTGTGGGGGCTGGGGGATTGTGGGGGAGTGACCTTAGAGAAAAAACGGGGGAAGAGCCATGGGGAGAGATAGGGAGGGGGGAGGAGCCAGCGAGGGGGTCCAGAGGGGTAGTGGCTGGAATTGGCGGTGCGATGGGGACTCGCAGCGGGCGCTGGTTGCTCGTCGTTCTCCTCCACCGGGATCTGAGTCTCCGCTTTCCGTTTGACAACATCGGTCACATCTCCGACTCTGGGCTGGGTTGAGTCTCCGACGCTGGGCTGGGTCTCCCACGCTTCTCCGACGCTGGGCTGCTGCTTTGTGTTGGGCTGTTGCTTGGGGTGGGTCTGCTGCTTGGGACGGGGTGGGGCTGAGCTGTACTGCTTGAGGCTTGGCTGCTTCGGGTCCCTCCGATAGTCCGGTTGGAAACTTCCACCAGCCACCCTCAGCTCCAGTAAAGACGCGATGGTGCAGGAACGGGTGGACCGTTCCGGGGAGTGACAGGGGGAGAGACTAATCAGTGCAGCGCCGACTGGCAGGAGACAAGATCGATCTGCGCACGTGCGGTTTTTAAGATTTTTTTAAACCTAGCTAACATTTACGACATTCAACAGATTGGAAAGAAACTTGGTGCAATTGCAGCGCAGAATGGTGATATACATCATAGCGCTATCACAAACCATTTTTACGCAAATAGAAAGACCGCCAAACCGGAAGATAACAAATTATGTACTAGACCAAGTACCGACCCGTTGGGTCTGTTCCCCCAATGTGTGGTTGCAGGGGAGGGGGGGAGGGTGGCATGTGGGGTCACACACACATTAACTACACCCCCGCACCCTGCACACACGCTAACTAACCCCCTTGATATAATATTAATATTATTAATTTGCTCCTTTTATCCCATAACTGCCCTATTGGGGTGGAGGGACGGGGTAGGGGGGGGCTGGAGGGGAGGGGGGGGGTAGGGGAGGGAGGGTGGGGGTGGGCAGGGGGGGGTGGGGGAAAAGGGGGGGAGAGAGAGTGGTTGGGGGAGAGAGAGAGGGGGGAGAGGGAGAGGGATGAGGAGAGATGGAGATGGGGAGAGAGAGAGAGAGAGAGAGGGGGAGAGACAGAGAGAGCAAAATACAACCGTGCATCACGCGTTCAGAATGTTCTGGAAATGAAGCATCCGTGTCTCATGCACAAAAGTTGTCGGCATCTCTATGGGATTTAGGGGAGGACTCCACACACAGCGGGGCCAATCTAAGCTGTCAATTAAGACAGAACATTTATTTTTTTTAAACTGACTTTGAAATTAAAAGTTAATGTTCAGGATTAGATATGTTAAGTGAGAAATAATTCAATTCAATTCAATTCAATGAAAAACAATGGAATCAACAACCTGGCGGGCTGGGGGTGGGGCAGGGCCATGAGGCAGTTGGGCCAGGTGCAAAGGCATTGTGAGGTCAGGTGGTGGGCTAGTATGCAAATTGTGCGCCAAATGGATTCTTGGGCTGGCGTCTCAGTTAATCAAGCCTGTTGTGCTGGCAACTCACTCACACACGGCTGGTGGGCTGCTAGTTGACTCACGGCTAATCCTTGACATTCTATTTCAAGCAGGGTATAAGGCCACCAAATTCAAGTGCAGTTTATTACCACTTCTAGCAGGGTGCAAGGCCACCAAATTCAAGTGCAGTTTCATTCCATTTGAAGTAGGGTGCAAACCACTAAAGACAGTGAGTCATGACCTCTCCCTCCTCCATCTTGCAGAGACTGAGCCACACCCACAATTCCAGGTTTTATAACCCCTCCCCCACCCCCACCGGAAAAGGTGTGGCTTTCATGGAGTGATTGACAGGAGAGAGATTCTCAACATTTTTTTAAAAACTAATAACAATTTTATTTTTCATTGACGGGAAGAATTCTCTGCTCAGCGGAGGGGGAGGGGGGGACTGAGTAAGATGGCCAAAAATCACAGCCGTAAGTGGTAGCGTTTTATCTAAAATCAATATACAGTGCAAACAGGAAGTAAGTGCATTTACAGTAGTGCCTTTTAACTTCAAGCCAAAGCACCCAAGCCACCATTTGCAGTAAGTAGTGCATTTCAACTTCATGCCACCATTTGCAGTAAGTGGTGCCTTTCAACTTCATGCCACCATTTGCAGTAAGTGGTGCCTTTCAACTTAATGCCAAAGCACCCAAGCTACAATTTGCAGTAAGAAGTGCCTTTCAACTTCAAACCAAAGCTGCAAAGCCACCACGTACAGTAAGTAGTGCTTTTCAACTTAATGCCAAAGCACCCAAGCCACCATTTGCAATAAATAGTGCCTTTCAGCTTCAAACCACACCCAAGCCACCATTAGCAGTAAGAGGTGCCTGTCAACTTCACTGGTGGGAAAATTAATGGAAAGGATGCTTAGACATAATATGTATAAGCATCTGGATAAACAGGGTCTGATTAGGAACAGTCAACATGGATTTGTGCCTGGAAGTTCATGTTTGACTAATCTTCTTGAAATTTTTGAAGCGGTTACTTGGGAAATTGATGAGGGTAGAGCAGTGGATGTTGTATATATGGACCTCAGTAAGGTCTTTGACAAGGTTCCTCGTGGAAGGTTGGTTAAGAAGTTTGGGTATAAATGCAGGAGTAGCAAGATGGATTCAACAGTGGCTGAATGGGAGATGCCAGAGAGTAATGGTGGATGGCTGTTTGTCAGGTTGGAGGCCAGTGACTAGTGGGGTGCCACAGGGATCTGTGTTGGGGCCACTGTTGTTTGTCATGTACATCAATGATCTGGATGATGGTGTGGTAAATTGGATTTGTAAGTATCCAGATGATACTAAGATAGGTGGTGTTGTGGATAATGAAGTAGATTATCAAAGTCTACAGGGAGATTTAGGCCATTTGGAAGAATGGGCTGAAAGATGGCAGATGGAGTTTAATGCTAATAAGTGTGAGGTGCTACTTCTTGGCAGGGCAAATCAAAATAAGACGTACATGGTAAATGGTAGTGAATTGAGGAATGCAGTTGAACAGAGGGATCTAGGAATAATTGTGCACAGTTCCCTGAAAGTGGAATCTCATGTAGATAGGGTGGTAAAGAAAGCTTTTGGTGTGCTGGCCTTCATAAATCAGAGCATTGAGTATAGAAGTTGTGATGGAATGTTAAAATTGTACAAGGCATTGGTGAGGCCAATTCTGGAGTAAGGTGTACAATTTTGCTCGCCTAATTATAGGGAGGATGTCATCAAAATAGAGAGAGTACAGAGGAGATTTACTAGAATGTTGCTTGGGTTTCAGCAACTAAGTTACAGAGAAAGGTTGAACAAGTTAGGTCTTTATTCTTTGGAGCGCAGAAGGTTAAGGGGGGACTTGATAGAGGTCTTTAAAATGATGAGAGGGATAGACAGAGTTGACGTAGATAAGCTTTTCCCACTGAGAGTAGGGAAGATTCAAACGAGAGGACATGACTTGAGAATTAAGGGACAGAAGTTTAGGGGTAACATGAGGGGGAACTTCATTACTCAGAGCGTGGTAGCTGTGTGGAATGAGCTTCCAGTGGAGGTGGTGGAGGCAGGTTCGATTTTATCATTTAAAAATAAATTGGATAGTTATATGGACAGGAAAGGAATGGAGGGTTATGGTCTGAGTGCAGGTAGATGGGACGAGGGGAGAATAAGTGTTCGGCACGGAATAGAAGGGCCGAGATGGCCTATTTCCGTGCTGTAATTGTTATATGGTTATATGGTTATCAGCTGCCCAAGCTAAATATGAGATGAATTAAATGGGATGCTATGAGGAGAATTAAAGTGTCCAGCAACCGGGAGATCAGGCTGGTTCAGGCTGAGCGAAGGTATTCCCCGAAACGATCGCCCAGTCTGCATTTGGTCTCGTCGATGTAAAAGAGTCCACATCTTGAACAACGGATACAGTTGATGAGGTTGGAGGAAGTCCTTCCTCGTTTAATTTTGATTGGAATTGAACAAAAGGTAACGGAAGTTTCGTATAGCTGTATCTAACAAAAAACAAAAGTTGTTTACTGCGTAGTATAACCGTCAGCTAATTCTGCTGTGAAGTCAGAGTTTTACTGCAGCCATCTCTCCATGATATCATGCAATAAAATCTCAATGCAAATCTGTGAAGTCTCTGCTTTACATTTTCCATTAATTTCCCTCTGAATTAATTTCTTCCACAGAATTTCTGCCTAACCTGAAAGAACTTTGGGGTCCCTCGACAGAGTCGATGGAGGAGGTACAGCGACAGGTGTTGCATCTTCTGTGGTTGTGGGGGAAGGTACCTGGGAAGGGGGTGGTTTGGGTGGGAAGATATGAGTTAACCAGGGAACTGCGGAGGGAACGGTCTCTGCAGAAGGCGGACAGGGATGGAGATGGAAAAATGTGGCCAGAGGTGAAATCCCGTTGGGTGATGGCGCCACCCAAGTTGCACTAGCTTCTCATTTTCACCCTACAAACAGCTGACAATGGCCTGGTTCCTTTATCATTGGTACTTTTTTGCGTATCTTTCATTCATTGTTCTTTATCTCTCCATATCACAATCTAAATCCCTCTTTTCCATTATCCTAACCAGTCTGAAGAAGAGTCTCGACTCAAAACGTCACCCAGTAAAGGACCCAGAGGGAAATATGTGAGTAATGGCCAGTTGGGGGAGGGATAAGAAAATAGGTGAATGCGGACTGTGAGAATTTGGAAAGAAGGGCATGAGAGAGGACCTGGGTTGATCCAAATCTCCACTGTAAGGTCAGAGCACAATCTCCCTGATCGTGTATTCAATACCCCAACTAATGAAGACCTATGCGCCTGCTTAACCACAGTGTCTACTGGCGCTGCCACCCATGGACTTGCATGCTAACCTCCCTCCCTTCCTCAATAATTCCTGGGACCCCACTGTTCTTCGTGTTTATCTTACCGAAGGGCCTATTTCCGCACTGTATCAGTAAACTAAACTACTCTACTACACTGCCCTCATCAATATACTTTGTTATGTCTTCAAAAAATTCAGTCAGATTAGTCAGACAAGATCTGTCCTTGTCAAAGCCATGCTGGCTATTTCTGATCAGTCCATGCCTTTCCAAGTGATTGTTAATCCTGTACTAATGATATGCCATTGACTTGAAACATTGATTTTCTTTATGTCTCCACAGATGCTAATATTACATAATTATTACACATAACATCACACAAAGACAAAACCAAAGCCTGAACTTCTTGAATTGGAATGAAAATATAAGAGGGGATGAAAAACCAGGCCACTAGCTTACTATCAATTGCAGGCTTTTGCAAAAGGTCCACATCTACTTCATTACCTTTTGGTTATTAAATGTAGGTTTGCTACCAAGTATTTTGCATTATCAAACAAAACTGAAGTCCACTGCAATCTATATATGTAAGAAAATTGTAGAATAGAAATCTGGTTCAAGAATTCCGATGACTTCATGAATTGTGGGTGCCAAAATGCAAAAGAGTATTATCATTATCTTCCAAAGTGAATTAATGCTTTAAATTAAATTGCAGGCACGTCAGACAGTGAATTTTCATTAGATTATATTCTCTACCATTACAGTGTCTCTTTCTGTAGTTCCGCTGCAGTCTGTGTATGTATCACTTCTTTATGCTTCACTTTACCAAAGGAGCTGAGGTGTGGAGAAATTAAAATGACAAAGGAATGGATTTTGAAAGTATTAATTAAGTGGCAATAAATATTCATTAGCAGGCAAGAAAAGTTAAGAAATATTAATTCATTAACCTTTCGCACGCTTCATTTAAATTTCTACCTTTGGCAGGCAAAAGATTAAATATACATTTTGCATGATTGTTTTCTATGACTTGATGTGATAGTATGACTTTTCTAAAAGTGTTTGCTTGGTTTTATTTTTCTTGACATTTTCCACAATATAAAGAATTCTGAATGTTGCTTGAGGAATAAAGTTGTATCGCCAGGAATAAAGAAATCATTGGTAATTTTATGAAATGCTATCTAGCAGTTAGATCTACTGTAATTATATATTATTCACTATTAATGGTAACTGTAATTCCACTACCATTTTCTATTCTGCTCTAATCGACCTTGTTGGACAAAAGGGCAATTTGCCTTCTGATATTGGCTAGAATATCCTCATGATTCAACATTCAATCTGTCGTCATTATCAGCACATTATCCACCTCCCAATTTTCTCACCACCCCCTGCCCCTACATACCACCTGAGGTACTCTCTGAGTCGGCTGATCTGCTTGGAAGGTCACTCACAATTGGGTCTGCAACATTTTCAAGAAAGTGGACTTTTGAAAACACACAAGGCAATTTCTTCCTTCTGTTAAATGTACAGGAATGGCGGTTGGTGCAGGATAATACAATGATATGAAATGCAGTGTGATGCTATGATAGAAATGTTAAGATATCAGGAAGATGATTTTCCTCAGGCTGAATGTTCATTTCTCATTTTTGTCTTCAATTATGCAGTATAATTTTATCACTGCAGTCAACTAGCACCTTGGGCTATAATTGCAGCAAAATATTCCTAACTGCATAGAACTATTTCCTTCTACTCTATTTTTCTTCAATTATTGTATTCATATTGATGTTATTTGGGCGAGAAATGTCTGTATAATATTGTGATGCTGCATGGTGCCTACAGCATCAAATCAAGGCTGGAGATGGGTTTATGCCTTCAAATGATCAGGAATGACATGAATGGTGATTGAGCTAACAGAGGAATTTTGACCTAATGTGTTAAGAAAATTCATTAATATCGATTTATGCTGACAGCTCTTCATAGACATATTCGATGGCGGCTCATAAATATATTCAAAACACAAGTCTTCTGCCAAGGAGGACACGTTTGCAAAATGAAGAGTTTAGACATTTACAGAAATATATTAGTCATAGATTTTGACATCACAAATGAGACTATAGACATTTTGTACACAGTAAACAATAACAAGGACAAATACTGCACAATGTTGAATGTTAAAGTGTTTCCTGGTTTGAGGGATTTCAACGGTAAGGTTAGACTGCAGATACTGAAAATTGAACAAAGAAGTTTGGGGGAGATTTGCTAAATCAGAATAATTACTGTCCAAAATCATAACTGTTCAAGTTCAAGAACTCTCCCCTACTGTCATTAGTCATTACTGTTTTCACATCCACCCAAACAACACAATTTCTATTTTTGCTTACAAGCAGAAATAGTAGGCAGAGAACAAACACATACTCTTGAAGCCATTTATTTACCAGTGAAGTTTCCCTGGTGGCCCTTCGGTATGTATCCAGATGATACCTTTAAGCAGTTTTGACAGCCCTTAAATCTTATCACCGAATCTAAATTTTCTTCATCAACAAATGGATGGAGAGACAATGGATGCAGAGCAAATGAAAGACTTCACGACGTGCCTTGAATGTTTGCACATCTGGCAAGAGTACAATCAAATATCTTAGCCATTGATTTGGTATATTATTACTGCAAGTAAATCTTAATTTACTTGTTGGTCTATTTACTTTAGCTGTGATGAGAAAAATGGAAAGACAAAAACTTTGTGATTGAAAAGTCATCAGTTACTAATGAATGGTGCAAGATTATAACCCAATATTAATATGTGTATTGAATAGATCCATCTCCAACCAACTTTTGTTACTGTAATAACAACAAAAACGATTAGATCTGGCCTGGAATTCATGAAGGAAAGAAACACTTGGCCTGAGCATGCTTCAATAAAGGATGCATTCAGATTTATCTTCTTCTAAAAAGAAGAGATGCTCACATTTATCATGGCTGTTTATTTGGTCCAGAGAGAATACAAACTAGCAGGATGAACTCGCTCTTTTTTGCTTGCTATGTTGAAAAGCAAGTTATTTGCATTACAGATTACTAGACTCCATACTCTGGTGTTCAACCAAGAATCATAATCATGCAGCTTTTTGGACAGGGACAATATATTCAAAGTGAAACACAAGTTAGAAGCATAACAATTTACTAAAGAAAATTTGGCATGGTATGAAACACCGGCTTCCATTTGTCTATACCAAAGCAACAGAATCTCTCCAAATATATAAATACTTTCATGAGGTTTGTGTAATGATCTTAATACAGCCAAATTGGCACAATATAGAGCAAAAGACTTCACTAGATTCTGAGAGCACAAATATACATTTTTTTATGTTGAACATGTTTTGTTCCCTATGAAGATTAAGAATAGTGGGATGATTTAATATATTTCTTTAACACATATTCTTAACCAGCAAATATAGAATAATTAATTGCCAGAGATATGCTGCAGGTTGCTGTACAATAACGCATTTCTGAAGAACATCTAAATCTTTTGTAAAGTTTATGTAGTTATGTTTGTCAGCAGATCTTCAAGCCTGAATTGCAGCTCTAAATTCATATGCAGAAATGTGTTATTTATTTTTAATAGTTTTCCACGTAACCTTAATAAATAGAGGAAATCGAAAGAGCGGAAGACTAATAAAGCTGACAATGAAAATTTCACCTGAAACGTATGTGATTAACATGAGAGGAATAGATCAGGTAGATGCACAGAGTCTCTCGTCCAGAGTAGGTGAATCAAGGACATACTGTAGGTTTAAGGTGAAGAGGAAAAGATTCAATAGGAATCTGAGGGGTAACTTGTTCACATAAAGGGTGGTGGGTGTATGGAACAAGCTGCCAGAGGAGGTAGTTTACGAAAGTTAGACAGCGCACGGATAGGACAGGTTTGGAGGGATATTGACCAAATGCAGGCAGGTGGGACTAGTGTAGCTGGGATATGTTGGCCGGTGTGGGCAAGTTGGGCCAAAGGGCCTGTTTCCGAGCTGTATCACTCTATGACTATAAGCGTATGATGCTGTCAAATAATTTTGAACACTACAGTATTGAGATCACACTATTAACTTTTGTTCATAAATGAGTGTAAAAGATAGACAATAAACAATAGACAATAGGTGCAGGAGTAAGCCATTCGGCCCTTCGAGCCAGTAATGCCATTCAATGTAACTTCCAAAAAGCATAACTGGTTAATTGTTCGTTGTACACACTTCACAGTGAAGAATTGAATCTTCATCTTCACCCTTAATCATTCTAGCACACAATATGCATTTATAGTTTTGACAAGTACAATATGACATCATTTAATAACTACTCAGGTCTGGAGGCTGAAACTAATACAAATCCTACATATGCTTACAGGTGGTTGAAGTGGATTCATCTATGAAGATATAATAAACAGTTCACATAATAAGATTTTAAACTCTATTTGAACAGCGGATGTGTCTACAGTGATACATTTACAGAAACAAAAAAAACCCCAACTATTTAGGTTGTATCATTGGAATACAACAGACTAAAAATTACATAAAATAATTGACATTTTCTTATCCTTTAGCACTTCACAAAAAAAAACAAAGATATGGAAAAGGTAATTGTTCTCATTGACAGTCCCTTAAACCAACTCTTACTGACTAGAAACAAAATATATTTTCAAATCCTTTCATTCTGTGAATACTTCTTTCCTGGTGAGTAAAAAAAAATCAAGATAGATTTTTATATTATTACACACAAATTTAAAGATAATGATTTTGTTGACATCTAAATTTTATTACATATCTCATTTACTGCAATTTTTAATATATGGCTCATTAATCACATTCTTTAAAACCAGCTATTTCAAAATATCTGACCTAGATGTTTGCGCACTTTCTTGTAGAAAACAGTTCCTCAAAAACATATCCTTGTAATTTAAGAGCCATCGATTACTAAGTTACAAACCCATCTTTAATATGTTTATTGAATACATCCATCTCCAACTAAATATATTATTTTAACAACAGAGAAAACACTGATAACTGGCATGTAACTCATGGAGGAAAGAAATATTTGGCCTAAACATGCTTCAATAAAGGATGCATTTGATTTATCTTCTAAAAAGAAGACACGCTGATCTGAGGCTCTAGCCAATTCATCAAGCTGATGAGTTACTTGAAAAGCCCCAAGCAACTCAACAAAGAAGACCTGCAGATCGGACTGGTAAAATGCTACCAACTATATTTGGGTACATCCTAATAGAGGACAAGAATTGTGACTGGGGTGGATGGTAGCAGTGACTAATCCCAGGATCCCAGGAATGAGTAAGTTAACCTATGATGAGCGTGGTCGGCACTGGGCCTGTACTTGCTGGAGTTTAACATACCCAATTGAAACATACGATAGTGAAAGGCTTGGATAGAGTGGATGTGGAGAGGATGTTTCCACTAGTGGGAGAGTCTAGGACTAGAGGTCATAGCCTCAGAATTAAAGGACGTTCCTTTAGGAAAGAGATGAGGATAAATTTATTTAGTCAGAGGGTGGTGAATCTGTGGAATGATTTGCCACAGAAGGCTGTGGAAGCAAAGTCAGTGGATATATGGATATAAGGCAGAGATAGATAGATTCTTAATTAGTAGAGGTGTCAGAGGTTATGGGGAGAAGGCAGGAGAATGGGGTTAGGATGGATAGATATATCAACCGTGATTGAATGGCAGAATAGACTTGATGGGCCAAATGGCCTAATTCTACTCATGGCTTTATGACCTTATGACTATGAGAGAGGGAAGGGAAATATATGATTTGGCAATGGGAGGTGAATGTACAGAGGAGGAGAAAGGAGTAATATTACTAGGGGGGTGGGAGATGGTGGGAGAAACGTGTGTGCACTGCAATGGGAGGGAGGGTGAAGCAGGACCAAGAGAAGGGAGAGGAGGGTGGGAGGTATTACTTGAAATTGTAGAATTCAATATTGGTACTATCCTCTTCAATTCTTCGTTCCTGATCTGACACTCCTTTGTGTCCTTTTCACCTCTGGGCTTTGATACTTACCTCACAATTTGCCAATCAAACCCCTTCTCACCTGTACTTAACTATCATTTACAAGGCTTAACTACCACCCCTACCATTCAGTAGGAAGGAGGGTATCAACGCAAAACATTGCCTGTCTATTCCTTCCACAGATGCTGCCTGACCCATTGAGTTCTTCCACTACTTTATTTTTCTTGCAGGATTCCAGCTTCTGCAGTTGCTTGTGGCTTCATTAGCTTAAACGTTCCCCGCATTGTGATGGTGTTTTATCTAATTAATAATCTTTAATGGGGAACTTTTCAAAGGTTTAAATAAATTGATTATTTCGTCTATTTATAAATTATATACGATGAATTACGATGAATGATATGCATTACCCATCCCTACTTGTCAATGATAAGGTGGCTTTGTGACAACTACTTGAATGGGAATCAACCTTCCGGTGAACATACCGAGTTAAACTAAATGGCTACAACAGGTAGTCGGAGAAGAGTTTTCCATGCTTTAGTCCAAATGGTCATGAATGTCCAAATAAGGATGGTGTGTATCTTTGAGTGGAATATGTTCCTGCTCTCACAATTCACGAGCTGGATGCCGAGTGTTTGTGAGACACTGTCAAAGCAGCCTAGATGAGTAAATGCATTGCATTTTGTTAATAAGACTTGCCCCATCCCATTCATTCCTTCTTTTCCCCACTCCCGTCAGGCAGCAGATACAGAAACCTGAGAGTGCTTCGCCACCAGATTTAGGAACAGCTTCTTAAACTCTGTTAACAGGCTTCTGAACAGTCCTTCCATAAACTACGGTATTGTTCAATTCACCTCTATCCCATTGCAGTCATTGGACTTAGTCTATGGAACTGGTGCATTACAATGCTGGGAACTATGTTCTACACTCTGTACCTTCTCCTTTTCTCAAGTACCTATTGTACTTGAGTTTGACGTGATTGCATTGATGATTCAATTGCGTACAAAACAAAGTGTTTCATTTTCTCTCGGTACAGGTAACAATAACAAACCAAAACTTAAATATGGCATACATTGCAGCCATATGTCAGGCAGTAGATCAGATGATAATCAAAGGGCTGTTTTCTCCTTGTTTCAAACCCTTGAGTATTGTTGGAACTGCATCCATCTGAGCAAGTGGAAAGTATTCCATATACTTGTGCCAGGAAGACAATAGAGAGGCTTTAAATTTAACATCACCTCTCAACATTTTATAATATTGCTCCACTATCCGCCAGGCCATTCATATTTACCTCATTTGGTTTTTGGAGGAAACCAAATCAACATAATTACTTAAAATTCACATTTTTGAAAGGTGATTTAATGTTGCAAAGTGATCACATTGATGATCATAGTGAAATAATTTCAAAGCAGAATAATTCAGTTCACACTAATATGCCAATGTCTCTTTTCTACCAATGACATGGATGGGACCCAAAAATGTTCAAAGTGAATAATCAATACCTGTACAAAAATAACTTGCTCTGAAAATACTCTGTTTACCAGGATGCCTTGTCCATCTTTATTCTCTTCATCGTTATTTAAATGGCATTATCATAAACAGCTATTTTCTTCCCTGTCTCTCGATATGAAACTTCTGGATGTCTTGTCTCCTGGAGGCAATGTTTCATTGTACTTTCCCCGTGATCTTTTTTAGACCCTGATAGCACAGCCGAGATTGAAGTAACATCATGATAAAACATAGTAAAAACAGAATATTGTGCTGCATAATTTGTGTTCACATCATAACCATTTCTGTTAAATTAATATTTTTTATTATACTTTGTGCTGCATTATGCATAATTTGTCATGAAAAATTGAAACAAGTAATTCTGCAACTTTATTGCCTGTTTGAAATGAAAGGTTATCCACTATTAAATAGAATGACCATGCACCTCAGGGACAAAAATATTACAAAGGGATTTAAAAAATAACATTTTAGAGATGGGAACAATGCAGCAGATAACAAAATTGTAAAGACTATAGCCGTATTAAGAACTCAATTAGATTAGGACCACAAGGCATTTTTATCCTCCAGTGAAGCAGACTATTCATTGTCCTGTTCTGACTTTGTAATATCAAGGTAGGTCAGATTTGCTCAATACCATAAGAACATAAAGACAGGAGCAGGAATGGGCTAGATTAGTTTCGCTATTCTATGAGAGTCTGCCTGATACTATGCGCCTACTGCACTTTGCTGTCCAATCTTCATAACCCATGGTATCATTTGGTATCCATTAGGTGATCTTCTTCAGACTCGAATATATTCATCAATTCAACATCAGTAGAGCTCCAAGGGAGAGAATTCCTAAGATTCGCAATCTGGTGAAAGGACACATTTCTCCTCATATCAGATCTAAGTGGCCAACCTTTCCGAATATCAAACTTCCTCTGAATATTAAAACTTACTTTAAATATTTAAATGAATTTCAGGGTTAAAAGAAATGGCATAGAAAGGGCATAGCCAAAAGAAATGGCTCTTCAAAATTTTTAATTAATCTTTTCAAAATCTTATTTTAGTTTAATCTGAGCCAGCCTATAAAATATATATTTATAATGCTGTCAACAGTTTAAACCAAGGGTTTAACCTATAATGTAAAGGAGCAAGTCAGAGAGATGTATCCTTTGTGTTGGTGCACTCACAAATTGGTGTAAATCTTCTTTGGATGCTAAGTCCTTTCAGACTCAGCTAGCTGAGTCATTGGTGATGGACATCGAGTACATGTTACTCTCTGTACATGTTACATCATCTCAGCAGGAAGCACGGACGGTCATTGTTTGACATGATGCCAGAGATTTAATGGGATTTAATGGGATCTATAGTCAATGTTAGGGATTAACAAGGATACTCTATCTAATTTATACTCCATTGTGCTCTCCCCTCTGTTGGGGTTGTTGTGCAATCCAAGGGATTGTACTGATGGTGTCTGGTGCCATCATTCCTGGGAGTATTCCAAGCACCCACCATTCTCTGTGTAAAAAGACCTGCCCCACACATCTATCTATCTATACATAACTAAAACTTTGATCATGTGCTCTTCCGGTTTTCAGGGATTTTCTATGTGCAAAAATGGTACACAATGGCGCTACGATTTTTCACCAGGTTACTTATCGTTCTCTTGTGCTGTGAGTGCAACAAGTTTTGTTTCGATCGGTGGTATATTGTAAAAGTTATCAAGGTATAAAAATCTTTAAAAACGCACGTGCAAAGATTCCTTCAGTCAGCGCCACGCAGATTGGTCTATTCTCCTGTCAGTCAATGCCACGGCCAGGATGGCAACACAACTTCCTGCCCCAACGGCAGTGGCCTGTCCCACCTCACTCACAAACTCCTCTCTCCCTTCCTCACAGTAACTTGTCTATCGTCTCCCCCACCACCGGCGGCAGCCACGAGGAGGGGGTGGGGTTCAGTGGAGGCCCAGTGGAGGCCCTGGTTCCGTCTCTCTCTCTCCCTCATCATTCACCCCTCTCCCCCGCCTGCCCTCTGCGGCAATGGATGTCCCGTCTACCCATCCACCCCGGGTCCGTCTCCTCCGCCATCGCCATTATGGTAACTCACCCTCACGACCTCCTCGGAGGAGATCTTCTCCACCAGCTCATCGAAACGTAGTGCTCACCGTGCCGAACACCAACTACATCCACTCCCCTCCCCCCCCCCTGCAGCCCGGTGGCGGCAGCGAGCAGGCAGGCAGGATGGGGACGGGCCGAGTGGCAGCAGCGGGCGGGCGGGGACGGGCTGAGCAGCAGCAGCGGGCGGTCACACAGTATAGTGATGGGCAGAGTGGCGGCTGAGCCAGATGGGGCAGATGGAGGGAGGGGGAGTCGGGTTGCAGGGTAGCCGAGCAGTTTGTGCGGATTTTGAGTAACTCACACACACACACACGCACATACACACACATACACACACACACACGCACACATACACACACACGCACACACACACACACACACACACACACGCACATACACACACGCACATACACACGCACACACACACAGCACACACACACAATGGCTGTGGACGAAGGAGCTGCAGATGCTGCTTTTCATGGATGGAGGGAAGGAGGGAGTGAGTGACTGAGGGTAGGGGAAAGGAGAGGGATGGAGAGGTGAGGGACGGAT